>NW_020455093.1:4935582-5063980 GCF_003342845.1 Nothoprocta perdicaria
AAAAAAAAAAAAAAAAAAAAAAAAAAAAAAGGAAAAAGAAGTGAGACCATCTTAACTGTAACGGCAAGTTTATTCAGGTGGTATGAATCAGACAGGGCTCACTGATGCAAACTAGAGCCTCAGAAAGCACAGCAGGCTCTGAGTCTCCCAGGGCTGCCCCACTAAAAGAAGCATAACAAAAACCAGAGAAGAACAGGCCTGCAGTAATCTCCTTGCCCTGGCTAGAAAACAGGGGTGAAGGAAAGCTGCCCTCTCATTATGGTTTTGGTCTCAAGGTTAGAATCAGACCCTTAGGGTAAGCAGCTGTCAATTAGAGATAACTCCAGCCAATGCTGTCTGAAATCTTGGACTTATCTCCTAGCAACTCCCCTTCTTTCAGGGCAGCAACCCTTAGCTCTGCCTTTAGCTCAAGAGTCATCTTGAAGACAGTGAAATAACCTTTTCAATTTGGGCAGATGCATAAAAAATTCAGCTTCCAAAGCCTGCATGAAGCCTATGTGGCATTTGACTGAGGCTGGATTTTAATCTAGCTTGAGTGTACATTTGCTTCGCTTTTAACATTGCAGATGTTGAGATTTAGGAGCTTTTACTAAAAGAGCATTTGCAGGTAATGCCTCCAGATTCAGTGCGTTTGGGGTAAACATTTCTTTGCTCGGGGACATGCAGAGGCACTGTGTTTGTGCATCTGTTGGTGTGTCTTCCGTGCGCGCTGCCGTTCGCAACAAGAGAAATCTGCCAACGGTTGAGAGCTGAGAGTGGCCATGGTTACAGTAGGAACTCTGGGGCTCTCTTTATCTAACGTGGCAGGGCATATAGAAAGCTGACAAGCATAAATCCTATTAAGAAAAGCACRAGGTTACGCACCATTTATGTAGGAAGCATCACAGAATTTCAGGAGAAAGTCTCCAAAGATACCAAAAGCCAAATCTACATCTATTTCTGAGGGTTATTAGGCTTTTTCAGATTCCTTAGTGTTTATTTCTCCTCATCTCTGATTGCCTGGTGCACAGCCAAAAAAAGAGAGAGATAGAGGAGGATCAGAAAGAGAAGGAAGAGGGAAAAAGGGTGCCAAAATAAGGGGGGCAAGGAAAAAAAAAAAAAAAGGAGCTTGAGGAGCTTGTCTTGGATTTGGTTGGGGTCCGTATTCACAAAGGGATCTCTCAGGAATTCTGTACGAGTGGCAGGAGCAGAATGGGAGCACGACGAGGGGCCTAACAGAGGCGCTGGCCCCGTGGCCAGGGCCTCGGCGCGACGTGAACCTTTTGTGCGCGACCGCATCACTCCGGGCCCGCGCTGGCCCCAAACGCGGYGCCCGTCGCCCTCGTGGGGCCCCGCACTGCTGCGCCCTCACTTTTCTAAAGAAAACACTCGGTTTTGTTGCTTTTTTTTTTGCTTTTTTTTTTGTTTTAACACGTCCCTGGGGGAGCGGGGCTGTGTGCAGGAGAGGCTGCGGCCCCCTCGGCGCTTGGGCAGAGCCTGCACAAAGATGGCTCACGTCCCCACGCTGCGGCCAGCCTGGCTCTGCCCTGCAGGCAGCACGGACACCTACGGCCCCYTTTCCCTTGCAGAAACCCTTTTTGTGCAGGAGAAATTCTCAACCTTTTGAAGTATTTTATTTTTTTTAATTTTCATGTGTTTTCCCCATTTTGTTAAAATGATAAGGATAATTACAAGATGGAAATAATAAGCTTTTCTTTCAATCAGGACACATTAAAAAGATTTTTTTTTTTAATTGAAAACAGAGTTTCTACCTACACTTTGAGTCCCACTGTAAATTTATTTTAAAGTGAAAGATAAAATATAAAGCAATATGGATTGCCTGCAGACCTCTCTGCTCAGCCTGAATAGTGCCTTATGTTACAGGCCTCACCTCTTCTTTACCAAATTTGTCTCTTGAAATTTGTAAGCAGTATGTAGAAAGTAAATCAGAATTGCAATTCTTAAAGCTCTGTGCAGAAATAAAGCACAGGAATACAATTAAAGAATTGCCACATGGAAAGTGAAGGTGCAGCCACTCAGTTAAATGTTTTGCTCTTGTGGAGTCACTTCAGCATAAACCCCTGTGGCACTGACTCTGCTCCCTGATTCTTAAGGCTCCCACTAATTCCCTRCTGTCTTCATTTGCTAAGTGTGCACCTCTCTGGAGCACTGACTGCCACCTCCAGCACTGCTAAGAGTATTTGTTTAAAAGGCTACCAAGAAATGGGCACAAGCCTGCATTCCTCACAGTTAGCACAGGGAAGCTGGGGGTGAGAGGCTGGGTGTTTATATTTCAGACATCTTATGGCAGACACAAGCATCACGCGAAATAACCAGAAATGGCCATATTACTATTTTAGTGAAAAATGTTTAAAATGTTGTAGAACACACATGGGGACAAAGGAAAAATGGAAAACAGTTTCAAATGATAAACTTTGCAGATAAAAAAAAGTGTAAAATGGCRAAAATATTACTGATAATGTAATCTTGGTCTAAATTTACTAGAAAAAAATGTTATATCTGCTTGATATGCTGCTTCAGCTCTTTGATTCTTAGCCATAMTGCTGCAATTCACCTGTGTGTGAGGATGTATATGTATTTTTGCAAGCATATATCCTCCAGGTACTTTGCAGCTAGTGTATTTTGGAAACCTAATATGTATAATCATGAARTCTTATTGTGTATGTAATTATATTTACATACAATATACATGTGACATATATAAAACATGGTGAAAGATTGTCATGGCACAATTATAATGCAAGTCATTTTTAGATTAGAACTTTATATTCATACATGCATTTAAATTTATACCATCTACACATGTTAAAAGGAGCAAGTAAAAATCCCCACTGCGTTTTTGTTGTATGGCAGATTCACATTCCCAATTGCACCTTATAAATTGTGACGTTGTATAAGGTTGAAGAAAGGCTTGCATTTTCAAGCTAGGCTTGGTTTTAATTCTTGATGTGATGTAATCACGACCGTAACCCTCCTTGCTGTGGAACAGAAACACTGAAATCCTGCAGGCTTTGTGGCCTAGGAGGCTGCCACGGCCTCAGTGAGAGTTTTCAGTGTGATTCAGCACTGCAGCCCTATTCAGGAATAGAATAAGRATGTGCTTAAGTGCTTTGTGCTTAGAAAACATGCTTAAATGCTTTGTTGAACTGGGAACTAATTAAATGACTGAAAGTTCAAACTTAATATCTCAGAGTAAGGAATGTGTGAATTTTCCCACAGGAAAGAATAGTATGCTCTTAAAATATGGCCAAAAGATTTTGTTTGTTTCCTTGTTTTCGTTTTGATTTTCCTCAGGAAATGCAGTTTAATTAATTTTCAGGTCATGTCCTTTAACTTATTTTTTTAAATGCATGTGCAGAAAAAAAAATGAAAACAAAAATAAAATCCTAATTGAATGAATTTTGTCACTAAATTATTGTTTTATTTCTTAAGTCTAGAAATCCTACATTTTTTTTTAATTTCCCTTTTGTATCTAAGATTTTATTTTTTACATTTTTCCTAAGTTCCTCACAGAATGTTGGAAAAGTTCCAGAATAACAACTGGAGGAGAGAAAGAATGAAAAAGTATATCATAGAAATTCAAATGAGAAATAGGATATACATTTTTAAGGGGTATGGTTATCACTCATTTGAGCATATTATAAAGGAGGGATTGTTTTTTTCCAGATGTATTCAGATCAACACTTGGGTGCCCTTCCCATTGACAAATACAAAAGATTAACTTCACAATTCTTGAAATTCAGACAAAGATAAAATAGGACAATCTGGCCTTAAGAGCTCAAAGCACTGAATATAGGAAATTTTAGTATCTTAAATATTAGGTTATTTGGGGCAGAAAAGGTATTTTTCACCTCCTGAAAAGAGACTTAAAAAAAAAGAAGTTTTCTTTTTTTGTCTGTTGACAATGCCCCAGAAACCATATACAAAACTTCAGAAAGACTTAAGATCCAATCTGTTTAACATAATTAACTTATTTGCAAACAGTTTTGTGTATTTTTCTCCGAGTATGCCTTCTTGCACACACCAAACCTGCCCCAATTCAGCTCTCTTAGGGTGCACAACAAATAAAGGGACAATCATCAAGTCCAAACATATTTGCATCCTTAACATGGTGCACACATTCAGGCCAGCAGCAATTTGCATGAAGACCATGAGCCAAATGCGGTTCTGACAGTAGCAGGCATAACTTCATTCAAATCACATAAGCTCAGGCATTTGCAAGCAGGGTAGAATAGGTGCTGTGTACTCGCCAGATGCCCATGCTCCAGCACAATGCTTTTCTGTGGCTCAAAACTCCACTTTTTCCATAGCTGGACCAAAGCTTTTCAAAGCTAAATGCAAGTTTCAGTGGCAAATTTTAACACATATCCAGTAGCTGGCAAGATACATATCTGGCTCGTATACCTAGGTTTCTGTGAGAATGCTGCAGTGAGCACACTTGTAAAAACTGCTCTGTTAGCAACCTTTCATAGCATGGATTAGCTGAGAACCAGCACACCAGCATGGCTATGGCCACCTTCAAAACACCCCTGTAAACTCAGTCCCAGACAAAATTGACTTCATTTTGTCCAAAGCAGCAGCATTAAAAAAAAAAAAAAAAAAAAAAAAAAAACCCACACACACTTCCTTTTTCTGGGCCTCCTTACTAACACTTTAATGGTGGTTGTATACCCCAGTGCTCTGGAGCTCACTGATGTGTCGTGCTGTGTTTCAGCTAATATTGGGAGGAATCTACAGCAATTAGCTGTTCATGCCTCTGCTTTCCTGTTTTGTGCCTTCTCTTTCATGTATCAGATGTTTGTAAGTTTTCCATTAGACATTTCCTGCTTCTAATAGATGTTTGTGAGGCTTTTGCTTTGAGCTATCAAGGCTCCAATTTGTGCTGAGATGTTTGGTTTTGTTTTAGGGCTGAGGGGTCTTTGTACTCCTTTCTTCCTCGAAAACATTATAATCTGGAAAAAATAAATAAATTGTACTTTGCAAAAAGTGAATATGACTCCTTCATCTGTGTGGCATGGCTTGCACATGTGTCTTTTGTCAGCAGATCACTCCTAAAATAAAAGCACTTAAACTGCACTTTCTGCCAACTTATCATACACCAATTGGTGACAACATATACGTATTGCAGTTTCTAAAGGCAGCTTTGTACTTCGGTGTTTTCATCTTTTTTGTCCTGTTTTTTTTCTTTCTTTTTAATTTGAAATGGTGACTGATTTCTTTTTCTGTTTCCACCGGCTTGATGTGGTGTACTTAACAAGTAAGTAGCTTTAGCTGCTTTCGAAAGAAGAAAATGCCTCTTAAACAGTGTTGCAAATGACTATTGCCCACTGCGAAGTGGCTGTCAAAATTAAMAGGAATGGCATAATTGATTCCCTGAGAGCCATGCACGAAAACTTGCTTAAATTTCACAGAACTGCTCCTGACATGTTTAACTACTGAAATGGGGCGTTGATCTTTTAATCCTCTCTTGCATGTTTCAGCAGCAGAGCAGCACATCCACATGTGAAGGCGGCCAGAGGCGCGAATGCAGCGGAGCGCCATCCATCCATCCATCCATCCATCCATCCATCCATCCATCCATCCATCCATCCATCCATCATTCCTGCGCCCACGTGCAACCAAAGCTCCTCGGTTTGCGTTTTGCGTGTAGAGTCACCGCACCGATGACTTCGAACCATCAAAGGAAGCCGTCAATCCATAATACATCACGAGTGCTTTGAACTCGGGGATGAGTCGAACATTTCACAGCCTTATTTATTAAGGTCAAGGCTTGGATTTGAATCCCGAATGGGGGCAGGGAGGGTGGTAAAGGGGGCGCGCGGGATGGCTGCTGACTCAAGGAACCTGCTGGGACTTTGTGGCCCACTGCTAGGCAACGGCCCATCCCCAGCGCCGCAAACACACGGCCACAAAACGAGTGACCTCATCTGCAGACCCGCTGTTTGATATGCAGATGGGCCCGCAGCCCTCCTCAATAACGCAGCGCTGCTCGGGCGGCAGGTGCAGCCGCCATCCCGCGTTGCAAAAGCCAGGCCCGGCTCGTGCTCCTTTTCCCTCTGGTCCCTGGCGATTCCGG
The DNA here is from genome assembly GCF_003342845.1 of Nothoprocta perdicaria. Lineage (NCBI taxonomy): Eukaryota > Metazoa > Chordata > Aves > Tinamiformes > Tinamidae > Nothoprocta > Nothoprocta perdicaria. The sequence continues at coordinate 4,941,659 of NW_020455093.1, forward strand.
ATGCTCTGTTACCCTCATTTTTTATTTAGATCTTGCATTTAAAGCAAGCAAGGCCCGGTTCTCTGTGTCGCTTCCCAGGCCCAGTCCTAGGCCAAGGGAAGAGGTAGGATTAAGGAGCTGCGCTAGCAGTTCACTATGATTTCATCAGTGCCTGGATACAAAGCTTAAATAAATAAGCACCGCTTTAGGAAAGAATTGCAATTTCTAAGGTTTCTCCTCTCCTGTATATAACGTCTGTGCAAATGATTATCAAAGTGTTTTTCTTTTTTCAAAATGGAGCTCCGCTTTGTGCAGCAGCCAGCGTGCGCACAGCGGAGGAATTATGTTTGCATGCACATATTCGCTTTTAATTTTACGAAAGTGGAATTTTCATTGTATGATAAGTGACCTAAGTGTAGTTTTGATGGAAGATTTGCAAAAACAAACACACTGTTTTGTCAGAGGATTAAAATATTTTTCAGTTRTGTGTTAAAAAAGAATAAAGGGCTATTGCTCTGGACTATGAAACAGCACTGAGCCTCTTAGTGGGCCTCAAAGAGCAATAAAACACAATGTAATATAATTTGTATTGTCTGTGGTTGCAGGTTATGTCCTGAAAGTCGTAAACTATTACAGCTTTATAGCCATGCTGCTGGTATTAACTAAATGAAAGGGTTATTTGTTCTAAATCCGTAGTCTGTATGATAGAAAATCTTAAATTCATCAAGAGCAATAGATGAAAAAGGAGTTAAAACACTGCAGAGCCAACAGACATAGAGCTGTGCAATGCAAAGAGGGAAGGAAAAAAAAAAAAAAAAGAAAAAAAAAGGAAAGGAAAAAAGCTATTGTATGGTATATAACCCCTCTGAGCTTCCACTGCATCCTATCGTGGTGCATATTGATCATCCCTGAGACTAGGTAGTGTATTCAGCTGATGCCTTGGGCTTAAGGATGCTTTGGGCTATTCGCTATGAAAAAATCTGAAAAGTTAGATATTTACACTTCTGTGTTTAAACAATTCCATGCCCTACTATTTTTTGCTGAAACATAACAGTCCCTTCCTTTTTCCCCCTAAGATGGGTTTTAGTTGAAAAATACGCCAGCAAATAGTAGTTAAGACGGTGGTTTTAGACTCTGACAATACTGTGTCTTTTGGTTAATGTAAACTGCAATAATGTTTAGCAGGTTTTTGTCAGAAACCTTGAAATTTCCTGTTACAATTGATTTGTTTTCTACATGTATCCAGTTGGAATGCTTTAACTGGGCTGAAATTTGAATTTAAACACAAATAAGATGTGTGTATCATTAAACTGTTGGAGCATATGAATTACATGTCAGATCATTCTGCAGCTGATTTCTCACAATCCTTAGCTTGTGCATTTTGTTGCTTGGATCAAGGATGTGCTTTGACTGGTCACAGAGATTATGGGATGTGCTCCCGTCCATGGTCTGTATGAACTCTTTCAGCCAGGCTTGTGTGGAACAAATACTTTTAATTTAGGTTCAGAATGCACATCAAATTAATATTCTCAAATATTTGCTTAAATTTGACTAACTTGCAATCTGTTTCAGACTATAAACTCACCCACTGAAGTGCTCATGGAAAAAGAATACTAATAAGAAGGATGCAGTATCAGCCAAAAGAAATAAGTCTGGACATTCAGATGAATGTTTATGAAACAAGYATGTTATTGTCCCATGTTTTTCAAATGGATGTTCTTGCTAGAAATCATTTTAGACATCTGGCTTCTGAACCATCCCCAAGATGTTGTCCTCAGTGCTTCTCCCAGCACTGTGTTAGTGTTTCCAGTCTCTGCATGTGTCTCTGAGTGGCAGAGAGCAAAGGCACTGATCAAAATATTTGTGGTTCTGACACTGGAGAGCTTTAGTAGTCTCCCGTAAACAGGATAGGCCTAGGAGAAGATACAACTCTGCCCTCCAAAGGTGGCACAAGTGAGCAGCCCATAGGACCAGGCCTGTCCTCAACTGGGAGGATGGGGCTATTTTAGTAGCTAACTTTCCTTTTTTTCTTCCCCATGGCTCTACACATTTTTTGTTATGCTGAAGGCATAAATGTGAAAATCTGGTATCCTGCATTCTCAAAGCATGCTCTCAGGACCTCATGAACTTTGCAAGCTTCCCTGTGCTTTGAAATACTGAGCACTCCGACACAGTTGCTTGCAGCACTCTCCCATGGCTGCCTGGCTGGTGACTTGAATGCATTTTATCTTTCTTCAGTGTTTGTTGGCTCTGTCTGTGGCTGCACAGGCAGAGCAGGGCTCAGTGCCCTCCCTGGRCCGCCTCCAGCCTGGGATGATAATCTCTGGTTAGAGTTTTACTAGCAAATTTAACAATGTCAGGAAGCCAGAACATGACAGAGACCAGTCTCAGTGAGGAGTTTTCATGTGTCCATCAAGTTTTGGAGGCCAAGAAAGATCAGGAGTAGAGCTATGAGCCTTAACACCAGATTGATCCAGAATATTTTTGTATATTAATTTAGGATTAGGATTTAAATAAGGATGCACATAGTGGGTACCCATCCCAAAAGGCACTGTCCTTTCCGCAGCATGACTTCTTGCAGCAGAGCCCTCAGCATGGAAGTGATCTGCGAGTAGAACTGAGCCCTTTGACAGGCTGCCTGGGCAATAAGAAGCAACTGAAAATCATTTCTGCGCCAGCCAAGTGGCATCTGTTGAGCTGTCTCATCTAATAGGGGCGTTCCTCCCCCGTGACAAGGCAAGGCGCATTCTCCTTGTCCTGCCTGACAGGCAGCACAAGCAGTGGCTGCTGCTGTCCCCACGCTGGGGGCCCAGCAGGGGCAGAGCTGCAGCTGGGAGCATTGGAAAGGGTGGGATTGYGCCTATCCGGCTGAAACACAAGCAGGGAACACGCTGGAGCCCCACTGCCCTGGAGGCAGGGAGAAGAGAAAATCCTCTGGTGGAAAATACACAGCAGAGCCAGCAGCGTTGCAGCTTCTCCTGATCCCTCTGCTGAATGCATCCCCCTAAAGAACAAAGCAAGGAGAGTGATCTCTTGCAAGAATTTGATCCATGCAGCAAGGCTGCTACAATGTTAACCCCTTCCTGGCTAGCGATCTGGGCTGCAATTTAACTGGGGCATCACTGGAAAGCAGTAGGTCACAATTCTTCAGATACTAACAGTGTCACAAGGGCTGGAAAGGCATCAACATCCGCAGTTTGCAGGCCTTTGTTTCTGCACTTGAATTTTTAAGGCGAGGTGCTACTGAAGCAGTCGTGGCAGGCCTGTGGCATTGAAAGAGTTATTACAAACCAGAGTATAAAATGTCAGTGATGCCTGATGCAGAGAAATGTGCAGAGTTAGCAGATACACGCTGCTGATCTGGGAGCAGCTACCCCTCTCCCTTCAACAATGTGATATTCCTGGGTTTCAGTAAYCGGCCCCACAGGAGGTCTTCCGTRATACTTTGAACCAAATTGTGGCATTTGGCTCCTGGCCAGTAAAAGGAAGCAGAGAGCTACTGGCCTTCAGGAAGGGCTTGGGAAGGGATTGCCTCCAAGCCCAGGCACTGCTGCAACTCACTCGCCTCTCTGTGCCAGGGCTGCTCTGCCACACTCTCTCCATCCCATGGCAGYGGACAGATCACGGTCTGGGAAGATTCGCTTCCAGCACCTCTGAGTGCAAACCACACCACAGCGCGTGAGCTGAGCTGCATGTTTTGCACCATGAGACCCACTTCAGAGAAATAGCACTGCTTCACACTTCACCCGTGCTAGCTCTCTCTGCCAACTTGCCCCCACGATGCGGCCACTCTGYTGCCCCATAGAGCTAATACACTTTGGAGATGGCATCTAAACCCTTGCTTGCTCATGGGCAGAGATGAAGGAGCATCCAGCGGAGTTCTTCAGGGAGCCACGGGCACTCAGCCCTTTACTGGGCACCTGCACCGAGCTTCACCAGCCAAGTGTAACTTAATGATAGTGGTTGCTGGACTGTAGCTGCCTTGCACCACTCTCCCCACTCATCCGCACGGACATTCCTGACATTTGTGGCATCCCCATTTCCAGCTCATAGTTAATAAGGTCACTTTGAGGCTCCATTTGTGCAGGACCTTCTGCAATAGTGTTTGCAAATTTAACAAGATTGAAAAGTCATGCTGGTAAAGACCAGGTTTATACTAACATGYATAAGAGAGAATGCAAGAGAGCTCCCCAAATGTTAAAGCACTACTATGTGAGCATCTGTGTTTAGACCAGAGCTTTTGCTARCATAGCTATGACAATTTTTTTTTTYACCTGATAGGGACACGTAAAAGTTTTATGAATAAACTAGCTTGAAGGTGTAGCTGAACCACTGCAGATGAAAATATAAAATTTTTTTTCTAGGCCTGAATGTATTTGATTCCTTTCATTTTATTTTTTTTTAATGTTTTCTACATATTGTGCTGTTTTTTTTTTCTTTTTTTCTTCCTTTTTTTCCTCTTTTAGAAGGACCCATATTGTAACGCTTTACCAGAGGAAACTCACTCTACCTCTGCTTTCCTCCTCAGTGTGCATTTAAATAATTGCTGTATTTTAACAAGCTAAATTGCATTCCCACCATCTGTCCCTCAGACCAAACCTTCAAGGATATGCTAAACAATAATGACTGCGGCACAGTAAACTCAAAAGGCCTCGAGATCTCTTCAAAGATAAGACGTCTTGCTGTTTTGCTTCCATAGCCAGGCACTTTCATGCAGATTAGCAAGACACTATGCATGGAGCTAACATAGCCAGAGCAGTGCTACAAATGGGGTGAATCTGGCTCTCTGCACACGTAGGGAAGGAAAACATAAAAATCAGAGGATAATACTCTAACGTAGAGCCAGGAAACCTCTGCTGAAGTCAGTGGRGCTGCAGGGTGTTAAACCAGCACGAGAGCAGAGCCAGGGTACGCCACATCGCTGGTGACCTGACAGACATTAGCATTTCAAATATGTCTCTGCAGACCACAAATCACAAGATAGATGCTCGTCTCACATTTTCTCCTTTGTGCTGCGCAGTGCTGACCTATGACTCTGCTGCGGCCAGTGGCTGGGTGCAGAGGGCGGCGCGAGCGGGAGMCACTTCCCGCAGATGGGAAGGGTGGAAGGGAGGATTAGCAAGTCCTCCTGTACCTCCCCACGCCTCCCCGGCCCCAGCTGGCTGTTTAAAAAGAAAGCCATAAACCCATTAGTACAAAGACAAATGAATCTCGTACCCGGAGGCATTCCTTCATTCRGAATTGGCCTTAACTACTTTTCCAACCTTTCCCCTTAAAATGCTTAGTCTTTTGGGTTCTTTTAAAGTATAATCGCTGAGTTGGGCAAAATGTTTGAAAATACAGTGTGCTGAGAGAGTCTTAGTAAAAAATCTGCACTCTCACTTTGTACTTTTGCAGGTACATGCTCATATATGCATGTGGGTTCAAATAACTGCATAAATTTTTGTCAGCATGTTTATGTCCAAACATATGTGCAGATATGTATCCCACACATATATATAACACATTCATAAAATATAGTACAAGTTAGGCACATATAGTGTCAGCTTACATTACAAACTGCATATTTTCATTAAATTAGATATGGTATGATTATTCACGTCCTTGATTTTACATTACTGCTAAGCACATGTGAGCTTGCAGATCTGCCATCAAGGTGAATTATTTTCCCTTGCAGCTACATGGGATACGGAAGATAATGTGGCAACAGTGTGGTAACTCTAAGGGGKTTGCTACAGCAGTACGATGGGAAGGATTTTGAGGAAAATAGAATTGAAAGTAGGAATCAAAACAAGGCTCTGTGGAGGTATTTTTTTTTACAGTAAAAAACTGCTACGGTGGCAGATGAGATGGTACACAGGAAAAATGCTTCATGCTGAATTGTATGTATGGTAATACATTTAGAAGTTGCAAATAAATAAGGTTGTTTTGAGGTTTATCCAAAAGAAATAACTGTCTGAATTACACTTGAGACATTTTGGAAGTGAGCATGTCTGAATGCTCATGAAGTCATTAAAGCAAAGACACAGGAGCACTGTTAACTCACTGATTTTAACTTCCTGTTACTATCAACTACTTACCACGAGCTGTAATTTGTAATTTCCTTTTGTTAATTATATACATGTATAAATAAATATGTTAATTTACTAAGAGTTTAAAAATGTGTATTTAAACTAAATGGTAGATATCAGTTTCCTCACTTCTTCCCATCAGCACACTTTTATCACCTTTTTATTTTTTCAGAATTTTCCTTGGAGTTTTATGCTTTCCACATGCAAATAAAATTAAGCCCTTCAAGTGATATTCATGAAACATATACAGAACTTCTGGTCTAAATCATAAAGTGACTTTTGAACTGAAAAGTCTCTCTGTCATGCTTTGATCTGTGCAGATTGTCAGTGAAGTGCGAGGAGMTGTCTGTTTGAACACAATGTATTCCGAGCAAATTCCAGGATCAAGGGCCAAAGTTAGACAGTGACTATTTGGGTTTTATCAATACAGTAATTTATTGGAATCAAATGAAGTCRGAGATTTCCTTATGCCATAGCTTTGGCTTAATCAAGGTTCGCATTACAGTCAATGAAGTTATAGATTAGTAAAGATTTTATCCCTAAGAGAGACGCTTCACATTGAGTTTATGTAATATAGAAAAATCTGTTTGGGCCAGATCACATTAAGTATTCTTCTTCTATTTGAAATATATCCAAGTTTAGAGTAGATTAAGTTAGTTTTGCTTCATATCATGTGGAGTGTCATGAATAATCCTGAAGTCAAGAGACTGACACATGACATAGTGCTAAACCTGACTGGAGACTTCTAAAGCAGCTGGTGGACCAATGCAGATCACTGCTCTTAGGGTTAAATGGAGCTCTCTGCATAAGAACATGATTTGCAAAAGCATCTGGGTTATCCTTGAGTCTAAGTCTTAAAGAAAGACTCTTGGATTTCTTACATGCTTTGGAAAATTGTATGCTATATATCCCTTAGCCTTCTGTGGCTATCTCTAGCTGCGTGTTTGAAATAGAGAGTATGCCAAGTTGCTATGTTTTCTAAACCAAACCAGCTTTCCACTGTAAGAGAGGCCAAAGAGGGCAGTGCAGCACAAGGTGACAGCTCCAAGCCTCAGAATAGTCACAGATTAGCACAAATTGCTTTTGTAAACAGGATTTTGCAGAGACTGGAGCTGTTAATTGTTATTGTAATGCACAACATTTTAATTGAGTTAATCGGCACAAAATGTTTATCTCTATTGACTGAGATAAAACGTCAAAAGCTCTTTGATGGCAATTGGAATTACAGTAGGCAGCCCTTACAATAGGAGTTAATGTTTTACAATGTATTGCTGTTTAGATGTGCTTGCTGGCTAGATGAAACATAATGTTGCTTATCTCCAAGATATCCATTTTGCCTTAGAGAAAAAGTGCCCAAAAGCCTCTTTTTTTTTTTTTTTCTTTTAGTTCCAACTGGCTGTAGAGGGAGGTGAAAGATGTGGTGACTCAGGTATTTAGGTTAATTCAACTTCTTCAGGGAAACCCTATTTACCCCTTATTAGCGCAGGTCTAAGCTTTTACAAGAATATGCAGGGCTTTATTTTGCATATTCCCTGTGGCCTCACCTGTGTGCTCTCTCCAAGGGGACAAACAGGCTCTGAGAAGCAGCAGGGGATTCTGCAAACAGGGAGGCCAATCCCTCTTCATACCACTGAGACAGTGTCTTGCGTCTCTTGGAAGACACCGGAGATGTGAAAGAGGCAAAAACAGAGCATATTCAAGCACCATGCCAGAAACAGTCTGCAAGCTGGCTCCTGAAATGAGAGTCCTAAGGCCAAACTGGAATTCAGCCAAAGACCGTGACTTGCTGCCTGGCTGCCAAGTCCCTGGGTTGCTGAGAAAAGTGCAACCGCAGTTTTAGGGAAGTATGTGATGCATTCCAGCTCTTAGCTCTCTTCCACTCTGTTAGAAGGAAGTCCTTATGTTCATTTTAACCCAGCCGCTATGTTTTCACCCAGAGAAAAAGCTCTCAAGTGAAAAATAATATGTCAGCTCAATCTGCAGCCARAAATTCAGGCAGCTTCTGACCCTTCTGTCAAAACACTTTTGTGGAAGATGCAAGTGATGATCCCAGGAGGCTGTTACTGGTGTCCAGTCGTTGCCTGAATGGGGACACTACCCTCACCCATGAGATCAAGTCCAATGCAAGAGGCAAGACAATGTCTCATGGGAAGAGCAGGTGAAGGCATATCTGCTGCCATGAGTGCATGCAAACTCTGAGAAACTCAGYCCAAAAGGTAGCTGCTGCATCTTTCCTTTCTTATTGTGACCAATTAATTTATCATCCAAGTTATAGTTATTTTTTAACTTCCAGGAACACAGCAACCTTCTTGTTCAGAGACAGAAACTTCTCAATGATTCTTCCATTTCAGAGAGCACTGGAATGCAGTCACAGGTCAGAAAACATTGCCCAAGAAAGAGGGTGATGAAAGTACCGACACTTTTGTTTGCCTTCCTCTTCCCCTCGAGGAATAGTTTATAAATCATATACCTGTCAGAGTGGTGCCAACACACTACCCAGATAAATTTCTATTTTTGACATAAGCACGTGTTTGGCTGCACTTGCTGGCTGAATCTGTGTTATCGCAAGCTGCATCCAGAGGGAGTATCTCCACGTCCCAGTCACCACTGATCATGACCTGGACAGGTCATTCTCAAAAATTAAAATCTCTGAGGCCTGATTCTCAGTCTCTCATTAATTAAACACACAGAAGTAGCTGAAGGCTTCTTCTCTTTTGACATCTTGCAAAAGCTGTCCCAGAACAGAAAGGAGAAAAGAGATGGAGCTGAGCAAAAAGGAGGAGCTGAGGGTGCTGCACATGGTACATCTCCACCTCTTGGATTTGTTCTACCAATTATTCATTCTTCTCAGCTGGAGTGTATTTTTCTGAGAGAGGGGCTCTTGGTGACATATTTCATTGGGCTAGCAAGTATACCATCCGATAAATGAAGTGGTTTAGCAAGCAGAGCGCCTACCAGGCCATCAGTAGTAAATCCACGAAAGGTTAATGAAGCCTGAAACTACAGTCATTTTTGCACGATGGCCTCTCTGCAACCTCTTTGAAGGAGACATCTCTGGTGTGAGCTGCAGAGAAATGCAGCAGTGCCCTTCCAAGGGAAACCAGCTGCGGCCGTGCGGTGCAGGTAAGCGGGGAGAGATCCTAGCAGGAGGAGAGGAAGGATGGAGAACCAGGATTTCTATTTTAATGCGGTTTGGGTTCACAACCTCAGCCGCTTCTGCAGTGCTGTCTCCCCACAATGGTCCAAAACGGAGAACTTTAGTACGTTTTTTTCTTACTTATGTTTAAGTTTCTGTCATAGATTTATTTGTCCCTTGAAAAGGGTTTGGTCTTCTTTCAGTGTTTCTTTTATGTCTAGGAATTAACATTTTAACTATTCTTCTCTTAACTAATACTTTTTGCTGACTATACAGTATTTTTTTTGAAGTTCTCTCTRTCACTAAAGAATTACAGTGATTCATTACTGCATATTACCACAGAGAAAACAAAACAAAGCAAAACAAAACAAAACAAATAGAACATATTTTACATTTAGCTATTTGCATGGGACACAGCATAGCTATGAAGTTCTGCAAAAGTTAAATTCATCTGGCATCAGGGGCAGAACAGTGACTTGGAAGTATTCAGGCATTAAAGACTAGCATGAAAACAGGAGGGCAGGCAGGTATATAAGATAACTTAACATTGGCCAGGCGAGGGGAAGGGAAGAAGACGGGGTTTTGCAAACATGTGGCAGGAACACGAAAGAGAGAAAAATAAATCAAACTGTAAAAAACAGGAAGCAATAAGATTTTGTCAGCTGAGACTTAGCTCCTTAGAACAGAGCTTACTTTTATATGTTGCATTTTTCTGTATACATAAAACAGGCTCTGACCTCCAACAAACGCTAAGGCCCTTTTCAAAGTCCCACCTCTTTGGTTACCTAAATACCTTTCATACATTGGCCCAAAGTCATGTGGATTTAAAAACATCTCAAATCTATAAATAAAGAATGAGGAGAGATGGCAGAAAAATGAGCTGTGGGAGGTGGATGTGCTGTGACCAGAGGGACTAGTCTGTTCTTATTTTGCATCCACATTAATTAGTTAGAAGTGGGAGTAAATAGCATCTTAATAGAGAAATATTACGAAGGGACCTGRAGAAGTTGTAAGGATTAATTAGATAATCTTCATAAGGCACTTGGAATATGAGTACTTCTTCGCATACTTTCACTTAATTAAACATTTATTTCATCTAACAAAACAAAAACTTGATTAAAAATGKTATTTTATCGGTGATATAAACAAGAAAAAAGTAATTTATACCTATAATCTTTTTTTTTTCTTTCCTTCTCAATATTTGCAGTGGATAYGTGTCTGTTGGTGGATGTATATGTCTGTACATGCATGTGTACAGGAGTAAGAAAATAGGCAGAAGACACAAGTCTAATACACATTCACACAATACTCCTCTTGACACAGAACAGAGAATAGTTTTCTTAGAATACCAAGATTTTCCATCATTTTTTTTTTTCACATTTACAGAGGCATAGATGGAAATAAGGAATGGACATGTGCAGGTGAAAATACATTCCATTTTACAGTGCTACCTCCTCTTTATTAGAACCTGGATGTGAAGGAAGAAAATAAAAAYCTATTGTTTATTTTCACTTTGATCATCATACCCATCATTTTACATACCACATGCTCTCCTCTTCCAAGGGCATATACTATATTTATTCTGCAGCTGCAGTATATTGATTTTGGACTACTGAGTTCAGTGCAGATGAGTGACAAACTAAATAAGCTGCTGGGTGACTGATAAGTAACCGTGTTTAATCTCTTGGCTCCAAAATGAAATCCCATAACTCATTTCAACAATTTTAGTTTTGGTACTCCGTCAAGAGCACACAATCATATTATTTTTTTTCTTATAAAAGTAAGGAAAGCTAATAGAATAGAACCTTTCAGAGAAAGTACTGAAATTTTGCTTWGTACCTACATCAAAGTATACATAGAAATTTTCTAAATTTACATTCATGTGTTAGTATAACTTCAGTTGATAGATTTAACGAGATGCAAATATTCATATGCATTTCTTATGCATTGTATTTATTTTTCAGTTGCAGAATATATTATTACTGCTTTTTAATAGCAATAGTATTTCCCAAGCCCGCACACCAACTGAATAGATCATATGCTACTTGACTTCTTAATTTGATATTCTAGTTTCTGAAGCATGCATATTCATAAGTGGATCATTTTATTCATTTTTATATAAATTTAGTCACATGCTAGCACATATTAAAATATCATATAATATGTTGTTATATTTTAATTCTGTGTTACTATATACTATGCAATTTATTACATATTAATGTATGTACATATTAATATTTTATGACACGTATTATTATTATTATAGTTCTTTCCATACAAGAGAGTCCATTACTGCCCCTTGCTCCTTCAGCAAGCACATTGATACCTTGAGGCAGCAAAAATCAGCCCTTCCGAAACAAGAGATAAACATCAACCCTAAACCTCAGAGTGAGGAAGGCACTAAAAGCCTGGGAAGTTCTACTCTTCCTCAGCACAGCTGGACAGTTTGCACAAGGAGGACTTGCAGACTCCACCAGAACACAAATGAGCAATCCCATTGTGTTCCAAGGCTGTGGAAAACTGCAGTTCTCCTGTTTCTAGGTGTTTTTTAACACCTTTTAGTACATTARCAGCTTTTAACAGTGCTGAGATTTTTTCATACACAAGTGTGAGGCTTTGCTTGAATTCAGTAAAGAAATAAAATTGCCTAAGAAAATAAAATTTTCCGTGCATAGTTGGGAATATGAACATATGCAATCCAATAACATRGGTGTCACCTAATGGAATGGCATGGGGTGCAAGGACTGAATGACATATTCAACAAAACCCAGTCAAACGAACTTGATAAAACATTAGCTGAACAGTAATTAGACCGAGTTTGTTCTCCCTATCTGTACTAGTGGGAAAACAAGTTTCGGCATGAAATGGCTGCTTGAAAAACCTATCATTAGGCAAGTGTTCAGGGATTTTAGCATTTGCASTTAGCCAGACTGCAGGTTATCTGCACTGAGGCAATGGTAAGCATGTTAAAAAAATTATCAACCATTCCAATAACCTCGGGGTAAACTTGAGTTTGCTCTTAAAGAAGGAGGCTGTGATAACAGCACAATTCAGGCAATTAAAATACAGTAAGGTTCACAGCAGAGGTGACTGCCTGTTTGAAAAGTGCTGCAGCACACAATTTATGACATCCTTTATTTCAACACTGCTCAGTATATCCTGTAAATGCTTTAATGTGCTTAAGCCAGTTTATTCCTTTGTTAATGGTCCGTGATTACTATCAGGCATGCCCCATAGACAGATTCACACTTCCGTTTGAGGTATTATTTGATAAAAACCTTAATCAATAAATCTAATTTCTTCTCTTGCCAGATACAGTTACATAATGTGTTTCCAATTTGGGCCTGGATCAGTTTCCTGGAATGCTGAATAACCTGTGAGAATCTGAAAGCTTTATATCAAGCCAGCATTCAAAATCATGATGACTGGGCCTTATAAAAAGAAATAGCCCTGTCCTTGAAGTGATTTCATCTTTCCAAGAAATTTTAAGGATAATTAAAAAGGCTATAGAATTTAATGAGACTAGCATATCTAAGGCAGTGTAGCCGCCACTCTCCTTTCTAATCCCTTTTTTTTTTTAAGATATCATCATATGCTATGCAGATCGTAACTCGTAACTCAAATAAATAGCATGTTTTGGTCTATGTATATCTTCTAGTAGCTGGACAGTTGGAAGACATTACTGCAAAAAGTTTGGGTTCCTACAGAAATCTTCACTTACAAAAAATGATATTATAAATCTTACGAATCTTTTAAGAACTGGGGAGATATGATTAGCCTAGATCTTCAGAGGACACTCAGTAGAAATGAGAGCTGCTAAAAACTGAAAATATCATCCCATAGAAACTGCTTCAATGTAATGGCTTTTTCTTTCTGCTTCCATGTAAAGGCTTTTTCACACACCTAACTTTTTTTTTTTTTCATAAAATGGCCATTTAAAAAATATATATAGTTGGAAACATAAGCGCTTTCAATGAATGCACTGATATCCTTTAGGTTTATATTCTGCTGAGTATTTGGCCTCTCTTCTATATTACAGGTTTCTCTACAAATTATATTTCACTCTGCAGCTGACTGACTGTCTTTATTTACAGGAATGCAATACACAGGAAAGCACTGAAAGTGGTTTTATTATTGATGATGGCGATGGTGATAGTAGTAATAGTAGTAGCAGTAATAGCAGTAACAGCAGTAGGAGTGGTAGTATTAGTTATTCTTGCTGTTACCGTTATAGTTACTTCTGTAATTGCATATGAAATTTGATATCAAACTACATAAAAGACAAGCAAACTTAATCGTTGCTGTGCCCAGGGACAAAAAGCATATCTTGCTGTAATATTTGAAGTGATTTGTGCTTTACTTTTAAAGATGACTCAGATGAGGTGGTAGATAATATTATTAGACAAATAATGACATGGCGAACAAGCATCAAGGCYGTAATTCAGTTACAAGCATGTTCACGATCGGTGTGTCTTCAAAATACACCTTAGATATCTTTGTCCACAGCACGCAAGTGAAATGGAGAACCCTGCACAAAGTTTTGTTTCTCTCTGTGACCCGAGAAGTTTGAGGGTCAGGCAGGTCATTCCTGTTAGAGTGAGATATTGATGCTATTCTATCAACAAAAATGTACAGACCTGTTTCTTAAAAAATGGGCAGCTTCAAACCACTAGTGGTCATTTCCTTGCTAACAATGTCAAACCTCTTTTCTGCCAGAAATCTGCAAAGACTCTTCCTGAGTTTCCTCAGGATTCCTAAGGATTTTGTAATTGTCCTTGTTCAGGATATATTGATGATTCTTCTTCAGTTTATGTCTGAGATTTTCAGCTTGTTTTTTTCTCTCTTGCACACATATGTAAACATGCACATTCKTTCCTAAAGGAATATTCAGAAGTCATCTTGCCAGAGAATTTAAAATCCCTGAGAAATACTGTGGATTTTTTTCCTGCCTGAAGTAAAAATCAAATTCAATACTTCAGATCTAGAAAACGCTGTTATTTCAGCTACTCACATCCAGGAAGTAACTTAGTGATATCTCCCAGATAACGTAAATGAAGGATATTGAAGATGCTTTCAATATAAATATAAACTATTCTGTAGCAGTATTAAACGCATTTCTTCACATCAGTCCTCAAAAGCCATTATAACAGAGTGAAACATCATTTTGTGCCATATTTGCACCCACATCATCTCAGAAGATAAACTGTACCTCTAGGTGAGGAAAGATTGCTTGTTATAGTGAAACAAAACTAGAAACCTTCAGCAGCTAGAAACTTAAATATTGCTTGGAGATGTAATTGCTTTTCTAGASAGAAATGTGAGGTTTTTCATGGACAGTAAGTGTATATTTTTGGAAAGTTTAAATATAGTGGGAAGATGTTCTATCTGACATGATATAGTTCATGGTTAATAAAGATCAAAGGTCAAATCAAAGATTTTGTTTTTCAAAATATGGAAAGCAACATAACTAAATTCAATTAGTAGATATCACTATCTCAGGACTTAAATCTGAAGAAAAAGCATCTCTTTTCATTTAAGTAATTTATCAACACAATCCAATTAAGCACATCATTTTTCACCAAAAAAGTAATATTTTAGGAAGCAATAAATACTAATAGTTTAAGACATTCTTGATCCACCTAAATCAGTGTTGTACACATAGAACTTAAAAATTCATGGAAACTTGAAAGAAAGTTTCTTGAACAAGATGTTTAACATTTAATTTATTTACTTTTTGATTTTGAATTCAAATATGGTCTATTCAGAGGAGAAGAATATCTTCCTARTGCTTAAGCATACAGCTTTACCTTCAGCATGGCCAGTACTGAGATAGTTGTACAAATCATACAGATTCAAAACAACAACAACAACAACAAAAATTACTATAATAAAATTTATATCTTGATGATGTTTTTAATTAAAGTTATGTTCCTCATTTAAGCCTACTCTTTGCTGATGACAGACTTTTTGTAAGCACAAAGTGCTTATGGCATGCATCTCATGGAAAGTTTTGTTTTCTGAGTGACTCCTATTATATTTTATGATGATTCTTTTAGCACCTTCATTTCATAATACCACGCAAGCTACATTATACAACTGTCATATATATCTATAGAATGCTATAAAGTGGCAATCAAAAAACTGTCTAAAGATAGTTCAGAATTCAATATCATTTTCTGTTTATATAAACTTTTAAAGTAGCTTCTATTCCAGAGCACTATTGATTTTCAGGTATGTATTGATTTCTTTGGGACCTTTTCATAATGGAAAAATTTGCTTGCTAAGACACCATTCTAAAGGTGAAGCATGAAAATTAGATTAGTTTTACACTGAGAAAGAATAATATGTAGAGAAATTCACTTTGGTTTAAAGTGATGAGAGTAGTGCTTCCTAGAGCAGTCAAACTTCGGTCATTGCTTATATAAAGTGGGTGAATATGCCAATGGTTCTGTATTTCAGTGAAGTTGACAAGAAAATTTGGATTCCTTGACAAATTTCTTGAGAGAAAGAAGATGATTTTTATGACCAACATGTAATTGGGATGCACACACGGGACATGACCTGTGAGCAAATTTCATTTCTGAGAAGCATCCTTAAAATTACTATCATAAACTATATCGTTATGTTACATATATTTGAAGGCTGCTAAATTCTACCTCATAGAATTTGAATGGAGAAATAGAAGTTGTATACATAGTTGAACATAGAAGTTGTATACAACTTTATTCCTAAGATGTATACATGATGCAGTTTTAGTTAGAGGTACACTCAAAGTATGTAATAAATGGTATACCTTTACCTAGTGTGTATCCTACATGTTATGGTGTGTACTCAGAAGGCCAATCCCAGAAGCCTCTGAGAGAGAGAGCGAGCTGAATTACWAATAAATTTTTGAACCTTATTAGTATGACGTATGTTGATAAAGTGAAGATAATTTAAGGACAATTGGTACCATCCAATCTAGGAAAAGAAATCAGATAAGAATCTTATCTGTCATGTGATTGACCTCAAACTTACTTGGACTTGCTCCTATTTACTCTGTATTTTCTCATTTTGCCATCCTTACCACCAAATGGCTCAAGTAGCAATGAATTTTCTCAAATTTATAGACCCATAGTTGAACTGCAGAACTTATATCCTTTTACTCAGTCTGAAGTATATCTTGGGTC
The DNA here is from genome assembly GCF_003342845.1 of Nothoprocta perdicaria. Taxonomy (NCBI): domain Eukaryota; kingdom Metazoa; phylum Chordata; class Aves; order Tinamiformes; family Tinamidae; genus Nothoprocta; species Nothoprocta perdicaria. The sequence continues at coordinate 4,958,014 of NW_020455093.1, forward strand.
TAATGTTGCTCCGAACTCATGATACAGAGAGGACAGAAAGCAGAAAACTGGTTAAAAACTCATGTCTTGCATCTGTTAAGTCTTTTCTTTCTATTAATGCTATATGAATAAGATCGACTATTTTTGTATGGCTTACAAAACCTTAACCTAAATATTCAATATTGCACTTGATAAGAAGTGTTGATTTTCTTGCCAATAATGTGATTTGTGTCAGTGTATCTAACTGTTTTCTGGGGGAGAGAAAAGAATTCCATTTTATTTACCATTCCTTGACTTTTAAACATGTATGCCATACATAGAAATCATAGAATACTTGCCAAACATTTTTTCCAATGATCTGTTGTCCTCCACTCTGTAAATTCAGAGCTGGCTTTTAAGTTGCTTGATGCTTACAGTAACATGAGACAATCAGGATCTATCTAGCAGCAGGACTTCAAAGAGAAATCACTATTTCCCTTGCCAGTCYTAGCCCATGCTCGGCAGCTCCTGGAAGCAGCTGGATTGCTTTGAACTCAACTTTAACTTTACTTCAGAGAAGTCTTCARGCTCTGCTACAGCGTGTAAATTGACGTAGCAAGGTGGTGCAATCCATGGGTAAGTGAGAGTGAGAGCGCCCCGCTGTGCGGACCCAAGGGAAATGTGAGTTGCTACAATCCCTGACCACAGCCACTTGTGTCTTCAGTTCATGCTGGAGTGACATAGACTTCTGCCTCTGCCCAGTTGTGCCTTGACAAATAACACCTACTGCGTAAGTGTTAGGTCAAACATGGGTGAGCCTCCATTGATCAAATGAAATGTCTTTGAGTACAGGAAATACACAGGTATRTATGCAGTGGTAAATAGTTTCCCTCCTTGCATTTTTTCCCCGTGAGTACTGGCTCCCTGAGTACCCACGCTGTGTGCGTATCGATTCACGCTCCTCTTGAGCTATATTTAGGAATACGCCAACTAGTTCCTCCTGGGAGGAAACTGGCTGTGGTTATATAGATTATTGCCCTGAGGGCTGTAATGCCGTCTTCACCTTACTTCAAGCACTTTGAACTGAGGAAACATATGGATGCCAAATGGCACTGCAAAGCAGTCTGGGTCAAGTGATATGTTGTGAAGATGCAGTGAGGCCAACTTCAACAGGACGGCCAAAGCAGGCCTCAGGCCCCCATGTTCAGGAGGCTGGAGATTCCCCTCTGGAGGGAAGGTTTCTTGCAGCAGACATATTCTGAGTGCATTGCTAATTCATAGGGAATGTCTGCTGTAATGGGGCTTGGTTCCTCAGTTTTTCCTAAGGTTGCTTGCTTCAGGTTCAGTCTTTCCTTGTCAGTTATGCCTGGTGCATTCAAGGCAAGAGGCTTTCAGAAACTTGTATATGGGGTAAAGTCAGGGGGAACTGCTGGAAAGAAAAATATCAGTTAATAGGAGAATACGAGTATGGGAGGGAAAAATGCACATTTTATCTGCTTATGAGGCCAGTAATTCACTTTCATACAAGTAAAATGAGCAGAATGTTCCGACTGATCCTTTCACAGAATTTTATGTTGGGTTTTCCAGGCCAGAGTTTGCAATCTCCTTTTAAATCTCCCATTTTCTGCCTTGCTACTACATGCACATCTGCCTTCTTTACTGAAGTCTAGGGGCTGATAGCTATGATTTAGGTGGTAATTGACAGCAAAAAATATTTTCATTTGACTAGTAGAATATGGTTTTTTTATGATTTGTTCTCAGGCATCAAGAAGGACTCTTTTCTAGCAGAAAGTGATATAAATATGTTCAACACTGCAGGTATGTATGTATGTATGTATGTACATCARTTCCCACAAGTGGAAATCATTGCATGGATCTTTTAATGTTGAAGATAGCAATGCTGCCTCACTAAAACCCTGAGGATTTGTTTGTGCAGCGTTCCAAATGCTAACTAACACCTTCTGGAGGCTCAGCTAAGACAATACAGGACTGTTGTGTCATTTTGCTGAAAAAAAAAGAGACCTTTTCTTAAACAAAGAAAATAATGTTTTAAACAGCAGAAACCTTGAAAAAAACAAGTAAAGTTCTGTTCTTTATGTCAGCTGAAATGAACATAGCTTCCTTAGAGAATTCAGCAGGAGAAAACCAACTCCAAACAGCCTTCACACAGCCTCCCCTGGTGGCTCAGGCTACACCAGGAATGAGCAAAGCATTCAGCAGCAATGGGGGGTAACTGGGGAGAACAACTTTGTGAAGTCCTCCAACAACAACAGAGCGCAGAACTAGATAGTGACTAACACTGTACAGATCGTCAGGTTTCATCAAGTTAGCATCAAGTTTACATCAACCAGAGACTGCAAATTGCTGAGAAACAAGAAAATGGAGGTCACCAGCTCTTAAGCAAAGATGAAGCTGAAGCCACTCAGTATCTTGAACGTATATTCAGGTGAAGCAGGAGACAAACAGAAGTGTAAGCAAATGGCAAAAATAAGAAAAAGAAAAGACCAAATTTGAGGCTCTAGAAAGTCAGACTAAGGCCTTCGCTGCACATGCGATATTTGATTTATTAATTGAGGAATTTACTTTTACTTAGATAAGTAAAACATTAATACTTCCTGCAGTGTGTAAACAATCATCTCTAGGCAAAGAGGCCTTTGCCGATATAACTTGCTATAAATCCTTTAGTTTGTATTGCTTTCATTACATATACATCATCCAAACTGATATATGAAGTCTTCACTGAACATGAAATCTCTGAAATGTCTCCCATCTAATACCTCACTGTAATTATGGTCACAACTTATACATGTGTTGTATATTCCTGGTCTTTCGGACCCCTTAATCCRCCAAGCAGGAACATGGTAGAGGAGGTCACAGAGCAAGGCAGAAGCTGTGGTGCTGCATGGCAGCCCGGTGGGGTGCCACCCATCAGGGCCCCAAAGGTCCTGCCCCATCCTGTGACCCAAGGGGCCAGATTCGGTGCTGTCCCACAAGCCAGCACAGCATGACTGAAGGCAAGGAAGCTGAAAACAACAGAGCGATTTGGTTAAAATGGTACAATTCTTGTGGGTTGACAGGACCTTAGTTGCTTGGATGAAAACTAATTAAAGGAATTGCAATCATGAAGAAGAAAATCTGTCAACCAGTTTTGATTATTTCCTAACCCTATGAAGGGGAGTGAAATGACTGCATTGGTGCAGATATACCATTTTATAAAAGCAGTGGATCTGGCCATTCAATGTAATTTAGCAATTTTCCAATATCTTATTCAGCAAAATATAGTCCGAAGTGACCTTTTGCATGAACCTGCAAAGGCCACAGAAACTGAATGCTTCTCAAGCTGACCATCTGACTTATCCTTGTGAAAAGTTACTCTGTATTAGAAGGTCAAAAGAAAAAGAAAAGAAAAGGCTCCTCAGCAGGGAGCTGCCCTTTGGGATGTTAGGTAATTTAAATTAACTGGTACCATGCTGAGTAGCTTACATTTCTATATCTGTATGTGAGTGGGAACAGTTAAGGTCAAAGGGTCATCCTCCTCTTAAGCAGGAAGACATCCCTCCACTGCCCCTTATTCACTGAATCAGGATGCAGTGGAACAACTGTATGTTTGGGGGTCCTGCATGCTGCATATCATGGCAGAATGCATGAAAATTCTGCATTCTATATACTATTAAATATAGATTATTATAAAAAGCAAAATATATTTCTCTTTCCCCTTGCTGTTATTTTTCAGGATTGCTTGTCAGAGTTGCTCGGCATCCTCACATTTCCACTAAGGATGCAGTGACTAGTCCTGAGGAGACTTTGCAGGCAAGCTAGCATTAAGTTCTATTAACTACTTGAACAGGGAATTTCATAGTAAGTAAGTGGGTAGAACACAAGCTATTAGGAGTTTTTTTAACACATATGACCTCCAGCTATTAAATTAGAAAAAAAATAGGAAAGAGTGAAATCAGCTTCCTGCTAACAGTGCAGCAGGAGTTTAAATGGTCTAGTAGCCTATCCCCCCAGGTCTAGGAGTCAGGAGAGTTCAGTTCTAATCCTGGCAATACATCAGTCTTTTCCGTGACTTTGAGTATTTGCAGGCTCTGTCCATTGGGAGTAAAATAGTGGAAATCATAATTCAAAGCGATTTTGCAAAAAATCGGCTCATTTATATTTAGAAAAGTATTTTGGTAATGATATGCATAAAATCAGCTTATTACTTTAGAAGTTTAAGAAGCGATTACAAAGGTTTTGTTCTCACTTGGATGGAGAGGTTGCTTTATTTTGATCCAGTTCAATGCAACTTGATTTGATTTGATTCCCAASAACATTGTAACATGTCTATCGCATATTTTGCATGTGTTTGTTTTTTTTTTTCTTTCCTTATGTCTCTTATTTTCAGAGGGAGAGAAAGAATTGCATGAGTTTTTTGTGATTTGGCTATTTTTGTTTTCTTAATGTATGCCTGGAAACAAGTGTTTCATTAGTTTGGGCCAGAAGAACAACTTTCATGTGGAAGGACATGCCAGTAATAGAAGACAGTATCARGGACATGTATGATACTTCATTCCCCAGCCTTGAGTTTACCACTAACAAGTACAAAATTGAGAATATTCTTCATGTCATAGCATATATGCATCTGATATTAAGGATATATCTATTATYACAGCTCACGAGTTAGTAACAACCCAGCAGACAAGTAGTGTCATTATATAAATGAAATTTATTTTAATATTTTGCAAGTGTCCTTTAAATGTTTTTTTCAGATGATTCTCTTTTCATTGCACTGCAGAATTATAATGATGCCCAGGCTCATGTTATGCAATATTGCTACTCATCATACTTCTCAGGCTTTTGAAGTTATTTATTTCCACTTGATGTTTCACACCACGTCAGAGGTGTGCATTATCTCACTGTAACACAGTCTTGTCATGTCTTCTTGCCTAATTAAAGTTCTGCATACCAACTAAATAAGTTAATGGATGTTTTACTGATAAGTTTATTAATAGAAGAACAGGTCAAACTGACTTGGAGAAGACAGCATATCTTTAAACAGAAGATTGCATTAGAGACTGAAGGTAGGTCTGTTTATTTGTCTAATTGCCCTGTCACTGAACGGTTGACTGGTGCTCTTTTGAAACTCAAGAAACCATCATATGCTTCTTGCCAAACTGAACTTTAGAAAATACATTATAGACTTTGAAACAATATATAAAATAGAATTTCAGCAGGTAACTGACTGAAAAATGAAACTGGGAAATAGAGAAGTGAGGCTTGAACGATAAAAGAAATTAAATTTATGTCATAGAACTTTAAAATATATAAAGATGTTTGTGCAAGTCTATAACAGTCAAGTACGGTCCCCTTATAGTCATTGGACTGAAGGATGATTCACCTCATCTGTCTGTGTCACTTCTTGTGGGGCTGAGGTGACTCACCCTCCGGAGCTGCCAGTTTCTTTCTGTTGTCAATTAGAGAAAACTTGGGTGGCTAGTTCAGACTTAAACAAGTAACATGCAAGATGTCTCCAGTTACATTTGGACTTGATGATCTTGAACACTTATCTACATCACAGTCAAAGGTCTACATATGGCAGAGAGAGGCAACACACTAACTTCATGAGTCACAGCAGAGACCACGACAGCACACACTGCTTAATCAGGACATCATGGAAAATTAGGCGTGCACTTACATTGCTAGCCTGACCTGAAATCTATGCCACTATTTCCTCATTGTCTCTGTTACCCGAGCAAGCTACATTAGCACTACTTAAAAATGCACCCTCAATCACCACCACCACTAACCCATATCACTACTATGTTTCAGTCCAGGCTTCTGCTTATAGGAGAGCAACAACCTTAAATTTGTAACCCACTAGATCTACACTAGCAGAGAAACTTAGAGAGTTTCCTTATCTTTGAATGGTCATAAAAGATTTTGGTCTAGTCAGATTAAAACTTATTTTCAAAACAAAATGTGTCTACTGAATTAAAAAAAAAAAAAAAAGTACATAAGCAGATCATTCCCACTAGGCTATTCAATGAGCTAACCATAGGGAGATAGATCTGCCCCTTTCCTAAATCCTGGAACGGCCAACTTTGAGAGAAAAAGTTTAAACCTGTATGAAGCGTGTGGCCACTTGGCCAGGGAAGATGATTGAGGGTTTTTTTTTTTTTTTGTGATGCAGACCCTTATACTTGAGGGCTAAGATGAATACTAAGGCAAATAATAACAGTTCAAGTAATGCCATAACAGACTAAACAGCTGCCAGTAATTGCTAGATATATACAGAAATTCTTATCTTGATGTGTAGATGGAAAGAACTAAGATAAGTATCTGAAATATTTACCTAAACGATTACAGGGAGCTAGAGGCAAAATAATATCCAGACTGTGTTCAGATGCTGTGCTAACTGCTCATCTGAAACCATCTGCAAATCACTGTTACTTGATTCTTCCATCACTGTATATTTTCATTAATCAAAACACTTTTGGCAAGATGAAAATCTGAAGTTTGACTCTAGTGACCATCACTGAGCTTCAGCAGCCCAGCCATCAGCAGGGCTTCACTGGAAGCAGATCTGCAATTTTCTTCCGAAGGTGCGTGGTAGCAGACACTAGGTTCAGAGCCAGGGCTTTCACACTGTGGCCTCCGAATGCAGAAGCTGACCGTTATTGAGGTGGCTTACTGCTTACCTCATCTTGCTGTCTCACACTACATGTTTCCCTTGGGATTGCATAGACAGACAGTTTGTATTAATTTTCCTGCTGTAAATATCCCTTCACTTTTTTTTTTTTTTTTTGCCTTTTTTTTTTTCCAAATGAATCCAGAAATGGAGAAAAATAGATGGCAAAGGTTGTGTGAAATCTTAATACATCTTAACACTGAGAAAATATCTTCAGTTTTCCTTACTGACAGCTTTTGAGGGTTATTTAATATGTATTCCGCTAACGAAAAACATTTCTCTCAAACAAAAATGACAGGAATCAGCCTTCCATTACATGGGAAGTGAAAAAAATCTGCTCATATAAGCTTGGTCCACCATTGAAAGCTGAAGAGATGAAGCACACATGATAATGAAAATCAATCACTGCTTATTATTTATCCATATTTAAGACAATTTTTATGTATCACTATGGAATATGTGCTACTTTCCATATATTTACCATGTATGCGTCCTGTAGCACTAAAACATAAGACTGCATATATGCAAAGATGGCACATGCATGTTACATAGCCACCTGTGGAAGGTATGGAAAGATTGGGAAGATATGGACTATAATTCCATGAATATCCAGATAATGATATATATAAAGGGAGAGACATCCACACATACTGCCAAGGCAGTGTAATTACATTGTCCTGTATGAAATGCTTGCTGGGGAAGCAAAAGAAAAATATATGTACAGGTTAATGCCAATCTATAACCCACAAAAGATGTAGTCTCGCGAGTCCACATGGATATGTGCTGACCATGGAAACCTTTTCACTAATAAAGAACCCTTTTTATATATTTCCAAAAAGAATATGGTGGTACACATGGGAACTATGTGCTCCTATAATTACTCATCCATGTCTGAAGAGTGCTCCGCTCTTCCAAGAATGCTACACTGTTCCTTTCCTTTTRTATTAAAAATTCTACTTTCCCTCCAAAATAAACACAGAGGATGAAAGATGTCCAAAACCAAAGATTAAAAATACTGTCAGGTTTGGGAAATTATGTTCTGAATAAAGTGCTTTGGATCTCAGATATAACATATATCCCAAATGGCAGCATGGTTTAAATTATTTTTCCCTCTCCTGTCTTTCAAAATACCCAGTGGTCATGGCAAATCCGTATTAATGCCAGAAGAATATGTAAGCTTTCTTGCAGGCAGTCCGAACTTCTTTGGGATGGAGGCTGATGGATTTTTTGATGGAAAGTTTACCTTTGGTATATTTGAAGATTTTTTCTCTGTATTTCTATCYTCTCGTCCAATTTCTTCTCTCATTATGAGGATTTATTCTGAAAATAAATACTCAGCCTTCGTAGTCCAGGCCTTGTTGCATACATCCTCCTCCTCCCTCCTTTCCTCTCCTACCRAATAGAAGTAACTTCCCTAACTTCTATGGAGATAAAATGTTCCCTCTAGGTCTGAGAGATCACAGCAAGAGCTTCTCCTATCTTCTTCATTTGTGTGAAGGGTTTAGTCTCTGTGTGTATGTGCATATATTRTGAATCAAAGTCCCTGGCAGTGTTCAAAAAATGTGTGGATGAGGCACTTAGGTTTAGCAGGTATGGTGGTGAGGGGTTTACAGTTGGACTTGGTGATCTTGAAGGTCTTTTCCAACCATAATGATTCTATGATTTTATGATTTTATGATTAAACGTACGTGTGTTTGAGACATCAAACCTTTTTTTTCCCTCACTTTTTATTCACGAGTCATTAGTAAAATATTTTAGRAATAGTAAAATAATTCAACAGAAATTGTGGGCCAGAAGGAATGAAGGAAGGTGTGGGAGAAACACAAATGCAGCAAGCATTACTTCAGTCATAAGCACATATTCAGGGATGTGAGAGTGTGAGTTGTGTTTGCATATATTGCAGCATAGATTTATTTGTGTCACTTTGGTTGTCTGGGTGAGCAATCAGCTTCTGTAGGAATTACAGGTATTCACAAGCTCAGGAACACAATGAATTCTGCAGAAATTATGTGCTGCCATCATAATGAGATTGGAGCCTTTCGCCATAAAAAACAAGATTTGGGTTTTATTTACAGGAGAGTCAACAGGAGAACCTCAATGCTAAATGCCGTTTYGAGACTTAAGTCTTGTACAGAACTTGTTTTGAATGAGAATGAAATATGCACTCAATGTTTTGCTGAGACACCCAAGATTCCTGATTGCTGTTGTCAACAGCATTTCCTCAATATTGTGTTTTTGGGAGGCTTTGCTGGTGTTGGTCACTGCGTGTGACACATGCTTCTGCAGACTACCAATTTAAAAATAAGTAAAATTAGTTCCTTTTTCCTGAAGCAGCAGCCAAAACAGAAATGTAAGAGAAAACATGATTTTTTTTGGAAAATAATTGGCAAATTTGCAAACTGGCAAAAAAAATCTATCCACTTGGGTCTTGTAATGGTCTGATAACTGGGGAGACTCACATGCCTGGATCCACACCAACCCACTGTAATTTGAATTTGGTAAAGGAGAGGTTGCTTAAGTGGATACAGTGGATGGAGCTAAGTGATTGGCTATATTCAGATGAAATAAAAGAACTCCATCCTCTCTAAATTTCCCCTAGTGATACTTATTTTCCTAATAACTGTGCAATGGAAATGCTGAACCATTAGGAAAGTGGAAAAGAGGTATAGATGGAGAAAGCGATGAGAAAGAAAGAGCGAACATAAATTTGGATATCCTGATAATGAGAGTTATGATTCAATTCTTGGACAYATCTTGTGCTATATAACCCGAGGTTAAAACACATTATTGCAGGAGTGAAAATAAGTTTAGAAATCCTATAGATAGATGATAACAATTTGTTGTAGATTTTACAAGTATAAACTCAAGTTCATCTCAAATCTATATTTGTGCAATTCAAAGTAATGTGTAGAGCTACATTGTTGTAAATGAAGACAATATTCCAATTAAAGCAATGATTATACTCCAGTTGTGTCATGGATTTTCCACTAGGATCTTCTATGTAGGAGTAGATTATTTCATATTGCCAGATACCTTCAGAGTAAGCATAGTAAATTAAATTCTACATATAATAGAGCTCTGAGTATATACAGCTAAAAGACACAAATATTTGCAGTTATAAATTCATGTATCTACCTGGAGCAAAAATCTAGATAGTTATGAAACATTCTTGCCTAATATCCACACTGAACAATTGTGAGAGAAAAGACGGAATCAGGTACATCTAGATCAATCTGAAACTTTACTTTGTGGCCCATATATGTGGCCACAATGATGTGGAAGACTGCATATTGGGGCATGACTCCACTGTAAAATATTTGGTATCAGGGAAAAGCAGTTTTATTAAAAGCATCCTGAGAAACAGCCTGATCACTATGGTAATCTCTGCTGGTCAAGATTTATCCGTGGCTCATATTATTTTATCTAAGAATCTCAACTGCATTACAAAATTTTATTGCCACAATCGCCTAAGGATCCCTGTCTACTTTATAAACACATAGGGCAGAAAAGAAAAAAAAAAGTGAATTCTTTAATCCTGCATAAGAACTTGGAAATAAAACTGAGAATAGTTCCAGGTGTCTTGTACCACATCCTAGATCATATAGGCTACTCAGTGGAGGGAGGTAAGAAAAAAAAAAAATTATACAAAAGGTAGGTTATTCCCTGTCCATTTTGGATGGACCCGAGAAACTATACATTATTTTTTCACAAGAAAGCATTCCGTTCTGGAAGGGCAGTATTTTACAAAAAAAAAAAAAAAAAAAAAAAAAAAAGGTACATTCTAGACTAAAGAAAACCACCTTTTTGTGTTCTTCTTCATTTAACTTGTTCATCTTCTTCAAGTTGTTATTCTTCATTTAAATCAGGACACTGAAGGTACAAGCCACATTATATGTGGTAACAGTCTGTGGTCATGCTCACATTTTGAATAGAAAACTCCATTCTTGAGCCAGAAGCCATGCTAATGAAGTTAACTTAAAACTGGTTAGTTTGAGTTTTGTTGATTTGGCTTCTCCTGATGAAAAACTCTGTACTGGAAAATTCCCTCTCAGTGTTACCCTTGTGGAAAGGCACTAAATTAGAAGTTCTGGCTCTGATCCAGTCAGCACTTCCCAGTTTCTAGCTGGTTCATTCCATCTTCTCTTTCAAGCTTGAGGGGAGAGCCTTTCTATTTTTGTCATTTCAAATTCTTCTCCTGGTGGTTATTTCGCTGCTAATATCATAATTATGGTCCATGACAGCACTAATATATTTAAAAATCAGAATAAATTTAGTTCATCTGAGTTAGTGTTTTTTTAGGGTTAGTACCAAAGCACTTTTTAGAATCAAATAATACATGATTTAATATGTTAAGGTGAAATAATCAAGGTGGCAAATAATCAGAGAATCAATAGTGAAGTATATGAATGTTACAAAGGATTCCGCATGTAAAAAATTAATAGCATAGAAGATGCTGAGGCAAAATATCTACAAAGGTAGTAATATCAGTAATGCTCAGGTAGGTCTATACTTTTGTGCATGTACTTATCATATATAATAGCACATAGTTTTGTGCATGTGTTAATATTCTAAATTAATTCTAAATTAATATTCTAAATTTCTTCTGTCTTATTAGAGTCTCACCATAGTAAGAAGCAGTGTTCCGCAAAAGCCCTGTGAGATTTTATGAAATTAATTCAGAGACTGAAGTCTATCTAATATAGGTATTTATTTTCGAAGCAGAATCAAAGTTTTCCACCCAATTCCTTATTTATACATGGGAAAATCCCATTGACTTTACTTGGCATTGTAAGGGTGAAAAAAAAAAAAAAAAAAAAAAAAAGTATGAACTGGCTTCAACTAATTTACTTTGGGAAAAAGTTGCCTGTTTAAATGGTCAGCTTAGACAAGACACAATTATAATTATATTGGTCTCTTCTCTTTACTTCCAGTCTCCCATGAGCGCATTTATGAATCCCAAAAGGGATCCTTTTTGTCCTGTTAGCCTTAATTGCATTTTGTTTAGCTTGATCGTTTAAACAAAAAGCTCTCTCCAGCATGAATTTATGGGTCTTGTCTTTCTGTGAAGATGCACAGTTCTTGCTCTAAGTTAGCTTTTTGTACATGTAAACTACTTTGGATCAGCTACATTTTAACCTACAGATGGAAAAATATGACCTTGTAACTGAGGAGAAAATAACCCAAATTATCACTCCACCAAAAGCAGGAAAATGTTTTAGAGATACAGAAATAGAATCCAATTTTGAGTAACATTTTCTATCACTTGAGTTTCATAATTCAACCTACATATGATTCATAAATTAAAGTAATAAAAAGCAGGACAACATCTGTTCCACAGTATGTGAATAGGAGGGAATGTGGACATTTGAGAAGTTGTTTTACAGACATTACATTCTACATGGGAACATATGAAGAGTGTTTATAGTGAAAATAACTTCTGATGCCTACTTGTATTTCTTTTTAAATGTACACATATGCCTTTTGTACACATATGCATTTTGGTACACAAGCAGTATAACTTTTTCTCTAAACTTAATTTTGAATTTAGACTAAAAAAAGGATAAAGTGAAAAAAAAAAAGACTCAGGTGTATCAGGTGTATGCTCTTACTTTTTAAATATTTCCATGTAACCCATTTAATGGAATACTTTTTTTATATCCCTGTTGTATCTTCCTGATGAAAAATCCAAGTTTCCTCTGTGTAATTCAGATAATATATGTGAAAAATATATTCCAACCTGGCAGTATTTTTTTAAAGCTTCCCAACCTTATATTCATTGCAATGTTAACTGCTAATGATTGCTACTAATAAAATCCCATGGTACATTGATTTATAAGTAGGGATTGCTTAATTCTAGATCAAAGCCAAACCTTTTCTATTCATATCTTGAGAGACGAAGGATGTAATTGAGTTCATATACAGGCTGTTAAGTAACTTGCATATTTACCTCATACTTAGAACTGCTTCCTGAGCTGGTGTGCTAGCTCTTTTATCCAGGGATATGAAGTTCAAACAGTAACACCACGGAAGGAGAGCTRTAAAGAGGGATAGATTGGGAATCCCTGCATCCTGATTACCCAAGATAAGAAGGTACTTGGGAGTGGAAGGAAAGGTGGTGAGAGCTAAATTAGCTGTCTTTGAGATAAAAAGTTAATTTCCTTAAGAGAAGAGCCTAGCTAAGCAACTGTCCCTTTTAAAACTAAATGTTCTCTGTTAAGACTGCAGACAACTTTTACATTTGCTGGAGATAATCATTCACGGTTCTGGGGGTTGCCTCTGCAGAGATCATAGCAGGCAATAGTATATACAAACACCTTAAGAGATAAGCATCTCTGGAAGAATGCAGTCTCCCAGGAAAGCAGTAGCTTTGAAACAGAAAAAAAAAAAGAGGGGGAAAGAAAAAAAAAGAAAAGAAATAATAGAAATAACATATGCTTAAACTTTCTTTTAGTGTGAAGCTAAAAACATTCAGGATTTTATTATGGAGCTCCAGAAATGATTATAGCTGATTAGATCAATAAACTAGAGAAATGTCATTCTAAGTGGTGAAGTACACACACAACTGATATATCTGCACCAAAACTCTTTATATATATGCTGCAAAATTCAGATCTTCAGTTTTTGAAATCAGTTGGCCACAAATCTTCAGTTTTTGATGTCAGTGTTGAGAAAGAATATTCATTTTAGGATCACTGTTAGTAGCACTTAGCTATACAGACTTTTCTGTACTTAAAAAGTTTCTCATTTTACTGAATGTCTTCACACATGATGCAAGAAACGAAAAGGCTAGGAGACTTGCAAGTATTTGGGGCAGATACCATTTTCTGGACATCTCTCTTTCTGTCCTGAAATGCAATGGCACACAGGCCAGCTGAAGAAAGATCTCAGGAAGAACACAGGGCAGCCTCATTCTCACATCCCAGAGGCCATTCAGAAACCATTGAGTCCTGAGCAACCAAAGTGACAGAGCCTGGGGTCAGAGGATATTGCATCCTGCATCTTACCTCTGGTAGTCCCAGCGCCCAAGGGGTCCTAATGACTTCAAATCCCCTTCTCTCCCCAGGGCTCTGGATTCCTTCAGCCATGCTCCTGCCTCAGCTTTGCCTCTGCCTGGGCATGAGCACTATGGCCTCTTCTTGGTCATTGAGTCCATTTATATTTTTTAATTATTATTATTTCCATTTTTATTCAAAAGCAAATGTATTGGTCCATATTTACCAAACCATATTTCAGGAAAGGTACTCGCAAGCTTACTTTCAAAGTTGGGGAGACACTTGGCTTACTTCATTTTTATCTATATCTGTATCTTTAAAATAAGTATAAAAAAGAGATTACAACTTATCTTGTATTTTATTAAGAATATGCCATTATCTCAATGAGTTGAAACTCAATGTTTTCACATTGCTGTTTTAGTCTTTGCTGTGAGGCTGCTCCTCAAGCACACACTCCAGTACACCTCTATGCACACTTGCCTCAATAAAGACTTCAGTCTGGGGCCTGTCATGTTTTAGAACATAATTTTTTTTTTGATCATCTAATTAAGGAAACTGGTTCATTATAAGCAACACTAAGGTGTTAATTCAATTCCTGCTTGAGATTTTTTTTCAAGCTTGTTTACCTGTGAAGCCATGTGTAACTAAAGAAAATCCTCACAGCAAGTGGTGGAAGATAGAGGGAGAAGAGGCCTCACTACTGCATTTCTTTAAGCTTTAGTCTAAAATCTCCAAGCCCCCAAGGTTTAATTATCATGTGCAGTCTAGTGTTGAATAGGAAAAAGGGACTGTAGCACGAAGGAAAGATTTTCACACTGATACTCACAAAGGAACAGGAGCATTAAATGAAAAAAAAATGTTCTAAGGTCCTAAATGCATTTGAAGTGAATAAAAGGGAAATAGCTTTCAGGGTCTGAGCAAACTATGAATGGAATTATAAATATTTAGTATTTATACATCTTTTCTACATGAGATGCCTCTTTGGGCTTATAGTAGAAGAATAAGTAAATAAGAAATGTATATGTTAGATTTTTTTAAGCTTTCTTTTGCTTTTTATTTATCTCATTTCAAGTTAGGTTATTGGTTTAAAGAAACTAAAAAGGTGAAAAAGACCTCACACTATTATTCACTTTAGCACATGTGTGACCTGAAGAGGATTAAAGGTTTGTTCAATCTCTATTCATAGTATTCTTAAAGAGTTTTCAAAGGAGCTTTTAAACAAAGGTTGCCAAACAAAGCACTTCTTTTGTTGCTACTTAGCTGAGGCCTATTGTCAATTAATAAGCAGGCTTTCACCTCGGTATAATTGGGGCTTTCAATTCTAATTACATTAGGTACATGAAGAAAATGTGCATGTAATATTAATAACAAAATAAAATCATACATACATATGTGTGTGTAGCTATATGCACACACATATGCATACATATATCCTCCACAAACATATGCACATGCAAATCTCTCTGTAATATTATATAATGCACWGTTACAACAGGTGCTATGTTACACCCCAGACTTGGCTGCATTTCAATGGTACTTTCAGTCTGTATATATAGAAAATGCTTTGAAGTGTGCAAATAGGCTGTATAAATAATAATTATAGTCAAAGCTAGAATAAGTACTGTGGTTATATTTACACCAACCACCAAAATATTTTTATAACTTTATTTTTCTAGGCTACAATTTCATTAAGAATTGACTCTTTGAAGAAGTTTGAATAAAGATGTTCCACTCTGCTTTAAAGGATGACCTGAAAATTAAGGTTTACTATCTTTTCAACCTTTTCCTGAAAAAGCAGGTTTTGAGATGGAAGTGACTCATAATAAATAGCCTCAGCTGTAATAAAACAATCTTCTTTTATGGTGTGAGGGAAATTCCATTTTGATATAGCCACATTATAAGATTATGAAAAGTCATAGATTGTGCTTATGTACTGTAATCACATGAGCCATCTGGAACACAATGCAAGTAAATACACATAATTTTATGTTCACACATCTGCCTATATATATCTGTGCTTGTGTATTTGTGTATGTGCATATTCACTGTTATGTGTGGAGACAGACAGAGATACGGATGCACAGATACATACACAGACAAGGATTCTGTGGGATTTTGAGCCTATAACATTCATTAAAAAGTAGAACTGATTTATCATGAGAGGAGATATATACATGAGTAAAGAAGGAGGAGATCCATATTTGCATAATTAATCTAGCTTAGAAGGATAGTCCATACTGGGGGTGGTATTACCTGACTACAAATGGYGAAAAAAAAAAGCAAAAGAAAAACCCCCCAAAATTTCATAGTATTGGCCTAAGTTCAGTCATAGAGATGGAAAGCCAGCTTATCTWCAAGATGTAGGGAAAGATATGGTTTTACTTCTTGAATGTTTACAAGAACCAACCTAATGATCTTCAGATGCTTTGAAGTATCAGATGCCTCAGCACAGGCCACAGTCTGACTGCAAAGGCTGTATATTTCTATGTATTTTCTTATGTATGTCCATGTCATATTGCACTACATTGACACAATCTAGTAGAGAATGAATAAAGCAGTTTTTTACAATGTGTTTTTCCCTCACCTTCAAAAAATTGGTCTCTGAAAACCCCATTGTGATGCAATAAAGAAGCTCTATTAGCGTGTCATGCCCCAGCCACCATTTAAGGTGGGCAACAGATTCCTGTTCTGCGGTGTTCAAGACCCCATAGCACCAATTRCGCATTTCAGTTTTTATCCAATTGTTCCTAAGCTGTGGACATGAGTACTCTTTTATATCCTTAATTTTTATTCCTAATTTCTTGTGAGCTATAAGAATTTATAAATTTTTGAAAAGCAAACTCATTCCATAAACCTTTAATCTTTCTTTCCTAAAAATCTCTAGGAAGCCATAGGTGTTCCTAGGATTAAAATATGTGGGTAAATACAGATGTTTAATGCACATAAATAACAYCACTAATATGTGTAAGTGTATTTCCTCATTATATGGGTGTATGGATATATAATGTGCTAATGTGGTGTTTTGCAGAAGTCCATTACTTCATATACAAACAGAACATATTTATCATATATACCCTCTGCATGAGAGGTAGAGATGCGTGTATTTGAGTGCCCCATACAAATAAAAGCTACATAAACAGAACCTTATGTTTATATAGTTAGCTTAAATGCTTTCTTAATATTTAAACAAAACGCTAATATATAATTCTGTTTGACRTATGTTGTATAATGCAGCTCCCATAAAATGCATCTCTGGACATAATGCAGAAGATTATGAACACCTTCAGCAGGGTTTCATTTCACACCTTACCAAAGAGTTCAGCAGAGCACAGAGCTGACAGCTCTCCAATGCTTGAAGAACAGCACACACTTGAAGGCAGGTTTGTCCAGCAGATCCCACACTTTTTCCACAATGCCCTTCTGTCATAATTCTTTTTTTTTTTTTTTTTTTTTTTTTTTAATGCTGAAATAGAAATACTTACCATTGAATTTGCTACCTTAAGGAGGGACTGATTTTCCTATAGGTCTTAATACATTATCTCTGATAAATATCAATAATCATAAGCAATATGAGGTCATTTTTCATAAAAAGGTGACAAGATATAGCTCTCTCATCAGCCCAGCACAATAGCCCCTACTCAAGTATTCATGATACAGCAGATAATAGCAGTGCCCTGTAGCTACTCTTCCGGATAAGATGGCCTGAATCAAAAAGATGAGTCAGCTTTTGGGGGCAGCTTGACTCTGTTTGTGTCTGGGTCAATTCAAGGTTGGCTCAGAAAACTCACTTCTGATAGGAGATAAAAATGCAAATAATGCCGGAAGTTACATTTATTATGCTTTACAGCTATAGACCATGCCCCAAAAATAGCAGATGAAGATTTCAAAAGTTATAAATGTAATATTATCCATGACATTTAAGCTAAAATACTATTTTTTTCCCCAATAAATGACATAAGAGGAGCTGATGGGCTTCATATGGAAGTTACATCTGTTAAACAGACACTTCTGCCTCAGATCTTCTCAGGAGTCCTTCTTGCACAGTTAGGATTTCCCTGGGAGAAGAATCCCTCTGTTGCAGACCTTTCCTTAAGCCTGAGATCTTGTGTGAAGACCTTTAATTTTGAAATTGAGAAAAATCACTCATAGTTCTGTGCATTGCCTTTCAAAAGCTGTAAAGCTAGTACTTTCAAYGGATCTGTAATCATGTAAATCAGTTAAGTCTGGCAAAACTACAAGGTTGCTTCTATACAACCTGTGAGAATGTGTGAAAATCAGGTAAGAGCAAAAGCACATCTAACCTAATATGTTGTCAACACACATACAATGGAAAATGTATTAAGAGGAGCTGTAGATTGATTCTTTAGAAACTAGCTCTTGGCTACCAACGTGACAGGAAGTTTTTGAGCCAAAAGCTCTAGACTCTCCTGTAAGCAGTCCATGGAAAGAGCTGTCCCCTGTGACACATTTTTTCCCCTCCTATATATGTCTCCTAGTCCCCTTCTTTCTACCTTCTTCCTTTTCTCATACAGAGATCACTCCGTATCTTTGCTCATCCTTGTTGCTTTTCCAATAAGCTTTCTGAAGGAGAATCAGGAAGTCCTTGCAGTGTGTGAGATGTAGGTAGAAGGATATCTGGCAGCATAATGATATTTTCTATTTCATTTTTTACATTTTTTTTGTTAAATCTCAAGTTTCTATTTGCCTTTTCAACTCCAGCTGAACACTAAGTCAATGTTTTCGGAGATTTAAGCATGTGTATGCCAGGCTAATTTACAGCAGTCATTGTAAGATATGGGTTATTCCTTTCTCTTGCATATATGCATGCGTATATATATATATATATATATATGTGGATTCAACCGCTATTTTATTATTTGATCATCCAGTACCCCAACACTAGCTTCATATTTGACCATCATGAGTAAGTTTATAACAAGCTTTATTAGCTCAAAATATATCCTCTTTTCTAGCTCATTTACAAACATGTTAAACGGCACAGATCACTAAATTTCTGGAGTTTAGCTAAGAGTCCCTCCCTCCTCCAATCACCACAGAGAGCACTTAGAAAAGTAGCTACACCTCACTTTTAAATGATCACAGATAAGTGAGATGAATCTTTCATCATATAATTCATTTAATCCTCATTAAATCTACAGAGTGAATTTTGCAAGCACAAGCAACTGAGCTGATGGATGTCGTAAAAGACAGCTGCAGAACTTATTTCAGCCACAGTCATTCTTATGGACCTTTGAAAAGGAACCTTTTCAGAGGAAAAGGTCCAGGAGGATCTTTCCAAAAAGTCCTCTTGAATCTTAAAATGAAGACTTGCTAAAATGGAAAAAAAAAAAAAATTGACAACTGATATTTAAGTACACTGATAAAACTGCATGTGGGAATTCTTATTTCTGAAGAAGAAGGGTTTTTAAGCTACATTTTTTTCCCAGAACATAGCCGTAACCTTAAAAAAATAACTCCCAAAAAGAGCACATTACATTTTACAACTTAGTGGAGATGTATCCTGATATAACATGAGTAGTTTGGTTTACCAGCTTAGTATATCTTTTGGGCCATATAACTATATAGTCAGGATAGTCAAAATAAGTAAAAATGGGCATAGAAGTATAATATTAGCATTGAGGTTAACAGACTCAAGGCTTTTTTGTTGAGCTTCATACAAATTTCTATMTTCTTCCCCCTGCCCTCCCCTCCTTGATTCAGTCTGCTTTGTAATAAACCTCTGTTGTGAATTTCTGATTTTTGAATGACTGACTTCATCCTTATAGCAGCCAACCTATAAGCTTATTTTATCTTAGCATGATGCATTTTAATCCTTACCAATTTAGAAAGTCTTAATTTTACCCATAATGTCATAAATCTGCATCCCCATTAAAAGAGATGAGGAGGCTCTGGCAGCTGCTATTGCAAACAGCCTATGCACCAGTTTAATTGTTACTCTGTCATTAGACTCTGGTCCTCTGAAATATTTAAGAATATAAGCATCTTCTATTTTATAAGATTTACTTGCATGTCTGGAAGCCTAGGAAAAAAWTAAAAGAAATTGGGAAAGGAGATATTGGTACTGCCTTAAGCCTTCTGCTTATGAAAATAACCTTCCAACAGTCTGTGGTCTGTCAGGATGGAGAGTTTCCAATATGCCCTTGTGAGATGCATCAGTGCCAATGTACACATGTTTCAAATGGGCTTCTAGAGGCTATAGAAAGCAAGCACCTTTGAGATGCTGCCAGTATGATTTTCTTTCTTTTGCTATTCCTGAAAATGCAATAATAATAATAATAAGAATAAGAATAAGAATAGTAATAATAAGAATAATATTAACAATAACAACAATAGGAACACTCTCCCCAAAATGAACAATTTACATACTAGAAAGGGAGAGATGTAGATACCTGCTGGAGGACAGATTGTTTTGGGCACAAAGTTTAAGGAGGAAGGAGAAGGGGATGTGCACGCTGGCAAGGAGATGGTGCTGGAGAAGGTGAGGGCTGCAGTGGCCTTTGCTGCCCTGCACAGCTCCAGTTCTCACGTGCTGCTCATCGCTGTTACAGGAGTCTTGGACATGCCCCATAAAGTCCAGTTGTGGCCTCCTGCTTGAGCTGACGGCCAGACAAATTGTTTCTATCCGCAGCTGCCCCAGGGATTTGCAGGGTGCTGTGAGAAGAGCCAGCGTCAAGGGCAATGTGTGTGCTGCCTCTGATATACTGCAGATATTCCTGGGAGAGTTCAAAGGGAGCAAAGCTTCACTTCCACTCTTAAATCCCTGCTCCCTGCCTTTGCTTCTCTTGCTGCAGCATCTGGCCAAACTGGTCCTGGAAGCACTGCAGGAAAAAGCTAGCCTGAGAGCAGTGGCTGCAATAAATCAAGTCATTGATGCTATGTGTTTGTTCATTTTTTTTTTAAGAAAACTAATCTACATGCGTATTATTTCTCTTGAATTCAACTCAGAAACAATAAGAAGGCGCATTGGAATGATCCAAGTGTAGCCAACTGGCCAGCTCTGCTGGAAAATGTCAACTGTATATCCTTATATCCGCTCAATTACCCTCAAAGAAAGGAGTGATGCCTCATAAACAACAATCATATTAATATGTAAGTGATCTGGGACGCCAAATATACCATCACGCCCTAATGTAAACAGTCTCCTCACATGCTGCTATCCAAATTTCACTTTGTAAAGGTAAATTCTCTAGGAGGCTAAATTCTGCTCTTGGAGAACAAGTATTCTTTGCAAGAATACTTACTGACAAGTAGGTATTTGCTTAGCTCTTTCAGTAGGTAGTGTCTCACTTCACTGAATCATTTTGTCTCTCACATAACCTTTCCCTTGTACAAGCCAAAGTCCGGACTCATCCTCTTCTGTGGATGAAGAGGTTTAGGTCCTTAGCCAGAAAAGAGACATAATTCCTTAAAAGTGAGCATTAATAAACTTCTTGAAGTTTCTTTCTTTCATCTTTGTTACTCAGCATTTGCAGTGTTGTGTGCTTCATTATTTTACTTTTTTTTTTTAACCTTTTTTTTTTTAGATTTCTAKTTATACTTATATACCCATAATTTTATTAATAAATGTTTATTTTATCATTACTTTATCATTATTCATATTCTTCCTGCCTCACTCAGGAAAAATCTGCCTTCATTCTTCAGCTCTCCAAAACATCCAAAGCTGTTAAAGAAAATCTAAACTCCTCTACACTAATTCCTCAGACACAAAAGGAAGATGAGAAGAACTAAGTGGCTTAACCCCCACATACACTCTATTCATTATGTTGAAATTAAGTTGAAATCACTGGAAAAAAAAAAAAAAGAAAAAAAAAAGAAAACCTGCAAGACCCAGTAGAAATTATTTAATTTGAGGACCAAGAAACTCTAATTCAAGGTCAGGGACAGAATGTGTTAGGCAGAACAAAATAGCAGAGTTGAAGGAAATTCCTAGGTTTTGCAGTTTAAATATTGTATTTGAAAGAACATAAGAAAAACAAATCTGAGGACAATGYTGAGAGACACAGTTATGCAGGTGGTGGGCAGAAATGTTCCTTCTTGACTTTCTGGCTTTTTCTTGTCCTCCATGTGGTGCATCATTCTCTAGGAACTAGATAAAATTTTTCCTGAAATTTGAACTGAAGTAGYTGGAGTAGAACATGGAGTCTACAGTCCTGAAGAAGACACTATCTAGAGTTAAAGATTCTTGGATAGGGCAATAGACAGTTAGGGTTTGAGATAGAAAAAGAGACAGATAGTTAAAAACAAAGTAATCATCTTTAATTCTTCCGACTTTGAGATATCTAAAAGTCCTAWTTTTTTTCTCTGATTTTATATTTAATTCTATAAATTAATTAGAAATATAAAACATTATTTCAACCAAATCCAAATCTGCCATAAGTTAAAAAAATCTTAAATAAAACCTAAAATTTTACCTAAAAAGCAGATTTGACCCTCAAAAGACAGAAACTCCATTATTTTTAATAAGCTGGACATGGAGAGCACTCAAATACAATTGTTTGGAACAGCACTTTAGAAAATGAAGAAGAAAAATAGAAATAAACACTGTAACAGGGTTCTTTTACTTGTGCTTGTTACAGAAACAAACAGATAGTCAAATAAAACTTAAAGGTGGCATATCCAAAAGCAATGAGAGAATTGTTTTTCCTCTTGTCACAAAGTGTAGTTAACTTGCAGTTTTTGGTACCATTTAATGTAGTTGAGGCTAAGGTCTTGGGAGATTTTCTGCAACAGTCTGAAAGTAGTTTGAGAAAAAAAAATCTAGAGATGTTTGAAGAACTTGGTTCAATCTGAAAGCATAAGCAGAAATTACCACTATCTCAGTTTAATCTGGGAGTGAAATCTGTTGCAGTGAAGTGAACCTCTGAAGTGGTTGCTGACACTGGAGATGAGAAGGAACAGATAGGGGAACAATAAATACGGCATCTTTCTGCACTGCTCTTTCTTAAGAAGTTAAAAAAAAAWGATAAAATTAGTGAGACTAACTCACAAGTTCATTTAGAAAATCTTAATTAGCASCTGTAAAGAAAATTATTTTCCCAAGTGGAAAGAAAATCCCTTGTTCAATATTAAGAGAATTCTTTTCCTATGAWTTTTTTTTACCATTGTTAATTTATAAACCAAATTTACAGGGAGTGTTTCACTCCAGCTGTTTATAATGACTGGGACTTCTTGCATGGGTCTTGGAAAATTGCCTGTGATTTTCATGAGCACAAGGAGTTCATTTTGAGAGAATCCCTCAAACCACTAGGTAAGGAGTAAAAATACTCCTAGCTGCTATCTGAGTTGGATAAATACATTGAAGGAAGAAGTTTTTGGATGGCAGAGGCCACAAAGTGCAGTCACGGGGTGATACAAAGAGGCTTGATATCATCCTTCCTGGTAGCCACCACTTGCATGTGTTCCCAGGGCTCCAAACACACAATCCTTTCACCAGGGTCTGAACATACTCATGTAATGAATGCACAAAAAATAGTCATTGTTGGTACAAATTAGTTGCAGGGAAAATGGACCACAGAAAACCTACTGTGCGTGGCCTCTTTTTATTACCCCTCTCCCTCAGTGTTTACACTTTTTGAGTAGGGACTGAAGATGGTTTTTATCTCCCCTAATTTTAACCATGTGGAAATTAGACATCTAATTTCATGCCTTATAATCAAAGGAGACAGGCATCACTAGAGTGTATTTTATCCCAGCTGTGTTTAACATGTCTTTGGATGGGACAAATACTCTTTTGCAGGTGCTTTTTCTGTTCTTTAATTATATAGAAAGAGTAATTTAGATGAGATATCTCACTTTTGCTGATAAAAGTGGCTAAGATGGATTGAACTCTGCTTCTGACTACCATGATCAAGACCCACTTCCATGTTTCCATTAGTAATAAGGCTTTTGGTGCCTTTCTGTGCTAGGCAAGATGATGCTCATTACAGACATTCAGCTACTTCAGATAACAGATGATGATAGATAAGTCATATAATAGAAGAATTCTTACAGGTTATAAATAAATTGCACTGCAGAAGGGTTGATGAAGTTGCAAAATTGAAAACATTTTTATTTACTACTTAAATGTTGAACAGTGTTCTAAAATTGCCAAACTCTACTTTAAGGCTCACATTTTATTTTGTCTTATGTTTCATGTAACTATAGATGTGTAACATTATACCTGCTCTGAAATAAACTCATGAACTTTTTTCCACTGGAATATATTATTACAACATTTCTTTCCCTGTGATAAATATGCACGTGTGGATGAAAAGTTTCTATTTTTTGATAAGGAGAGTCAAAATAAATCATTGTAAATATTGCATAACACAATTTCATTTAAAAATAAAAACATCTTTTTCAAAACCTTTCCAAAGCTCTGCATGCATCCTTAGTGCAGAGGGACACCACTTTCCTCTCCATGGCCATGCAGGAAGCGTGTGCCATGGGGTTGCCTTGAACTCTCGTCCCCTGTGCTGCTGCCTTGGCCACGGGATCATTTCAGGTTTGCAAATCACAGTAGAATTTGAACCTAAACACTACTATTACATTTTAAGTTGTTTGTTGTGTTTGACTGCACAGCCATAAGTGGTTGCTTGTTTTCTCAGAAGGGCCAGTTCCCTGGACCGCGACGAGCTGAAACTTCCGAACTCCTGGTTGAATATGAGACAGAAAATGAGGCAACTTCTAGCTGCCTCCTACCATCTGATAACAGTCTGGAGACACACATGCTTGAAGAAACCTCAGCTTTACTTCTGGATGTTCCATGTTCTAGGGGCAGTTAGTTTCTTGTAAATTAAATGCTGTCTCAGAGCACAAGAAAGTTGTTTATTGCTTCTTGTAGAGAGAAATATATACATAAATATAAATATATGTGTTTATGTGTGTGTATTTACAAATGATATAAATATAGTCAGGGCTAGGGCTGAATATTTAGGGATATATATATATCCCTATATATGTGTATATATATATACACACACAGTTAGCAAACATAATTTTCAAGTGCTATAATAGTCTAGGAAAGACGTCTGGCTAGGTTTTTCCCATAAAAAACAGTGGTGCTTGGCAGTGCTGGGTGTGGGAAACCACATCTTAACTTGAAATCCAAAATGCTGACCTGACACCATTAGGGTGTAGCTTGTATTTGGTTGCTAGCTGCTTTCACATGAAGATTTTAACTCTATCCCTCCTGATATCATGCTGGAACCCAAGCCACCTTRACTCCTCTGGGGCAGGTTTTACTTTCCTCACTCACACCGGCTTCAGATAGGATGAAAACATTAACTTTAAACACATGCTGGAAACTCAAGCACATGTCTAAAGTTAACCACATGCTTATGTAAGTCTCCAAATAGGCCACTGAGAAACTTCTTACTCTATTGTTCTTCTTTTTCAGATTTTTTTTCCCCTTTTTTGAGAGAGAATAGRGACAGGAGAGAAGGGAAGGGTAAAAGAAATGTCTGGGTGATTGATGAGCAGTGAGGAACAAGTGAAGTGCAAGAACTATCTCCCATTCAGGTGAATTTTATATGAATGCAGTGTGTTGATGTTGCAAAGGTGTAAATTTGTCATGCTTAAGTATACTACGAGCAGGTTTACTGCAGTTAAACATGCTGCAGTGGTGAAGGCTTTTTCTGTAGGAACTTTTTGGTCTCTTGGGGCCCAGAATTCACCTCTGAAGCCCAACCTGTGTCTTCATTATAGTCTGTGACGGTGAAAAGTACCTGGGGTGTATCACTCACTCCGTTTCCATCATTTCCTGCAGTCTGGGATACTACCATGGAGACCTTGCTGAAACAAACAACTAGAAGGACTTTAGCAATATCCTTCACTCTTGCCCCATATTCAAAGTGATATTAACACTCCCTTTACCTTTAGGAAGGTTGGCACTTCTGCAGGAAGCTTAGATAATACATAACATATAGATTTCAGAATCTACAACTAATCTCTAATTAATTTTTTTTTATTTTCAAATCACTGTCCAAATATCGAGAAATTAATCCTCACAGCTTTCTTATCAAGTATAAACAAGTCATTAGCAATATCTCATGATTTCAGCATGCTGAAATGTTGCATAAAAGCAAAAATATTTAAATTGCAGCTTCCCTCCTTCTTCCTGTTCCATTTAATTATTTTATTGGGCACAGACTTACAAAGTCCCATTAAGGATGAACCAGGAGCTAAATCTATAATTATTTCCAAAAATGGAGAGAAAAAGAGGGAGAGGAAGGTGCATTTATTTACGTTTTTAAAACAAAAGTCAAAATTGCCTTTTTAATTAAAATATATTTCATTTATTTTATGAATATGAAAATATATGAATGAATACATGAGAGTATTTTTTTATTATTCTTTCCATTTGAAATGCAAGACTAATATTGTTTGTAAGATAATAGCTATTTCAGAAAGCTGTCCTACTAAAAAGTGTTAGCAGGGTGTTTGATTCCCAGATAGGGACGTGATGAAGACACAGACTGAGCAGCACAGTCACTTTCGCACAGAATTTCTGTGGCAGGGTTCAACTCTCTTTACAGCTCTTCACTAGAATGCAGCCTTCTAGTAAAGACTAGACTTTTTCTCTCTTTACTAGAAGGCCACATGCCATCCTTTGTGATGGTCACTCCTTTAATGCTATGCAACRCATCTCTTTCATTTAAAATATTTGAATTCAGTATTTTCTGTGGAACTGTACTTACAGTTGCTGCCTTCATGAAAATATATTTGAATTAAAACTTAAAATGACTAGTATACTTACTGTCGAGAATGCACTATTTCTGTTGCATTGATTAATATGGCATTGAAATCAAAGTATTTTCTACAGTTTTCCATACCTGCACACCTGCATTGTAGTTCTTATCTGCTTCAAACAGATTTGCAGGAACTAAAACAGAAAGTCTAGGCTCTGCTGAGAGGTTCTGTAGTCCCTCAGATAAAGAGATGGACGAAACATCATTAGGATGGTGGATTAGGTGCATGGCCTGGGAGGGCTCTGCTTATAGGATCAGCAACACAACTAGTATATTTTGATTTGAGGCCTGGAGGGATTCTCTTCTCACATGACTCTTCCTGAGCAATCTGTAAATTCTGGAAGATCATTCAATCCTGGCATAAGCAGGTTATATATTTTCAATGTAGTTAAATCTGCAGTCTACAGTAAATGCCATGACTGTACATTACATAAGCTCTGGATATGAGTAACCGTAATAATATCCATATTTTATGTCAGCTAAAAGCTCTTTGTTTCTGGGCTACAATGCTAATGGGTGTTGAGCAAATGACACAATACAGATATAACTACAGAAACCAAACCAGAGCAGTGTTATGTGCTGGTGCACAGTTTAAAGGAAGACTGGGAGTGATATCCAAGAGATGTTTTTAAAAATGTGTGTTTCATGTAAACTCTTAGCACCACGACACTTAATRTGTCCTAGCACTGCTAGGAACTGTTGACCTCCGTGGGCCAGGGCTTTCCCGGTGTATTATCCAGGGGCCCRTTTGCCTTGGGAACAGAGCGGGCTGTGCTGTCTCTTGACCCAGGCTCTCACTGATTAATATCACTTTATGACAGTGAAAACAGCACAGTTGTACCGAACTGGGGCGCCTCTTTCTCCCGAGCCCCTTTTYCTGCTCATGGGAGTCGAGGCCTGACCCAGCCGCTCAGCCATAACCGCGTGTCATTCCGGTTTCGGTTTCACAGCGCACCCAGCTAATTTCTTCTGACAAAACTCATGCAGGATCTTTTCTTAGGATATCTGCTAATTCATCACAGATGGAAATTGCTGCACTATATCTGCAAAGGAAGGCTGCTCACTATTGCTAAATATATATAGTTTTCTGTGATGTCCTTTGCAGATGTTTTGCAGGGAGTTAGCACGAGTGTTCATGCATCTTTGACTACATACGCAGTGCATATGTGAAGAATTCAGTATGCATACATATACTTACCTTTCTTGATCACAATTTATCTTTGTCCATGCCTATAGGATCACCATAGGATCTGTCAACCTCTTAAAATTATTTAGCTATATGAAGATTTAAAAAAAAAAACAGTTAAAACTCTAGATTTCAGTGTGTATAATATGCATGAGAAATTTTTAAAAGGTATAGTAGAGATAAAGCACAGAGTTAATTAGAACCACATGCCACTTAGATTGGCACCATAATATTCACTGATCAGTGTGACGATTAGCCTCAGATATTTTGAACAACAGTTACTGAAAATATATTACATTACCTTCCATGTCTAAAGGGGTTTAGTAACAATAAATATTCTTTTCAAGATGCTATTATGTTCAGGGCAGCATAGAAAGGGTTGAGTGAACAACAACTGGAGCAGTGTATCTAATTCCTTGTGCACAGAGGTAAAACATAGCACTTCAGCCCTTACAGGAAGACAAACACATTTAACATAGAAAATTACCTCATTCTCTTGAAAAAAGAACTGGTTATGATGCACAGGAACAAACCTTGTAGACATTCATATTTACTGCAGATTATCCTTTTATCAAATGTCAAAAGGGGCTAAAATAGATCTGGATGTGCCCATTCTGTGGGCTAGCCTCACAGCAGCAGCAAGACCATCTACTATCAAAATGGGGATTTTTTTTTTGTTGTTGTTCTTTTTTTGTTTTTTTTTGTTTTTTTTAAGAAGAAGAAGAATGTATTTGTTTGTAAAAATGATATTGTGTTCTGGGCTAAAGGTGGACATAACCCCCATAAAAATTACAACACGTTATCCTTTTGACTGTCTGTAGCTTAAATAGTGAACTAAGAATTGAGTGTTTAGAAGTGGAAGGCCTGGGCACAGAGCTGAGGCTTGCAGCCCTCTTCCAAGTAGCCAAGTACACAGTAAATTGCACTGCTGCAAGGAATA
The DNA here is from genome assembly GCF_003342845.1 of Nothoprocta perdicaria. NCBI lineage: Eukaryota > Metazoa > Chordata > Aves > Tinamiformes > Tinamidae > Nothoprocta > Nothoprocta perdicaria. Next base: position 4,986,509 of record NW_020455093.1, read on the forward strand.
CAGAACAGAAATGTGGGCTTTCAACCAAGAAAACTGCCAGCGACAGAAGCGGCCCACGGTTAAGGCACTGGGCTGTGACTCAAGATACCTGGGTGCTAGTCACAGCTCAACCACAGACTTCACTTTGACTGGGTGCCAATTATTTGATCTTGTTTTCCCACAAGTAAGTCAGGCAATAATTCTCTCCTGTCTTCAAGGGATGCTAAGAGGAGAAAAAATTATTAGTGTTTGTAAAGTATTTGAAGTCTATTTCTCAAATAGCCTTTTAGGGCGAGAGATCACGAGTGTAGATCGTGTGGATACAAGGTCTAGCAAAGGGAAGAATCCAACTGGGCTCTCAAGAGTGTTTCCGTAATAGTAGTATTATATGCAAAGCATGGTAAGTGGACCAGAAAAGCCAATAAATAAATAATGCTTCACTTAATCTCATGCCATTTGTAAGATCAGACTTCTCTAAATCATGTTGTTACTGTTTTGCCATCTGCTGGGCTTCTGTTATATTTATTGAGAGTGCAAAGGAGTGAAGTGCCAATCTTCGACCTTAAAAAAAAAAAAAAAAAAAGTTCCAAAAAAGGCTTTCTGACATGCCACTTTTTCAGAGAAGAATAATACCTTTTTATATACAATTTTCATGAGTGGAAATGAAAAAAAAAAACAATACTTCTAGGTGCATCCCACATAATGATTGTTAGAAATCATTTCATTCAGTTTTATCATAGCCACATCTTTTTGCAAAGTGAAAGAACAACAGCTTATTAGGGTGAATTTCCAACACTCTATGTCTGCAAAAATTGATAGTCTTCTGTCCTAGCCCACACCACGCTAGACTCCACACAACCTGCATTTAGGCCCCATGCTCAAAGGGCCCCATTCTAGGTAAACTCTGGCTAGGCCAGGACTCCTGGAAGATGAAGGGACCTTCCTTGCAGCCGAGACCTGCCTCCTCATGCACATGTTAGAGAAAATACTATCTTCATGCCTCCCGCCTTTCTAATTTTCCTCATGTTAGTAAATATGTAAAGCCAAACATTGTGAAGATGAACTACTCTAGGAGGAAAATAGTCTGGATTCTGCATATTCAGAGCAGGGTGAGAGATTATTGGTATCCATTTCACTTTTAGCATCAGGAATAAAGCTTTCCTAAAACTACTTTGCTCTCTAATAACTTTAAGAGGCCTGGCTCTGTTTCAGTTTTAATACTCTTCATTCAAAGTCTCTGCATTTTTACAACATGCCCCTTAAACCAAATCTGCTGTTCTTGTGAACAGCAGCGAACATCTGTCTCACAYAGCACACCTTCCTGCATTGATTTCCTTGTTCTTTCCTTCTCTGTAATTCAAAAGACGTGTTCATGAATATCCAGATATTTATGGGGAGGATTCTTGAGTGTATAAGAAAGTGTGGAGAGAGGATTCAAGGTGCTTGTTTGAGAGCTTTGAGCAAGCAGGGCACATATTGGCAAGTTTAGGAGAGAGTACTAAGGAAGACAGGGGTAATGTATTACTAGGAAAATTGAATGACCTAAAAAAAAAGTACAGTGCAGCCAGAATATCAGGGGAGGGCAGGAAGAGAGAATCTCTTTCCCATAAAGTTTCTTGATTTTAAATGGAAGCATTAAASTTCCTGGTGTGGTATGCTAATTAATTTATACATTGTTATTTCATTATATATTACTGCACTATTATTCAGGCTTGCATATAAAAACCTGTAAAGAGGTATGACCAATTGTGTGTTTGAACTTTCAAACACCTTGTTTTCTTGATTTTGATTGTTTCTTACCAGATGGTTAGGCATATGTTTAGCAGTTTTACAGGCAGAGAAAAAAAAAATCCAACACATGTAATACACAGTTAAGGGTTTAAAAAGGTACTAGCAAACCTTTTCAGCTTCCAGTATAAAACTAATGCTAAAAATACTTTTTGTGGCAGGATATTCATTTAAGACTGAAGCCTGCATTTAGTTTCCTGTACCCCTGGAAATACAGTATCCACAGAACTAGAAAGGAATTACTTAACTTTAGTAATCTAATATTTAGCTGAGTAGTCTGAAGTAGTTGTGTAAGAGCCCTCAATTATCAGTGGGGAGAGAAAGTTATCTCAAGGGAGTTTATTTGCCAGCCCTTTCTGAAACAWCTACTTTCAAATGGGAAAAAAAATCACCTTTGGGAGGTGTCTGTTTCTCTTCTTTGGTTATTGACAAAGCCCAAGCCTCTAAATTGCACCAAACACCCATATTTTACATAACTAAATGTATCTGAAATCTAAACAATTCTTATTTTATAACATTGTCCAGGATGATTACCAGATATTGCACAATTAATGAAACAGGAAGCAGAATACCCTTGTCAGAAATGAGATAGCAGAGGAGATCCTGTTACTTGTGCCCCATTTTTGTTTTCTTTTTCTCTTGTGTTTTCAAGTCATATCCATTCACTCATATCCAAGTAAAAACATAGGCTAGAYGAATTTAATATATGACATCATAGGCTAGATTAATATATGACATTTGTCAGGTATCTAGATGGGGACCCCAGTTACCTTGTTTCCTGTGTAGATGATCAAAATAGAGATATACACCAACACTCAAGGAAAGCAGGACAAGCAGAGTTGGTAGATGCTCTTTACAGGCCACAGAGACATCCCAAAGCCAATAGTTTCCTAGTTCAAGTGAGACAGGTAATTGTTTGGGGTTAAATAGGAAAATATGGGCTAAAGTGTCATCTCCTGATAACAACTGGAATTCATCCTCCTTCAAAGTCCTACTTTAATGTGGGGAAGCAACAAAAAAAGAAAGCTTTTAATCCTTAAAAGACTTAGGCCTTCTATGAATTCCATCTATGAATAGTAGATTAACTGTTTCCCAAAGGGAGAGATGGTAGCTCATGCTTGACTATGATTGCTGGAGATAAATCATCCAGATTTTGTCCTACAGTGTCTGATGTGGACAGTTGGAAGTGTAAATTGGTGGAAGAAGCAAAGGAATGAACAATACCACAGAACAGAACCGATCCTATCCCTCTTACAGTGCAAAATACAGGTGTTTGTATTCCAAATGTACGAGGGAGGCTAGGAATGGCAGCTAAATAGCTGTTGGATATTTACTTTCTCGGAGAGTTCAGAAAGGGGTGAGGAGGCTTGAGGGTGATGAGATTTGTTTGATATATGTGCGAGCCTGATCTTCCAGTGGAGCCATCAAGAATTAATGTGCACTTGGAGGCAGGCTGTAGCAAAGGCGAGAGGTGCCTGGTGTTTGCTAACCCAAATGAAACCTTTCCCTTTCGGTGAACAGATAAAAGTCAGAGTTTCATACCAACACTCAGCTACCAGGAATGTGCCTTTCACAACTGATAAGTGACGGTTTCTACCAGCAGTGTACTGCACGAAAGCACAGCTTGCCCTGCTTCAACCCCTTTGTTTTTGAGACCATAAAAAAGCGCTTGCAACTGCCCCACAAAACTGCATCAGAGTGATAATTATGGAAAATCCTGGATAACATTCAAAAGTATGGCTTTGCTGAAAAACAAATACAACCAATGCAGTGTATTTAGTGTATTTTAAAAGAGAAAAAAAAGAAAAGTCAGGGGGGAGAGAGGGAGAAAAAGGCTTTCACAACATATCAAATGAAGCTTGTTGGATAATAATCACTGCAGGTGGTGAAGCTGATTTTAAGTGTGAAAATATTTAACATTTTATTGCACACAAGTGCTTTTATAAAGTAGTCGTTTGTGTGTGTATGTGTATGTGTGTATGCATGCAGGAACAGAAATCTATTGAGTTCCACCAGACCAGACGTCTGCATTCTGGAGGGCTCATTGCAGCCAATAAATTTGACTAAAACTTTTTTTTATTATTATTTTATGAATTCTGCTATAAAAGCTAATCCTCCTTTCTAGACTTAGCATAATTACAAGACACTATTCTGAGTGCCAAAAATGTCAACTGTAGGTTGCAACATGGACACATTTAAGCAGAACCATATGTTAGAATGCAAGGCAAGACCTGAAGTAAGTGAATCAGCTTACCTTTTTTTTTTCCGGAAGAGTCGACTTATAATGCAACCTTACAGCTAAGAAATAATAATACAGCGAATGATAAATTACATTCTCAATCATTTATTAATAAACTTCATTAAAAAAAAGATTTTATCGGTGCTCAAAATTCACTAAGTTAGAAGATCACAGATGTTCTGGGTTCTGGAGCCAGAAACTTAGTATTAATGAACTCTCATTAATACCTAATCAACTGGTGACATTTTGATCCTGTGAGAAAATTGATGGCCAATAAAAATAAACTCAAGAGCTCTTCCTATCTAGAAAAAAAACTGTAAAAGTCTGGAATGCACACAGTAACCAAGATGCAGTAACTAAGGTTAAGCAGCTGGAGGTTAAATTTTAACTTTTTTTTTTCTACAGGATGGATTTATTCTGTCACCTAGGCAATTTTGGAGTCTTACTTTGTAGAATTTATATAGGCATTCAGATTTTGCAAATGTATTCACATGAAGTACATTAACTACGCAAAAMTACTTTCCAGGATATTCTGGATTGGGGTCTTAAAAACAGACCTCTCTGGAACTGAAATCCTTCAGGAAAAAAAAATCTCTGTTCTTCTCTGAACATGATTCTGTYGCACTTCAAGTGTGAAATCTACTTAAACGCATATGGCATCTGAAATGATATCTTACRCATTTCTGTGTAAAGAATATATGCTAAGTTTTAACCTTGAATTGATGACAAAATGGAGAGTGCAAGTGTACTTTGGACTTTAACTAGAAACATAGAAATTGTCACAGTAGATCAGAGCAGTGATCCATCTGGTCCAGAGTTTTTTCTGCAAAGGTGACTGGCACCAGATGCTTAGAGAACAGTGAGCCCCTGTATAATCCCCTTTGTATAACCAGCATTTATAACTAAAATTTACACTGAAGTTATTTTTTAATCAACTAAATGTATGCCCCAGGCCTACATCTTTTGCATAGTTCAAAGCCATATAATGTAAATATGTAGATTTACATTGTACTTTTAKACCTCTAATCTGATACATCTTGGGATATATGTTATCCTAAACTCCTAAACCTCAGGCAAAGACTCTGTGGCAGTAAGTTCCACAGGACAATTATATGTAATACAAGAAAACTAAAATCCTTTATTTAATTCAATATGAGCTGGTCATCAGTTTCATTGAACATCCTCATGTTTGTGTAGGTAGATATGTAATTCTATTGTCACCACTAAAATTAATACTGTTATCATACATCATTCCTTTTCTCACTGTGGGTTTTACAGTTTATTTCTTCTTGTCTGTTATTAATGATTTCTGTACTGGTGTTTAGRTACATAAACCAGTTCCAGATACCACTTTTTGATCCATTTTTGTTGGAAATTCCCTTTGGGAACTAACCAGAGGGAACAAGGTAGCCACTCTTTGGTTGTTGCCACGCAGATATATGGTCCCTCCTCTCTTCTTCACTCTACCACCTTCCTCTAGGCTGCTTTAAGGATGCATCTGCCCTGCTATACTTTACACTACAGCTGTTTTTGTGCTAGTTTTTCACCATTTTTGTCCATCATGCAGAGTTTTCACCAACATTACTACAGCTGGCTYTATCCCCCAAACACTCATAAGAAATCAGAAATAGCGGAGAAGAGCAGAATTTCTCACTTTCTGACATCACATGAAATGAGTTCAACATAAATGTACACTTAACCTGCAAGCAGAGAGCTGTGAGAAGCAGCACAGCTGAAATTATCATATACACTCGTCACAGCAATATAAAGGTAGAAAATTAGTCCTCTCCCATTTTTCCTCTGTTAAACTGCATATTTGCAAACATTTGGTTGTTTTGGTGAGCTCTGTTTTTCTTTTGTCCCTTGCTCACCAGGGTGGAGCATAAATCTCAGAAGAAATCTCATTTTCCCAGCCTCAGCTCAGTGACACCACAGCAGAGCTCCCCAATGGCCATGCTCCCCAGGCGTCAGCAAATGCACACAGGACTTTGTCCTTCTGCATCTCTGTGATGTCTCCACCTCTGCATCTCTGTGATGTCTGACTGGCACAGAAGAGACCAGGGGAAGTTGTATCCTCCCTGTACTAGTAGATAAGCAAGCAAATAAGCAGGTATGTCAACAGCAAAGGCCTGGAAATGACACAGCTCCAATACAGGAAAATATCATAAGGCACTGGGATRATCCCATTTTGTTTTTAAATCTGATAAGTGAGTAAGATGATTATTCAGCCTATTGCAGTTGAACCTTTGGCTGTTCATCAGGTGAGATCCTAGTGTTTTTGTCAGTGTAGCTGGTGGAGCTTCAAATCAATCCCCCTTCCATACCCTTTGGAATCTCTCCAGTGAATGTGAAATATTCTGATGTTTTACAACAGTGCAACAGCTTGTCAATGCTTTTGTTTCTGAACAGTGTGTGAGTAGTGCCAAATGATGCTATTGTAAAATATGAGAGTGCTTCAGCATTTTGGGGAAGACGGAGCGGCTGTCGATGTGACGTTGATTAATGACTATGAAGTGTTGTAATGAGATATTGCACATTCATTCTTTTATTTTGATGAATACAACCAAAAACTATGCTGTAACTATTTCCATCACGTTCCAAATAGGACATTATAACATTAGGTGTGTGATATTTTGTCATATAATTCTGTCTTAAGTAGGAAGAAAAAAAAAAAGAAGATAAAAAATATCAATGTAAGAACAACAAAATCCAGATAGTAAAATAGTATGCCATTGAAACAAAAGTCATACCTAGTAATACAAGTCTGGCTATCACTATTTCCTTTCTAGAGATTTGAATAAGTAAGATATTTCTTCCTGGTCACCTAGAAATTGTGTGCTCAAACTAAGAGCTGATAGTTTATCTAAGTTGCCAGCCAGTAAGATCTGTCTTTTTTTTTTTTTTTTAAGAGGAAATGTAAAAGAGACCAATTAAAATATGGTGAAATGGCACATTTGATATAGCATTTGCATGAATGAAGAGCTGGAACAAATTTTTCACAGAATCAGCCAGTATACACAGAAACAGAAATTGTTCAAAGACCCAATTGAAGCCACAGCCATTTTTTTGTCTTCTTAAAACAAGATGATATAGTTATCCAAACTGGCTACAGTTTGTCAAGTCCTGAAAATCTGGAATATCTGTAAAACTCATCACTAGCCAGTTACTAATTTACTTTAAATTTACTGATTTAGTCTTTTTTGCATCTTCCTAACTGAAAAAAAAAAACAAAATGCACAGGATTGAGGAGTTTTAGAAGAGAAAAAGTTTTATAGGCGGTTCAAGAATGATTTAGTTAGCAACAATGTTTCTGGCAGCAACGAATAACTTCTTGAGGCAAATAGCTTCTTCAAATGTTCGTTGAAATATAAACTCYTAATTTCTGTCCAAGTTACACTTATTAAATTTCTTCTCCAGCTTGCTTAGTTGTTTTAAAATTTTGTTCATAACAGTAAAAAGTTTGAGAAAAATCTGTTTAGAATAGTAAAAGCTTTATAGTTCCCAGAGCCTATCACTTCAGTCAGTAAACTAGAAAGTTAATTTTCATGATAAGAATAATAAAAAAGATGACTAATTTGAAAGTCTCTGTTGAAATGAGGAACAGCATAAATTACTGAGTATGAGCTAATTACAAAAAAAAAAAAAAAAACTTGACATAAACATTTAGATAATAAAATATGAATTAAGTTATCACATGCTTGTGAATCTTATTTTGTAGATCAACTAAGAGAGGTTTTTTGCAAACCTGCTTGCATGTCACTGAGTTGAGAAGAAATTAAGTTAACCGCACAGTCTAAAACACAGATGTAGAAGGATGTGCAAAGGAATGAAATGACATATGTTTCCTAGGAAAGCAAAAACTCAAACCTTTCATCATTATCATCTGATCTTCACTTCAGACAGAAATCTGACACAGACGTGAGCAGGGCTATGCAGTGAGTGAGTGGAAAGAAAACAGCCCTGAACCTGTTCCTGCACTGGAGGAATTACAGGGATGGTTCCTGGTGTTCAAACACCAGCATTGGACCCAGTGCCTGGAATGGGCCCAGGAGCTGCCCAAGGCTGTGAGGGACCAGCGGGCAGCTGTGATGGCTTCACTGGGTACAGCCACCCCATATGGCAGGGGAGAGACTTGGTCTTGCAAGATACTGGCTGGTATTGGGGCCCACAGTGCTTCCCATTCCCTCTCATGTATTTGTGTGGAAACTGTCTGAAAGACATGATATAGTGAGAGCTAAGTAGCTTAAAAAGTTAGAGACAGAGAAAAAAAAAGATTTTCATCTGAGAAGTAAAGGTGACGAAGACGAAGAAACAAGGGCCAGAAACAATTGTGTGGGAGATTTTGATAATGAAGTACGGCAAAGTGAAGGAAAACAGCTGAACATTTGGGGGGATTAAAACGATACATTTCACTTTTCCCTGGTTTCTGTAAGGTATACCAGGTATACAAATACCATACAAGGTGGAATTAAATGGCTYTAAGAATTTATGCTGTACAGTCTGCTGCTTTCAATGAGTGCTGCTTTGTTAAGAAAATAACGTCTACCCTGGAACAACACAGGCAAGAGGYAGTAAGGAGTTTTATAAAACCCTTCTTCTGAGAGCCAGACTTAATGGATTACCTTGGACCCAGGCTTAAGAGTGTGCACATGAGACCACATAGATATAAAGAAGTAAAGTGTCCCAGCCGCASATTTCTGCAAGCAGAGGCTGGAAGATGGTGCTGCAAATGAAGAGGATGCTTGGAAGGAGGAAGACAATATTCCTGTGCATGCTGGGTGGGTAGGCTGGGATTTACAGCAATAGCTGGGACAGGCAGGACACTGGGTCCAGCGCTGAGGCCCTCTGGTGCAACCCACACTGTGCAAGTGGCAGTCGAAACGACAGAGGCTGTCTAGCTCTGCTTCCAGGACCTTCACCCTCATTAGTAATGAACTGACTGCATGAAGATGTATTTTGTTTCACRGAGTTCGAAAGACCACAAAACATTAAAAAATCCTAAAGAAAAACATAAACTTCAATCTCTCTTGGCCATAATTTACTTCTTCTGTCAAATCTCCACTAAGGCACAAACTGCAAACTGATAGATTGACACATTTATCCCCACAATTCATTTCTGCTCCATGGCTTAAGAAGAATTAACATTTCTTAGCCAATCAAGCAACCTATAATAATTGTTTCTTTTTTCAGACCTGCTTTAGCTTTCATTTCTCTTAAATAGCAGCATTTTCAGTAATATCTTCTAAAGCCATTTCCACTCAACAGCATTTCTTGGCAAACAAGATCTTAGTTTCTTCGTTAGTGTTGTTTTCTTTAATGGGTATTTAAAGTCTGATTTTGAATTCCAAACAAAATTAACTAAATATGAACTCCTGTTTTCAATTTAAAGTTGGTTTCAAGCTGTAGATGCTCTTATTCRTGTTCATATTGTAAAGATATGGAGTAATTTTTCTTCTAAGTCAGAGCACTTCCTTTTGTTCTCAGGGTAATAGATATCCAACACAAAAATAAGGAGAGATACCTTAAAGAGGCACAAAGGCATAAAAGAGCCATCTGAAATGGATTTGAAATATCTGTGCCACTTAGAGTCTCAAAGTACTGGCCATCTGCCTAAAAGGTCCTTTCCCTAAAAGGGGACTCTCAAGTCTCATGTCGGTAGAAACCTTAATGTTTTTGGTAACCCCTGCTGTTCACCTGATGTAGCTAAGAGAAATCATTAGGCTTATTGTAACAGGGAGCTGCAATTTCAGTCACTCATGTACCCAGTGACACACGGAACTGTCTGGGAGCTGGGAAGAGGCTGTACATGGAGCCTCCCAACAGACACCAGCTGTAAGAGACCACAGATGCAGGGAAAATCGGAAATAGCACAAAATGTATGAGGAAAAAAAGGTCTAAGGAGCATTTAGGGTGTGCAGGTTGGCCAAGCTGTAGTCCTGCTTTGTCTGATTTTCACATTCAGGAATGCATTTTTTCTTTTTTTTTTTGTGTAAGTAAACAGAATTGTATTTAAAAAAAACTGTTTCTCTCTCCAGTTTTACTTCATAATAACAGCAATCTGCAAATCCCAACTTTCTACCTAAATACTGCTGTTTGAAAGGGTAGTGACAGAGAACAGAGCAGTTATACTGGTGTGTGCCTTGAACGTATTTCTGATGGCTTGTGCTAGGCAATATATCTAAAAGTAGAATCAGGGCCAAAGTATTTTTCTGGAGTAAGGCAATGTGAAGAAGGAGAGCAAGAGAAGGTCCCTGTTATCTCCCTTTTCACACAGTCTGTCAGAACAGCCCATGATCTCAGCAGGACAGGGAGAGAAAGGAATTAAAGGGTCTAAATTAGTGCTCAAAATAGGTGAGGAATATGTGGCTGCTATCGCACTTCTGTTCCTCTGCCACGTTAAGACCTACATTTTGTCAAAGAAAGGAAGGAAATGAGTATTATATTTCCTCCTATTTCCACTGAAACTTGAAAATTTTCACCTGGCATATGAAAATTTCCAATCTCTGAAAGTTTCTGGTCACAAATTCTCTGATTCTCTTGAGCCTGATATTCCAGTTGACCCRGTTCTGCCAAAAAGGTTATTGGATTTTCTTGGCACACAAATGAATTTCCCCTCCCTGGTTTGTAAAGTCATAGAATCATAGAATCCTTAAGCTTGGAAGGGACACTTTTAGAGATCACCTAGCCCAACTCTCCTGCACACGCAGGGTCAGCTAGAGCATGTGGCACAGGATTGCGTCCAAGTGGATTTTGACTCTCCAACCTCTCTTGGAAACCTATTCCTGTCAGTGCCCTGTCACCCTCACTGTTAAGAATTTKTTCCTTAAGCTCCTGTGTAACTTCTGGTGCTTCAGTCTATGGCCATTTCCTCTATCAGTGGTCACCACTGAAAAGAGACCAACCTCATCCTCCTCACTCCCCACCTTGAGGTAATCCTCTTTTTCTTCAATAAAAATTTTGCAAAATGCACCMAAAAATACCAAACGTACAGGAAGAACAAACATTTGTTACGTTTATTTGTGTTCAAAACCAAATATTTATGTGTATTTTATGATCTAGAAAGGGTGGAGGTTGGAAAGGCACTTTAGAAGAGAGTGCCATAAGCAGAGTAGGTTCCGCAGCAGAGATGCAAGATGGGTCTGAGCTGTTTTAGTGGGGAGGTAGTGCTTAGTGAAGAAATGCACAAAAAGAATAGATTGTGAGAAAGTTAGGATAAACACACTTTTCTAAGAAGATACAGAAGGGATATGCTACCAAGGGCATTAGAAATAGGCAAGGAAATGGAAAAGATGGTGATGATGGACTTGATACAATCCCTTCTTCATGAAAGTAAGGAGGTTTCTGCTCGCTTGCTCGACAGTCAGGCAGATAAGAGCAGTGCTCTGAGCTACTGCCAGCTCAGAGGTCTGGTAGAGTAGAAATGAGAATACTTTCCAAATCCCTTTCTTATACCAGCAGCAGCAGGGGTGGCAGGAAACACCTTCAAACAAATTAAATCTCTGTTAAGGTTTACCCAGAGAAGTTCTCCAAAGACAGAGGTTTTGATGCTGTGCTCTCTGTTTAGAGACATCACAGAAATGGAAAGGTGGAAATAGGGACTGCATTATTTCAGTTATTTTCAGTAGAGGTCAGATTATTATTTATGATTTTTCCAACACTCAAACACATACTGCTTGTTTGCTGCACAAATAAAGAAAATATGATTTTGAAAAAAAGCTCCTATCTTCTGCTTTCACTGCTAGTCAGGGGTTATATATTAACTCCCTCAGTAGTGCTCCCCCCAGCCATTACATTACATTTTAGTTACACCCCAAGTACAGTTTTACATTTCCCTTGTTATATGAAACTCTCACTCTGCAGATTCTATATGCTATATTTGGCAATATAATTACTGTTGCCTTAAGCACTTTCTTCCCCATAGAATATTTCCTCCTCATTTATATTATTACATTCCAAAAGGGTTTTCAGGAGCCATAGTGAATTTCTTTATATTGCTTCCAAAATAACTCGCTTAGCCTGTAGCTTCTGGACTATAATAGTGACAAGCCACAGATGTTCCAGAATTGTGTTGAGGCCACATATAAGTATAGCAATTATTGTTGTTGTTGTTCATATTGAGTCTCTTGGCTATAGTTAGGGATAAGGTCCTATTGTGCTAGACTCTGTATTCACATGTAATAAAAAAGATAAAATATATAATCCTAGAATAATGAATTTAGGGAGTGATCCTGGAGATCTCTGAGCAGTCATCCTGCAATAAAGCCAGTTGGAGCATTAAGAAGCACCTTACACAGCAGTGATAAAGTCATGTGCTGCCTCTAGCATTTTGGGGTTACCCAGAGCTTTCCAGTGCTAGTGGTATCAATAATGTATGTGTGTTTCTACATACCAGTAACATCTACCTTTGTGACAGAAAAGTCCATTACCTTTCAGAGTTATTCTCTGATTTATTATTTACTRAGAACTGTCAGTATGCTTTGCTCTGTCCCAAATAAATTTCTGGACAAATGCAAAGTGCTCCAAGAAGATGTGACATCTCAATCAAGTTGAGATGTGAGCTWCAAGGACCAAGATGGCATATTTCCATTTTACACTTTATCTATCTCTGTGAAGATAGGTGTCCAGTTACCCACAGACACTCGTCACTTCCCTAAATGTGCATTCAGTGCATTATATTGATACATCTTTTCTCTGACATTGGAATGACAATATGAGAAGTATTTGACTGTCAACTCTCTTCCTTGTGAAACAGACTTTTATTGCATGCCAAAGTTTCCTGTTTAAAGGAAAATTCAAGAATACTTTCCCTTGGCATCATGTCTACGCTTTCCAACAAAAATGGTTTCAGATTAACTTTTTGGCCCTAGATCAGTAATGTACTTGAAAACGTGCTTAACTTTAAGCACTTCCTCAATTTCCATTGAAGTGCACTGTCAGCACTCAACAAATAATAAATCATAACAACATTTGAAGCTAATCCACTTTCAGAAAGCTGCATGATAATACCATGCAGCAAATACTATATGCAAAAGATATTTCTCTGTGAAACCAGTCAATGGTACTTCAGCAAAGGYTTAAATGATTTGCTGAACCCAGGTTTCAATTGGGGCTTATATAATACAACAAGTTCAAATTGCAATTTGCATTTTTCAAAATGTAGGCCTGATCCTGAAAATTACTATTTAATCAGTGTTTTCAGGGCATAAGTGTAGGCTGTAGCTGAAGCCAAAAGACAAAGGTGTCAAATCTCATTAACATATATAAAAAGTAACATAGATGATTAGAGTAACCTGCTAAGCACCTGATGAGCGATGCCAGTCTCAAGGAGCGAATGCTCAATGAGGGAGATGATAAAAATGGCAAAATAAGAATAATACATAGACATATGCCAGTCACTAGTCAAATAAAAACTTCATTGTTTCTGAAGATATAAAGCTAGACTGTACCTGTGGCCATTGGGCTCAGCAGAAACTGAAGTGCTGAAGTCTGCATTGTAAGACTTCTGCTTTTGTTTTTTTTCCCCCCACTTAAAGTAGTCATATGATATTTTCCAGGGATGTCTCTATTACAATCACATCACTGTTGAGAAAAAGCTAAATTAGCTCATCTTTTGCTGCTAGTGCAGCTGAATTGCTAATGGCTCCCAAGCTGCCTCATCTAAAACCATCTCAGGAAAGAAAAACCCTGCACWGTGGTGTAGAGTTTTCCTCATTCTTCAGTCTGAAGGACACTGGTGCGTGTAGTGTGAAGCTCGCTCTGGGAAGCTGATCCAAGAAACAGCACTTGCTGCCGCCTTGGAAGAGAATTTTCTTGGCTGTCTTTGCTGCCCAGCTGCTCTGGGTGTGTGATTCGGACTGTGTCTGCACACGCACTGGTCAGGGTGCTCGGAAAATAGCAACCTGCACAGCATGATAACTAGGACTTTTCTGACCTTGGTGGGTTATGCTTGCTAGAGAGACCTTTATTTGCCGATTCTCGAGCATTTCTGGTCAATGAGACAAATTAAATCGCATGTCTGTGAAACTGGGAGTTAAGCGGGTGAAGAAAGGGAGGGAGTAGGGATAGGCGCAATGCAAGGGGAGGAAATATCAAATGCCTTTGTGAGCTTCTCACATGGCATTATATTAAAGTCAACAGCATGCATGGGTGGAATTTCGGAGCTTCTTAAAGACCAGTGGCATCCAACGGCTGCTTTGGCTCCTGCTGTTTTCCTGGTGCAAGGTCCCTGTGCGTTAGAGGCCTTCTCTCTGGTGTTCAGGAGACCTTCTCCTCAGCGTGTCAGAAGCCTCTTCCTCAGTGTGCAGCAGCCCTTCTCCTTGGTTTCCCTGCCCTTTCTTGTTGGCAGGTGCAATTACAATGCCTGCTGAAGTATCACAGCCTGACAGAGTCGCATGGGGCTCCTGGAAAGAAAAGTCCTGCTSGATGCTTTTGCATTTTTTATAAGGCATGAGAGAGCCAAACAATGTCAAGCTGTGTGCCGCCAGCCCTGAGCGTGCAGGGCACGGCAGCCATTCCTGGCTCTGGATCGTGATCTGGGAATGCAGCTGCACCCTTGCTCCCCGTCAGTGTCAGAGCACGCTGTGTCAGCTGCATCCCAGCGCCAACGCTTAATTTAGCCTTGGAGCTAACGGATGAAGGGCTCTGTGGATACTCCAGCTGATCACATGGAGTATTCAACTAAAACCAAAGTTTATTTCCTATATATCATGTGCCATGTTTTGTTGGGTTTTGCAGGAAGGCGAAAGTCAAGCTCTGCAGCAACCGCCACCTTTGGTTTAATTCACTTCTCTTGTCTAAAATCTGAAAGCAGCACTAATATTGTTGGAAGAATCTTTTGTTCAAAATTTTTAAAGAGCTCTAAAAAAATTATTAATCTGAGTTTTCCCTCAGAAAAGTTAAACTTTTGTGGGTGAAATAAAATGTAACTTAAAAACTTAAAAGATCAGTCTGCAGAAGATACCTCACTTGTATAGAGTCTCACTAACCAATGCTTGTTATAAGCAGAGTTAGCAGTTAACAACAGGTGGAAAGTTCAAACAAGCAAACAGTAAATGCTTAGCAGTAGCTTCAAAATGCTTAAAAATATAATCATATTATGTTGAATGTAGTTATTTACCGGGAAATGTGTAAATGTCTACAAAAATGTACTGATAGTGTAGGGAACTGCACTCCATTTCAAAGAAAGAAATTAGATGAAGATTTCTTAAATTCTAAAAAAGGCCAATGAATATTGGAAAAGTAATGTCTGAATGAATAGTTAAATTTATCTGTTTAAAATTATCCTCATTTTTTTCCTTTCTCTTCTTTTCCCTTTCCCTTCCCTTCTTTTCCCCTTTCCCTTTTCTTTTCCCCTTTCCTGCTCCCCTGGCCCAACTAACAAAATTAACATGAGTTTGTGGGAATGGTTTACCACCACTTTGCTTTCCTCACAAGTAAAATACAGTAAAAAGAAAAATCTGCCTATCTTTATGTAAAGAGTATATTTCCTTTAGGACAAAACAGAAGGAATCAGCCAAGACTTCAGGATTTTTTCCCCAGTCTGTGTGAAATCAATGGGCTGAGAGGCAACTACCTAACATTTATGAGCAGTAGGTAACAAACATTTATGAGCAGTAGGTAACAGTTATGACCTACTCCTTACCTCCTAGTTATTCACGAATGTCTACTCTTTACTAGTTCAAAACTGGGATAATCTAAAGCAGTTCTCTCAGAGCAGTTCTGAAGCAGTTACAGGCTATGCTGACATGTACAGGATAGGCCACAGATTCTCACTGTGGCACCAAAGCKTCCAGGCTCCTACCCTCCCTTGCTATGGAAAAGTCGGATCAGATTTASATTTCCCAGCACAGCATTAGAGGGTGGGAGGGATATTGTGTGAGTATAGACTCGCAACACAATGAAATAGGACCGCACTTTAAGGCAGAACTATCTTTTTATTCTGCATCTGCATAGTGCCTTGCACAGTGGGAGTCCCCGACTGTGAATCTAAGTCCTACTGTTTTGTGAATAATATCGACAGCAATAACCATTCTGGCTATTTTGGGTAGGAGCTGGGAGTAATTGCAAGTTGCACATTGGATAGAACAAAACTGTTTCGAACAAGCRTAACAAAAAGACTAAAGCAAATGTAATAAACTTGATTAAAATCAGTTCTACCCTCATCTGAATAGGTTCTTCTGCATTGCTGGCTGCCTGTTCTGCCTGATTGGTCCATCTGTCTCACAATTCAGCATTTACATTCAATATTTACTGTGATTATTTTTAGTAAACTATGGAGATATCTCTACTGTTTCTGTTTAAAAAATGAAATTTTATAATCGTGTATTTTTTGCATATTTTTATGTTAGTAAATCTCTGTGTCTTTTCTGAGATAGAAAACAGAGGCCACCATTTAATTTGCACAGGTGTGTAGGTTACTGAAGTGTGAGCTCCTACTACATCATTTATAACACATGGTATGGATTTCTAGTGATCTTTATACCATTTCATAAAACAAAGGAATATTTAAACCAATTATGTTAACTTACCATGGAAACCTTGTTCACTGCTCTTTGCTCACAGTCCTCATCTGCAAATGAACAGCAGCTGTAGCACTACCTTTCTGGCCATTTCAGGAAATTTGAAGTCACTTATATGAGATGTTGTGTATACCCACCACATAAAGGTAACTCAAGAGGGAATGTGAAGAAATGTACTGAAGACTGAAACTGAATATTCACCTAATTCCCTTGCATATAATTTACTTGCCTAAGCAACTAATAGTAATGTTTGATGTTTTCCAACTTTTCTTTGGGAAATGAAAAAAAAAAATAGTAAAATTTGTAGGCAGATAAAGAGACAAATTAATAACTACCACTGGCTTGTGTCAGAACTGAAAATGGCAAGTGCCTTATGCAAGTCATTTAATATATAATATGTGCAAACCATAAGGAGGCAAAGAAGATTAAAGAGCTTAAATATTAAATAGAGAGGAAATGGATCCAGTCCTCTATGTTTACAGCTAGATTCCTATGAAAACTGAAATGCAAAAAAAAAAAAAAAAAAAAAAAAAAAAAAAAAAAAAAAAAAAAAAAAAAGAAGCAAATCAGATCTGGATGGTTGAAATAATCCCAAAATCATTCAGTATTAGCAGTCAGGGTCAGTTCAGACAGAGTTCAGATCAGTTTCTGAATATAAATTCCATTTTCCCGTCATTCCAATAATCCCAGCCTGGAGTTGCTCCAGGCAGTGTGCCTCCGGAGGTTCCCTGCTCTCCAGGGCAGGTCGGGGGAGCCAGTGAAGACACCAGTCCCTCTCCTCCTTCAGATATTGCTGTTTTTGAGAAGCAAGACGTGCCTCGAGAAAACAGTGCTATTCTTCAAGTATTTTTAGTGTGCGATTCACCTGAAGATGTTTTGTCCTGGAAGACCTCCTAGAGATGGACGGCAGCTCCGCAAGCTCCTTCCAGAGTTGCTGTGGAATTACGGACTGGGCCAAGGAGGGTCCTGAGGTCCAGGGATGTCAAGGAGAGGCCCCATGATCAGCTGCCATCTGACACGGTGAACACAGAGCGCTGTTTTTCCATGCACACAAGTGACGGGCCATGCAGAGCACCAGCTGCACCGCCACGCTCGTCAGCAGAGCTGCTTCCAGCAGGAGCCCTGCWGCATCCACAGCTTTGCCCAGGAGGACTAGACCTCAGGCTGCTTGGGATCGGGTGCTAAAATGTGATTTATTCCCCCTATGGGTCTGGCATGTGTGTTTAGTTGTCTGGCATATGTGCGACATTATTATTAGTGCTCAACTGTGTGCTTTAATAATCTCCTAGGAAACGAGGAGAAAGTGGGGAGGGATGCAAATAACCGTAATTGTTTAAAGAAAAGTATATACAAATCACAAAGTATTTTGTTAATAGAGTGCAAGCAGCTTTAATTACAATGAAGCATAAATTCAATGCGAGGGCTGTCAGACCTCAAGGAAATAACAGGATTTGGGCTTCCCGAGAAGGAGTTTTGCTCGGTAGTTTCTGATCCTTGTGCTTACTTTGGTTGTGTGCAGGAAGTGCACGAGCAAATCCCATTCATAARTAAAGGGATTTGTGTGCCTGCCTACTTCCCTCCTCCGTCCCGTGCAGGCACCCCTTTCTGAGGCTCTGCTCTTTAAAGTTTAGCCAACATGAAAGGAAATTGTTAAACTCTGGTAATTATCCGAGGATATAAGTGATGTATAGTTTCAAATAGGATTTCACTCAGCATTAATAATGACAACCTGTGTCATTACTAATGGATACTAGAATGAATAAGGAAAAAGCTTAAAAGGCCTGGTAAGTTTTTATCACATTAGGAAAGACCTTAAGAAAATGGAAAAATGTACTTTTATGTGGTGTATCTCCCTTCAATTCCTCTCTCCAAAAGAGCAGACAATAACCTACTTTTTCTAAACGGACAAATTACTTTTAATTAAATTGAAGGAAGAAAAAAATAGTCAGTAAATGAATAAAAAACCCACGAACTGACAAAATCTATAGCCTAACTACCACAGAGATTGGGTTTTATCATTTAAGTCACTGGATAGTTGCTCAGTWGGACATTGAACCCATGCAGCTCACATCAGTTGCACAGAACAGGACTCGGGTGATCACATATGCAGAATCTTTTAGGTAATGAACATGAAACTCTGTAGAGAGATAAGGTTTTCAGTAATGTCTAGAAAACCTGGCTCTCTATTTTTCCTTGTGTTCAGTAGAAAAGCAATATCCTAATAGTTGAAATTGCTTTGAAAACACTGGCCAGAATAAGACTAATTGAATAATTCTGTGGGTTAGGGGAGCAAAATCTGGTATGTAACATATACTTAGGGCTCTGATCCAGGAAAGCACATAAGCAAATGTTTAAATCCATTCCTTTTCAAGAAAAATTTAAGCACATGCTAAATTTTAAGCATATGCTTAAAGTTAAAGTTAAGCATATGGTTAAATGTTTTACTGAATGGAGGCTTTCCTGATTCAAGTCTTCGTAGGGGAGCGTATGGCATTTCTAAGGAAACCTAAAACATTCACACTGTTAGCAGAAAGGCAGAGAAAATGTACAAATCTTCTTTGAAATATCTGATTTATTGAATTCTAGCAAGGAAGGATAAAGGTTTACTGTAAAACCTGTCAAGGGCAAGAACAGCAAAAACAAAGTATGCGTCTACTAGGTTCATCCAATAAGCAGACCCAGATCCCAAGAGTCTGCAAAGAAGAGAAGTTAGTCCCTAATGCACTCATCAAACTAAAAAAGCAGTGTTACCTGGTGTTTTTTATATTAGTCTTTCACTTTATATCCTTTACCAGAATTGTTTCTTCATACCTTTTTTTTTTTTAATGTTTAGTGAAAAATTAGGTCATGACTGTAGACAGGGTGTGCACAAGGCATATATGTCATAAATCTCCCTACAGCATGCCATTTTCCATACTGTTCTCCATTTATTTCCATTTTGCTAATAGTAGCCCCACAGTCTATTTCTGTGGAATAAGGCAGTGCTTGACTGCGACTAGCCGTGAATTGGCACTCAAGAGGGGCTTAGCAGAGCATGCAAGGAGCCTCTCTTTCCAGCTTCTTGCAGTTTTCCATGTCTAAGTCGAGCCCTGGCTTGGAGASGAGAACAGAGATGCCCATCATGCACAGAAAGACCCGTGCACGCTGGCCAGGCCGTAGCTTGTGCTTACTCTGCACTTACCAGGCATTGCGATCAAACCATTTGTTCTCCAGACATCTCCCCAGTAGAGGAAATAGGAGGAAGGGATAAGAGAGAGGCAAAACACAGCACAGTTGCACATGATCTAAATCACCAGAAGCCCTCATAGCTGTGGACTTGCTCTGGTGTCTCTGACTCTTCCCTTTTCTCTCTTCCCCAACATTTGGGCACAGCCATGCTACATCCTAGTCTAGCAGGTTTGGTTATTGGTAGTATTTCCACCTGGTTTCCCTTTCAAGCTGAATCCTATTCAGATAAAAATAACGAAAACAAAAACAAAACAAAGCCACAGAAACTTGGCTTTAAGTCACATTAGTGACTGGCAATGCGCTTTGGTTTGCTTAGAGAATATACTCATTTCCTTAAATGTCAGTCACAGAATCACAGAATCAGAGAAAGGTTGATGTTGGAAGGGACCTCTAGAGATCATCTTGTCCAAATCCCCTGCTCAAGTAGGGACACCTAAATCACGAGGCACAGGGCCACATCCAGACAGATTTTAAAGATCTCCAGAGAAGGAAACTCCACCACCTCTTTGGGTAGTCTGTGCCAGGACTCTGTCACTCTCATAGGAAAGAACTTCTTCCTCACATGGAGATGGAACTGCCTGTGTTTTAATTTGTGCCTGTTACCCCTTGTCCTGTCACTGGCTACTACCAAGAAGAGTTTGGCCCCATCCTCCCTAGATTCTCCTCTCAGGTGTATATCCTCCTTATATATATTGATCCTTATATATATCCCCTTTTATACATATTGATCAGATCTCCTCTGAGTTTCCTCTAGGCTAAACATGCCCAGCTCGTGTAGCCTTTCCTTATAAGATGGATGCTCTAGTCCCTTAATCATCTTTGTCACTCTACAGAGCTCTAGAAGCTCCACATCCCTCTTGTCCTGGGGAGCCCAGAACTGCACCCAATGCTCCAGGTGTGGCCTCATCAGAGCTGAGGAGAGGGGCAGAATCAGCTCCCTYGCCCTGCTGGCAACACTCCTCCTGATGCAGCCAGGATCCCTTTGGCCTTCCTGTCCACGAGGGCACATTGCCAATTCATGGTSACCTTGTCGTCCACCAGGACTCCCAGGTCTCTCCCCACAGAGCTGCTTTCCAGCAGGTCAGTCCCTAATCTGTACAGGATTACGCTCACTAGATTATTCAAGTGGAACAACTTTATTATGTGTTTTCTTTTTGTGGTCATTCCAGCTAGTAGAGGATGCTATAGTTTAGTTTACAAGAGGGGCATCTCACTTCCGAATTGCTTTTATTTGATTCTGCCCAGATTCAAAGGTACAAAATAGGCCATTGAGCAGAGCAGAGAGCTTCTCTAATTATAAGAATTATAGAGCAAATGTAACAAGAGATTTAATTTTATTACTAAAAATACTCCCTTTGACTTGATCCTTGCATGTGTCAGTTGAGCCATCCTAGAACTCTGGAATTTCAGGATGTGTCTCTTTGTAGATCTTTTCTCCTTCTCCTCCCCTCTCCTCTCCTCTCTCCCGTCTCCTCTCCTCTCTCCCCTCTCTTCTCCTCACTCTCCTCTCCTGCCCTCCCCTGCCCTCCCCTGTCCTCCCCTGCCCTCCCCTCCCTTCCTCTCTTCTTTTTCTCTCTCCTGCTCTCCTTCTCTCTTTCTTTTTTCTTTCCCTTTCTTTCTCTCTCTCTCTCTCTCTCTCTCTTTCTCCTTCCTTCCTTCCTTCCTTCCTTGCTTCCTTCCTTTCCTCTTTCATTTCACCTTTTCTCTCATTTTTTTCTTTCTGTCTTTCTCTTCTCTTTCTCTCTTTGTCTGTATCAATTTTGCTTCCTTCTTTGCTTATTTTTTAGATCCTCCTTAGGTGACATACATATGCAGACCCCTATGCAGAGCCAAATATGACTCAGGGTGTTGGGGTGTAAGACGGGAGACAAATGAATCAGATCTCTGTAACAGGCCTTTCAGAACCTACTTATGTTATAAAGGAGTTTTCTGCATCTCATAAAATCTATCAAAATACTACTAATAAAAAAACCTCAAATCTTGAAATCCCTGTATCAAGCCCTGCTACGTAAATGACAACCACTGCCTTACTAGAGGCAAGTCACTACTACTGCAAGAGAGGCATTCATCTGAGTTATTGAAAATTTACATTCAGGTCACTGTCTCAATGAGCAACCAAGATTTGAACCAATATTCCTATTGAAAGCTGTAAGAAGCAAAAAAAGTTGCTATACTATGACAGAACTTATGTGTGAGCTTTTAACAGGAATGCCAACTCAAAACGGAAAAGCCTTCCTAAAAACGTGTTAGAATCACAGAATCACAGAATATTTAAGGTTGGAAGGGACCTCTAGAGATCATCTAGTCCAACCTTCCTGCTCAAGCAGGCACACCTACAGCATGTGGCACAGGGTGGCATCCAGGCGGGTTTTGAAGACCTCCAGAGAAGGAGWCTCCACAACCCCCCTGGGCAGCCTGTTCCACTGATCTGTCACCCTCACAGGAAAGAAGTTGCTCCTCACCTGGAGACGGAATTTCCTGTGCTCCAGCTTGTGGCCATTACCCCTCGTCCTGTCGCTGGCCACCAGTGAGAACAGCTTGTCCCCTTCCTCCCTGCATTCTCCCTTCCTGAACTTATACATATTAATCATATCCCCTCTGAGCCGTCTCTTCTCCAGAGAAAACAGGCCCAGCTCACTCAGCCTCTCTTCATACGAGAGACGTTCCATTCCCTTAATCATCCTGGTTGCCCTTCTCTGGACCCTCTCTGGTCCCTCTTATACTGGGGAGCCCAGAACTGAACACAGTACTCCAGGTGCGGCCTCACCAGAGCTGAGTAGAGGGGCAGAATCACCTCCCTTGACCTGCTGGCAACACTCCTCCTGATGCAGGCCAGGATCCCATTGGCCTTCTTGGCCACGAGGGCACACTGCTCACTCATGGTTAAYTTGGTGTCTACCAAGACTCCCAGGTCCCTCTCCGTGGAGCTGCTTTCCAGCAGGTCGACCCCTAATCTGTACTGRTGCCTGGGGTTATTCCTGCCCAGGTGCAGGACCCTGCACTTGTCCTTATTGAACCTCATGAGGTTCCTCTCTGCCCAACTCTCCAGCCTGTCCAGATCCCTCTGGATGGCAGCACAGCCCTCCGGAGTGTCGGCCACTCCACCCAGCTTGGTGTCATCTGCAAACTTGCTCAGGGTGCATTCCATGCCCTCGTCCAGGTAGGTCATTGATGAACAAACTGAAGAGCACCGGGCCCAGTACCCCCCCCCCCGGGGGACACCACTGGCCACAGGCCTCCAACTGGACTCRGCCCCATTTATCACCACCCTCTGAGCTCTGCCATCTAGCCAGCCCTCGATCCACCGCACCGTRCACTCAGAAATGGTATATTAGATGGTATATTATCTATTATAAATGGTATATTATCTAAATGGTTAGAAATGGTATATTCCAATGAAAACCTTTTTTTTCTTTGTACACAATTTCTGATGAAAACACCTAATCAGAAAATACCCTGTCAGCTTCAGCTGATAATTAGCATTGATGAATTGAATTCCTTCCCCAACTCCACCAGTGCTGAGCAAAGCACTGCACAAAGAGTAGGAGCAGAACATGAAACACAGCTTTTTAAGCACCATTTTTTCCTCTCCTGTTTGCGCTGGTGCGGTGAGAGAGTAACTGGCCGTGGCTGTTCATCCTGTTGTCCTGTTCATGGAGCTGGTGTTTTCCCTTTTTTTTTTTTTTTTAAATATGTTTTTTTCCCCCTTATTGTTGATGTTTAGCTTCTGCCCGACACCCACTGTCTATTTAGGCTCGGGTTGGCTAATTATCCCAAAACGAGGCAGAAAAAGTCACTTAGATGTTAGGAAAAGGGGAAAAAAAAGGAGAGTGTGAGGACAGGAAAGAGGAAGGAAAAATAAAGCACTGAGAAAAGGCCCGTAGAAAAAAGCAGCAGGGCAAGGGCAGCTCTCGGTTCACCCTGGGGTCAGAGGACAGAGGAGCAGTCAGGGGAAGGAGCGAGCTGAGGAAGATGGAGGCCAGGCAGGAGGAGGTGCAGAAAAACACAGCAGAGGGGGAGGAAGGGCAGCAAAGGGGTGGAGAAGAGCTCGGCAGTGAAGGAGGATGGAGGCTGAGAGAAACGCTGGGACTGGCAGCCCCATGCTCCTGGGGGCGATTTCCCTAAAGCTGCGAGAGGCAAAGGGAGGGATACGCACGCCCGGGAAGGGATGATATATTAAAGAAATGCCAAGTGCTTTGGAGCAGACCATAAACAACTCTCCTGCTACCAAGCCCCTCACGATTCTTTATTACTAGTATAAATACCTTTCAAATCAGAGCAGGCAGAACATGACTTCAAAACCAAATGTTATATTTCACAAAAGAGGGACAGGTGAGAGGTGAGAGGGACAGGTGAAGAAAAGGGAGGGGGCACTAGCAAGACTCTGTAAAAGAGAAAAAATAAGAGGAGAAGGAAAGTAAATAGCAAAAGAGACAGATAAAGATAAAGGGCAAAAGATGAAAAAGATAAAAGCRATGGATGAGGGGAAGAGAGGAAATAGGGGGAGCTGAAATAATAAGAATGAGAACAAAGGAAAAGAATAAAGAGAAGGAGGCAGAGAGGAGAAAAACATACAAGCAAATGAATACTTAGGGGCCTTCGTGATTAATACCCTTTCTTCTACTGAGAATAAACTTCCACTGCACTTGAACAGTGCAGTGAGTCACAATTTGCACCTTTCCGGAGGAAGATGCCACATTTGATTTTTTTAGGGTGAGTGTCCTCAGACTGATAAAGATCCATTCTCAGTGGGATATACTCCAGCCTCAAATTGAATCCTTTCTTCCACTTCACGTGGATAAAGAGACATTACACTGAGTGGTAGGAATCAAATCTACTCACAATTTTACCTTTATTTTTCTGTTTGAATTTCAGATGAATTGATGCCACACAGGATTACATTGGCATAAGCTAGACACAGAATCTGTTTTAGGGAATCCCATCAGCTTTATATTTAACTTTTTCCCATTAGTAAAAAAAAAAAAGAATTAATTATGCAGTGTCTTCAGCTCTCTATATTGCCCATAGAATGACTGTCAGTCATAAATAGTGTATACTTTATACTGGTATGTTCTCCAGGCGAGTAACACCTTAAAACAGCAAACAAAACAACAGAAGGATCTTGATTCTGTCCTTTTCTTTTCAGCGGTGCACACAGCAAAGGAGACATAGGAGAAATCAACTGTAAATGGCATCTTCGGTAATGAAGGAAAAAGCTGGATATCCACAAGTCTGTTTCCTAGGCAACCGAATGGAGGGACAATCAGCATCTCTCAATTGCACCCCATTATAKATATTTTCTACATAGACCAGTAAAAGGAAGAAAAAGGTGATTGGAAAATCTTCAGCAAAAAGACTCTTGGAACACTTTAAAAGCATGGGGGCAGTGAACAGATGATACACAAAATGGCTGCATATATGAAGGCTCTGATTGCAATCATCTTCAGAGCATTACGGACAGGGATGACAGGAAAATCGCACATTTAAACATTGCATTCCCAGAGGTCCCAGATTTCATCCCCRACTCCACGGATGAAGCTGCACTGACAATTATGTTTTATAGAAATATCTCACAAATGGCCTTTGACATGGTATAAAAAAGAAACACTCTGAAAATCTGTGCTGGAAATTCTCTGTCACTGTTATACTTTGGCATCCTATCAAGCTAATGGTTCAAGATGGTTAATGTGACCTGATGAACCAGAGCTGTTGTTGATCCACTAATATCATTTCTCTGAATAATTTATGGAATTCACAAACTTAGGCAAATGAAATAAACAGATGATTAAGAAGCTCACTTTCTACTGCTATGGGTAATCTCTTCATACCAAAAGTAGCAATAGATGCTGTATTCAGGAACAGATTGAAAAAATAGTTATACAAGTCTTAGAGGATAAAAATATTACAGGGTATCAAATCTAGGCAGATAAGTGGATGAATCTAGAAGAGCCATATGGCCTCCCTAAATCCCTAAATGATAATTTTACAATACTAAGTATTGGTAATTACCCTGAAATTCTAAGGAAATGCTCCAGGTACAATCCAGTGAGGAAAGCTTAAGCTGCATGGTAGTGTGTCTGTTTTCCCTCTATGGAGGACTTTCTATTTTGCCCTCTCTTGATAGATTTCTTTTAACTTTTTTTTTTTTTCCCCCTAACTCCAGACCAGAGACCTAATAAACATCAAAGCATCTGTGCTGAGGCTGACCACATCAGTGCAAAGTCTCCATTTCAACAAAAATAGAACTGGCGAGTACAGTATATCGAGCAGAAGTGCACTCTCCTGTCATCTAACCTGCCAACCCTTTCCTCACTTAACATTTTCTGGAAAAAAAAATAGAAGAAGAAAAACACTGCTTCACTTATGAACAAAAAGTGAGACAAAATACTTATTTCCCTTTGGAGCAAGTGTTAGCTGAATAAGCATAGGAAAATCATGTCAGTTATGATGAGATAACTCATGATTTCTTTACCAGGGCTTGCAACTACCATGACAGAATAAAGGGAAAGATAAAGAAGGAAAAAAACAGCAGAGAGAACTCCTGGAAGATGGTAAGATTCTATTTTTTCTAGAATTTGAGAGTTTTACACAGTGCTCTTTTTTTTTCTTATCATATTCTGTCAGAAGATTTCCATAAAGGAATGGCCTATTTGGCAAAGGATCAAGTAAATCTCTGYGCCTTCTGTTTGCCTGAGACTCTTCAGTGTCAGAGGAGATACGTTTGGGTTCATTTGCAGAGATTCTTTTTTGCTCCGTAACTGACTGTGCTGCCTTCCCAGGTTGGGTCCAAAGTAGTCACATATTAGCAACTTCCTGAGAAGAGGAGGGCAGCAGGGGATTGCACAAGATTACCCAGACAGCACTTATTAAAAATATATGTAGCAAGAACTCTGAGGGAAACAAAGCGGAAGAGGTTTGGGAAAAAAATATGATATATGGACTATAACTGTATACATTATTTTGGCATGGTGAATAAGAATGGAAAATTTTCTTTAAAACATCAATTTTTATCCACAGTTAAAAGAAAATATCAGTTTTAATGAATGATTCCACAGTATTATTTTCTCTAGAATGGCAAATCCATTGGAAGGATGAGTGAATTCTGGCAAAACAGCTATCTTCCAAAAAGAACAAAAAATGGTTCTGTGAGAAGCTCCCAGACTCTGACAAAATATTCCAAAGCAGAAGCACCCAACTGCAAGATTCTTCCTCCAATGCTGTGCATAACTGCTGTTTTCACTACAGAAAACAACTTCTTTCATCTGAAACATGTGGCAGAAAAAAAAAAAGGCATTTTGGCAGTATTCCTGTCAGTAATAACATCAAATCTTCTAGAAATAGAACAAAACGACTCATTGAATCTAAACTGAAGCTCTAGTCCTGCAGGTAGGCAAACCTTCCCTTGAGTTCTCTGGAACGGCAAAATTCTCTGTATTTAATTATCTTCCCTCAGTCAATGATGTCTTAGTTTCTTTTTCATCTTGTCCAAAAAAAAAAAAAAGTGTTTCTCTTTAGTAGTTTGATGCAGTCTGCCAATATCACTAAGCTGTGTTGGTACAGCTTAGCCATGCTAGTTATATCACTATGAAAACTGTCCTCTTCATCCTTGTGAAGAGAAAATACCGAGAGAAGGCCCTCAGCTGCTGTTATTTTCAGTCCTACTCCAACTGCTTATTTATTATCTTTAGCCAGTGTAGTGTTTAGCTTTGCTTTTATGACAGAAAAAAAAGAGACCTTGAAACTGTAAGGAAGGATAGATATCCTTCATTTGTGAAAATAAAATAGAAAATAAAATAGAAATGTAATAGGGTTTTTTTTTTTTTTTTTTTTTTTTTGAAGTAAAGTAGATGAGAAAACAGGAGTCCAAGAATCCAAACCAATGGCCACAGGTAAGACTGGTCAAAAACAGCAACAACTCTGATATTGGAATAATTATTCTGGATGGATGGATGTCTGCAGAAACACAGTGTGCGGTAGGATTTGATGCAGAATGATCAAAAAGCTAGCTAGAAAACACTTGTGCTGTGCTCCTGAGACAATGACAAGGAAGAGGAAGTTTTGAGGCAGGGAAAAGCTGTGGAAAAAGGCTTCAGAAAAAAAAAAAAAATAAATAAATGACTTTTTAAATGCCTGTTCCAGTCATAAGTAGGAAAACGGATTTCTGTAGATTATTCATGAATAAATAAGTTTGCAGAATATACATCACTGACTATACTATTGACAGGTAAAGTCCACGTTCCCAAAATTTACTGGCTAGAGTTCTACTCAGAAAAGACAATGTAATTAGTACATCAGGGAATGAATTTGTGCCCAGTATACCTAGCAGGCATTTTTGCAAATATATGATGACATCCTTCACAGCTAGGACCACACACATATATGCACACGTAGATATAAGTCTGTTGGACAGCCAATACATATGGTTTGTACCCGTTTCCCTTCTTGGAATCCAGCTGGTTTTAAATCTGAATATGCTTATGGCCAAATATAATGATATTGCTTGTGTAAAAGAAAAAAAATGACAGACTTAAATGTTTTCAGCATGCTCTGCTAGCTCCTGGCAGTTTTCATTTCCCATTGTGTTTACTCACTCCCTGAAAGTGTAAAGGGTCCTCCAGGATCTTTTCTCATTTATAAAACTTAGACCCATACTCGCAAAACTTATTGCAAAGTGAAGAGCTAGGACCGCCAGCTCACATGCACTTAGTGGTGCACRCCTCTCAGGTTGGTAATCTAAAGCTAAATAAAGTAATTGCAGGACAAAGCCTGTGAAAAGTAACAAATATTTGCACTTGACAGATTGCAAACAATCTTCGGACTACTATTCATTCACCTCAAGAATTAAGCAGCTGTGGAAAGTGAGTAAATTCATAACTCTCACAGCTGTCCCGAAGCTGGCTTCTGAAAGAGAAGAAGTGGCTAAATTCTCTGCATAAATTATTACCAGTTGTCCATCTAGCTTTCATTACAATAGGTCCTGTGACAAAGACCTTGGAAACCATGATTCACAAATTTTCCAGGAGCRACCAAGTGCATCATCCTCTGAAAAGGATATAAAGGAAGAAAGCTTAAATTCATTAAAAAGTTCTGGCCATTAGTGTGCACTTTTCTCACTGCTCTATACAAAAGTAGTAGTAAAGCAGAGAGTATTGGCATTCAGGAGAAAGCAAGTGTCAKCCCTCACATGTCTATCTCTGGTTGTGTTAACCTGTCACTGTAATAATTATATATCACRTAATTACTGTATGTGATTTTGAGCACCAGGATCGTTTCAACATAACCACTCCTTTAAGACATGCTTGTACTATATTGAAATTCCTGTTTTGGTTCTTTTTTTCTGATGTTGATAGTTGAAAAGTAGACATCATTTAGCTTCACCCAGTGCTGAGGAAGTTTAAAAAACAAGTATGACTGCAGAGAAAAGAGAGGACTATCAGTCCATTTCTTCCATTTAATTTCACAGAATCACAGAATATTTAAGGTTGGAAGGGACCTCTACAGATCATCTAGTCCAACCTTCCTGCTCAAGCAGGCACACCTACAGCATGTGGCACAGGGTGGCATCCAGGCGGGTTTTGAAGACCTCCAGAGAAGGAGACTCCACAACCCCCCTGGGYAGCCTGTTCCACTGCTCTGTCACCCTAACAGTAAAGGGTTAATTTCTTAAACAAAGTTACAGTGAGTCTAGGCAATYTGTTCTAATTCAGACTTGCTTGTTGCGTTACTCTAGCTCTTTTGTTATAAAGTCCTTTCAATAGACTGATATGGAGGTACGGTTTCACACGTGTCACATTTGTCACAGAGCAGCTTGATTTATGTCTCTACAGATCTCCAAAGATTTTGGAAAGATGGCTATATGACACAACCAGTGAGATGACCTGCTGATAAAACACAGAAACCTAACCTGATCTTTGATTCTGGCACTGATCAGATGACATACGCTAGGTTTAAGAGAAGGCCATTTGATGACCTGCCTACTGACTTCATGACTATTTCTGTTTGAGTGATTGCTCATAGAGTGCTGTCACGGAGGAGGCTCTTCATGCTGGGACCTCTACAGATGTTTTTTGAAGACATTCAGAAAGCTTACAGCTATGATGACACTGCTGCTGAAAGCCACCCTCATAGATATGTAGTGAGATTTCAARTTGCATTTTGTTTAAGCTTCCTCAAGCAATTAATCTCCGGGTAACTTGTAATGTTCTTACTTTTAATGTTCCAGAACCTGAATATCTTTAGAACAGCTGTTATTATTTTGTTTCATTATAGTGTGGTAACAGATTTTAAATGTCACTATTATTTATAGGGAAATAGTTTCAGATATTTTATCTATCTATAAAAATGCATTAATTTTGTCATTCTGTTCTTTGCAGCAGCCCCCACTGTTTTGCAGCTAACCATTAAGAGTCTCAACTTCCCATCAACACACTCCACTCAGTAGACACTATAAATTCATAGGTATTAGCCACTTTTCAAAACTGAGGCTGTTTTATCTTCCCCTAAAATTCTTAAGCTGCCTTTGCAATTTATTTGCTTATACTTCTAGGTGGACATTTCAAGACACACTCAAACATGCTGGGCGGCCACTTCCAGATGAAAGAAATGGCCAGCTGCTACTGCTGTGATCCATGGCTAAGGATTTTATGCACGTCTACGACTGCTCTCTTTCCACTTAATAGGAACACCAGCCGTTCATCCTCAAGAGGACAACTACACAAGCAGTAGTGAGTTGACTGTGCAGTGCATCAGCAGTAACACCAGAGCTGTAGTGTGTGCACGGATTCACTGCCAGGTGCAGCAGCTCTGCCAACATCTGCCTTGGCGTCTGTGCACACTGATCTGCATTGGCATCCTCCCTGAGACTGGAGTTCTCAGGCATCTCTAAATCTTTGGCCAGATGAATGTATGATTGCTCCAAGAGATCCCAGGGCAGGGGCATTATCCAAACACTGGCAGGATCAGTGGTTTGTCCAGCAAGTGGTAAGACTAATAACACCAGCTGGCTGCTCAGAGCCCGGCAGAGTGGCAGCATCTTGCTTTATACACACCAGTTTGTTGTTCCATTGCACAAGTCATCACATTGTAGAAAGCTGTGCTGTTATTTCGCGTGGAGATATGGAAAAGGATACTCATATATCTCATATCTCTCTGCTTCGCAGAGCAGATTGCCTTAAGGTTCATCGAGATCTGGGACCATATCTACGCAATTGCAAATCATTCCACAGCTTTGTTAGCAAGCAAACCTCTAAGCCACAGACAAATATAGTCAGGAAAGAAATGAGGTATTTGACTCGCTGGAGCCCAGAGTGCCATAATTGTATAACACTCGGTAAAAAACTGCCAGAGCAGGCTTCTGCAAGATAAACAAAAATAGTGTGGAGTAGTGAATACAGAGGGTGATAAAATTAACCTTTAAACACAAAACTGAAAGGCAGATACTTGAGATATTATCAAGTAAGAAACAAAGTCCTCAGGCAACACTGCTTTTTAATCATGCTTGACTTTTAATTAGAGCATCATGGAATAAAATCTATAAAAACAAATCCTGTCTTAGAAATTACCTGTTTTGAAATGCTTCTCCTTAAGGTCATAGTGAATCTGTATCTAATGTGACACAGATTCAGTAGCTGTATCTACGCCTAATTTGAATTCATCATAAGATTTTAAAAAGAATCTATGGAGTAGATCTAAGGAATCTTAGAGTAAAATTTTATGAAGATTCATGTCATATTTCCAACTTTTGTCAATTCTGTACTTTTAAAACAAGTTTCCAAATTGCTATCTTCACATCACTGATGTTCTGCAAAGTTGCAGTAAGTAAAATGTAGCTGATTAACACAATAATTTTAAACAGTGTGTTGTTTGTATATAGAGAACTAATTTGAATTGAAAGACTGATGATAAATGTGGGCAACATTTTTGAGTATGGTTTGCCAGTATCTGTTGCTGGAAAAAAAAAAAAAAAAGAAAAGGAACCACTGTTCCTCTTAATCTGAAAATATAATCTTCCCTGGAGGATGAAGTCTTCCTTAACCTAAACTGCATTGTATTTGAGTTAGATCTGAACTTAGACTGGCTTAGAGAAGAATGTTACTCTGGGTGACCTACAGAAGCCCCTTGCAAGCAAAATCTTTCTGTGATTTAATCCTGTGAGTGTACATGAGTTTTCTGCCATACAGTGGAACAGAAGGAACACAACTGAAGGCCAGATTTGCCAGATGCCAAAAGAACTACTGCACATCTTTGGAAAACTAAATCTAGAATATGATTTTTGTCGCCTTTTCCAAGATATGGAAACAACTTCCCTTAAAAGCAGAAGATAAAACTTCCATGGTCTTGTGTACGTACACAGAGAATTCCTTCTCTTGAGTTGTCACCATCACTTCAATCTGTGAATGAGAAGCAAGCCATGGGACTTGTTCCAGCACCAGGCTACCCCACAGACAAAAGCATTTGCCTGCAGTTCCAGCAGCTTTGAAGAGCTGCGGGTTATCTTTGTTTCCAGGCAAAGTTTTCAAGTCTGTCACCAAGACATTTGCATTTTGGATACTCTTCTCAACCATTAGATAAATTTGCTTTACTATGTGACCTTAAGTGCCCAGTCAATATTCTAGTGAAAAGACGTGAAAATTCTATTTTGTATGGGAGCAAATTTGCCTGAAGAGTGAAGAGTGAAGCTCAGGAACCTGTAGGTCCCTGGTGGTACTTCCAGACCTACATCAGAGCAGCCACCATATGGCTTGTAATCCTTTCTCTGATGCTAGGTAATGTCTGCTCCAGAAATCAATGTGACTTGAGCATCCCAACCTGGATGCCACCTGCTCTAACATTAAAAAGTAGAGTGTTTCATCTAGTTTACCTGGACATGTGCAATTTTTGCAACCCTTTTTATTTTACTCCTTTTCTTTTAATATTTTTTAGTCCTTTTCTTTGATTAGTTCAAATAAAGACCTTTCGTACTTGTCTCCCTGGACTGTTATTCACCCCTCAGTTCACACATTTCTAATATTAAAAACAAAAGTATATGTCCAAAGGAACTGTAATCTCAAATAATCGAAAWTGTGATCATCTAAAATGCAATTATTCAGATCTGTTGTTCATATCCCATTATTCTAGTACAAGGCTGTCCTTGCAAGAAAGACACCTTCATACATCAGAATGAACGAAATCAGTAATAGGAAGCATTAAAGTTTTGATTTRTTTTTCCTACCACTTTCAGCTGATCTCTATGGTTTCTCTATTAAACAGTAACTTAGCTCTTTTTTTTCAATTTTCTTAGATTATTATTGTTATTAGAGGTATGAGTTTTGCCCTTGTTATTGCTTTTTAATGCTACTCGAGGCTAAAATGAGCACCTAGGGTCCACTGAAGTTGTACTTGCTTTTTGAATTATGTTCTTTTACAGAGGAGGGGCTCTAACTGACATGGAAAAAAGACACCTCACACAGTAATTCCTAMATATCAGTTTTCTGTCTGTAATCGTTCTTTCTGAAATTAAAATTTCTGGCTGCACTCCCAAACAGTTAACCGTCATCCTGGAGTTAACCATCACCATGGAGTTAGACACAGAAATTAAGTCATTCACAAAGGTTAAAGAAGAGATGCAGTGCTATGGACACTGATAGCCACAGTGGTTGTAGACAGTGCCATTGCTGACTCTTCCACCCTCTCTTTAACACCAGTATTGACAATATGCAGTCTTTGCTCTTGTCTCCAGTAAAGTCATAACAATGATTTTACAGGATGAATTATTCTTATACAGAAATAAAATTGACAGAGGAAGAATAGAAGTATGCTGTTTTTCATAGGAAGTAAAATATTCCACAGAGTATGTGGTGCTTGGCCCTTTATTTAGTCACCTGTCACTCAGGAAARCCAAGGTTGCTAAGTGGTGCCAAGAGATTCATGTTCAGCAGCATCCTTCTGACTTTGTAACTTCTTGACTTGAACTGACACCACACTCCTCTCGTCACTGTCAATGGTGTTAGCTATATAGCTGCCGTATTACTGCTGGCTGGGAGTAGCATCTATTAGATGAAAGTCCCTCATGTTAACCTTTAAAATGTCGTTTTTCTGTAGYCCATGTCTCTTCTTGGTAGATAGCGCTCTAAATAAAAAGTCATTGTTGAAACCTTTCCTCTCTTCTGAAGAGAGAGCTGGAATGATGTCCTTCCCTCTGATTGCTCCTTTCTGTCTTCTTCTTTGCTCTCCAAGGGTGGATGGATGCAGATTTCTGTGGATAGATTATAGATTATAGATTAGATTATAGATTATAGATTATAGATTATAGATTATAGATTATAGAACTGTGTTCCTGCTGAAGAAAGTAAGGAGTGAAGAAAGAATTTTTCCTGATCACAGTTCATTTCCTGACCAGCTCCTCAGGCAAAGCTGTTACATACTACCCTTTATTAAGGAGAGACTTCAGTGTTAAATATTAGCCCTTTATTCTGAGTGGCAAGATCACAGCCAGAAGTAGCATGAGATAATAACAGGTATCACAAACTGCTTGTGGTTTCATAGTATCCAAATTCTGCCAGACTAGTTGGATTATGGACAGTTTTAAGTTAGCAGAACCAATTTGTTTAAAAAGAAATTACCCATTTGGCTCTTCTTGATCATTCAGTTGGTCTTATTTTTCCAAGASGCAGAATACATCTGCATCTAATTAGTATATTATTTGGAGTACCTCTGCGCTGCTCCATTACAGTCCCCGTGCATAGCCTGAAAAACTATGTAGGATGTAAACTCTCATCCTGTTGCAAATCAAGGTTTTAATGAAGTTTCAGAACCCAGGGGGTGAGGGGAAGGAGCAGGGCAGTGAATATCATCAGCATTCAGCACAGTTCCATGAGCATAGCTCTTTTTAAGAAATATTTTTAGGCATATCTTACAGCTTGGTTTCAGATATATAAACAAGAAACCCTTATCTATTTTAATGAAAGTTATTTCAGACCTCATGTGATCCTAAATATGATTTCATTAGTACAAAAGAACAGTACTTTAATGGTTCTGTGAATGTTTCTGCTACCTTTCTATGTCCTAATCCTTCTGTGGTAATATCAGAGTTATATACATATCAAATAAAGATATAATTAATACAGTTGATCGAATTTAATAAGATACTTCAGTGATAGGGTAATATTCTAGTGGCTTAACCCTAGTGTTTAACTGCTGTCTTTTTTTCCATATGTTATAGCCCATCTGTGCCTCGTCACTGAGACRTTGATGGTAGTGGTGATGGTAGAATTGATCAGCAGTCAGTCATTTTATTCTGGTAGAGGAGCTGCATAATAATAATAGAAAATTAGAGAATTACAGAATGAAGTAAGCTTCCGGGTTCAGAGTGTGTTTGAAACAGAAAGATTTGAAWTGATGACCCATGGGTTTTGCCAGGGCATGTGGAAGATCTGGGCAGGCATTCCTTATGGCTGCTGAGCCTGCTGACACTGGCARTTGCTTTTTGACCCATCTGAGAAGCAGTAAATTGTTATGAGCAGTATTTTAACAAGATATAGAAGGAAACTGAACAGGAGAGTGTAGACAAGTCAATCTGCTTTTAATCAGGCTGGACATGGGAACCTGACTAGACACTCCCCAGACTGGATGAGGGCTTCATAGTCACCCAACACAAAGACAGCCTGTCCCTGCTTCTGTCTCCACAGAGTGAAGTATCCTGTTCTTGCCTTAGTGGTTCACTCCAGCACACTGTTCTTCTAGTCTTAAGAAGATAAAATAATAATAGATCATTTTATAAACAAGAGAACACCTTTCAGCTATTGCCAAGGAATTTGGGACAGGTTCCTAACTGACAATGCACTTACACAGGTGGTCAGGAAACTGGGGCAAGGTGTGAAGTCACTTCTGGAAACTCATTTCTGGTTTAATCTACCAGGATGCACATCCCACAGGCACAGAGTGCCATGCTGAAACAGCATCATGCTGTGCAATCAAGGGGCATGAGCAAAGCATCGGAAGGTAATGCTGACAGTAATGGTGCTATAAAACTTTGGAAGCAATTCAGGTGGTTATACACAGGTGTTTTGTGCCATTTTAAATACTGCTGGGTATCCAAGAATGAGCATTCCACACTGAATCTTTCCCTTGGTATTTTTAATATGCTTCGGTTACTATCAGTGAAGGAGTCCAAGAATGAAAATGCATTATGCTTACAAGCGCAGTGCAGCTAAGCCATATATCACAAGCTAAAAATGACTAAATTGCTTAACATTCCCAAACTAGCTCATTCAGAAGTTATCACTTTAATCAAAACGGTACTTCTTGCTTCAAACCCCAGAAAGGAGAGCCATAAGAGCAACTGGATTGTTCTGCCTAAGTGGTTTCAAACTGTCAGCTGCAACACAGGATCTGCAGAAAAAGCAGATTTACCAGCTGCTTCACAGGAACTGAAGGGAAACGTTATAGTGCAGGCAGCAGCATGGGGCAGCACAGAAATTAAAAGCAGGTATTTTAGGTTGGAGATAAGTCTGAAGATGATATCTTCACAAAACCAARTTTAGGCTGCAACTCACACTTTTAGGTGGCTGAAGTTACCTGAGCAATCTAACACAAAATGAACACTACTGCWGTTTAAATAGCAGGTGTGAGAGAGGCCACACAGGTTTAGTATTGCTATTTTTTTCATTTTTCTACCTAAAAGAAGACAATGTGGAAGACAGTGACTTCAGTGGCTTTAAGAGGCTCTGAATTGAGACAGMTAGACTGGGTGCCCTCCTTGGGGGCTCTTTTCCGGGACTGACCACCTGGAAAGCCGAAGGAAGCCGGTCTGCACCAGGCTCCTCGCCTCTGAACAGCTGCTGAACAAGAAAAATGAAACTGAAATCTTGTTCCTTCTGGTTAGATGATTTTCCTGATAGGTGTCAGGAAATGTCTGAAATGTAAAGTAAACTCTTGTCCTTTCTTTTCTTAGGGTTTTTATAACATGCTATAGCAGACAAGGATATTTAAATATTTTTACAGTTACCTTCTTTTCTTTCATATCCCCCAGGTATTGGAGGATTAAAAATTAAAACAGGTCCAAAAATTAAAGCAAGTCTTCCTGTACTTTACATGCCACCTGACATGCATTAAAGTGTGCAAAGTAGCTCATGTTTAATTCCATATCTAACTGAATTCTGTTAAGCGTTGGGTCATGCATGCCAGGGTCTATTAAAGGCGGTGGTTTGTTTCTTCCTAAATTAAGGCAATCTGAGAAGATTGAAAATATAAAAGTAACCTGACTTTTGTGACCCAGTGTAGGTATTTCCAGTGAAATGCACCTAATGACTTTCTCTGGATTCACCCGATGAATTCTAAAATCACAAACAAACACGAAATAAGACAGGGAAGCAGGAACACTGGAGAAGAAAAGCCAGTGCAGGAATATTTCAAATGCATATTAAAAATATCACCTTCCTCAGTCAGCAGCTATTTATTTGATAGGAGAAATGTTTGGAGAAGAAGCCAAAAGGAGATGCTTTACAAGGCAAAAATGCAATTGTTTACTCAATTTTTGCTGGAAAAAAAAAAAAGAAAATTTGGCACATGCATCCCAATTGTGCCTAGTCCAGAGCAGACAAGACACCAGCCCCGGAGATAAAGCAGAGTGGGAATGGCCAGGAGCCCTAAGATCAACTTATACAGGGATTTGTTATGCTGTCATGAAGCCTCTTCTGAATATCACAGTCTTGCTGTCTCAGGAGAAACTCGCTCTTCATCCACCCAGAGACAGCAAGGACTAATAAGAAGAGCTAGGCTTATAGTTAATTCCCCCGTTTGCTTTCTAGACCTACAGTACAGGTTTTCTCCCTTTTCAATTATCGTGAAAAAATAACACTCTTTCTGACACATAAAAAAAATAAGATTTTCTTTAGATAAACTTTCCAGCAGTACCTAAGCGATGTTGGTTACAATGAACATCTGTACCTCTGTCTGTACCTCGGGTGGCTCCTTTYCCAGTAACTAAAGGAAAAAGAAGTGTAAAAGGAAAATTACTTCATACCCCACCCCCATAGCATGAGGCTTCTATCCTAATTCCCAAATCATCTCATGAATCACTCCTAGTCCTAGTCTTACTAAAACAAAACACATAAGGAAAAAAAAAAAAAGAATAAAAAATAACTGATGACATTTTATTTTATTCCACAAAACTTTATTCTCTAGACTTCCTTCTTAATCACAAGAGACGGTATTATCTTTTTAAAAACTGTCAGAGTAGGACATAAATAGGAAAATGTAATTTGTAGTTCTACATTTAAAACATAATATCTTAAAATTACACTTTGCCGCCTTTCTGCTGTTGATTCCTACCTAAATTCAGAGGAATCTGTCTAATGAGAAAGAATGGCTTTAATTAGTTTTAATAGTACTTGAAAATTGTATGTGGCTTTATTCATAGTATATGTAGATTGCATTGAAATACATTGAATGCAAAATAAAATTAGGAGTGCAAGCTAGAGGATAAAAACAAGTACAAAATTC
Organism: Nothoprocta perdicaria; assembly: GCF_003342845.1. Classification (NCBI taxonomy): domain Eukaryota; kingdom Metazoa; phylum Chordata; class Aves; order Tinamiformes; family Tinamidae; genus Nothoprocta; species Nothoprocta perdicaria. Next base: position 5,024,741 of record NW_020455093.1, read on the forward strand.
TGTGTAGAGGACTGATTTTTTTTTTCAGCTGGTAACAACAATCCTTCCTATATTAACATTTTTCTAACAGCTGAACCAATCCAAAAATGCATGGAATTAAAGAGCAAGGTAAACATTTTCTTGCTCAGTGTTCCTCTGAAGGAAAAACTATTATGATAACCCATCACTGACCAAAACRCATACTCTTATAAAAAGAAAAATAGAATAAAAAGCAAGCCAAACCTATGCTTTCACAATATGTAAGAAAAGAAGGTCTATTTGACCTGGTCAAATACCTTCTTAATATCTAAGAAGCAGATCAGTGAATTTAACTACATCAAGGTGGACAAGTGGGTTTCATTACATTTTGCTTTCATCATTATCAGGGAAGTTTCACCCCTTAATAAAAACACTGTGATCTCATTTTATTACTTCCAGGAGCTGCTTCTTTTCTAGTGACCAAATCTGGGGGCAGAATTTGAAATCTGCTTTTAAGTGGAAAATTTAGCTAACACATATAGCTGCACATAATGTTTGTAATGTTCATATATTCCGGGTTGCCTGGCTGCTCACTAGAAAATACTTTCATTACTTGACTATTTTTTCATTTCCCACAGATGCACTGAGTGGTGGATTGTAGCTACTTTCTGAAAAGGAATTCTTTCGCTGGTGCAGGTGTAATATAATTTTGAAGGATATGCTATTTTTTAACATGGAAGAATATTTTACAAAGGCTGGACCATTATGCTAAMAAAAATTGCAAAGAAATTTTTAAGCTGAAATGACTTATGTTTGTTTGCCTTTCTGATGACTACCTGATGATGTCACTCACGCTGATCTGTTCTTTAGCAGAGTGACTACATATATTACTATAATTATTATTGCTATTATTATCAGTGGGGATTATAATTCAAAACTCCCAAATAAATGCAGTCAATAGGACAGTTTGTAGTTATTTTCACATAAATCTAACATTGTTTGGCATAAAATAGAACAAATCAAGCTTTCTTTCATAGTTAAGGCAATCTCTTAGAGAATGAGAGATGTGTCTTAAAATTATTGTGCTATGGAAGGAAGATTTCAATGTGAGTGTCTTCCAGTGGGTGTTTTCACCACAATAGCAGGGGAATCAGGTCTCATTTCTTTCTTTGCCAATGTTACACCCAAGTGACTGAGTTCACTTGTCTGGTACCAATGGCTCTGAATGCAGACATAATTCAGAATGCTTCTCCGTTGCTCAGGGCTAAACAGCTATTTCTTAGCTTAATTTAAGAACAAGTAAGAAAAAAATATATGTGATAAAAGCAAGATGTAACTAAATCTCTCCACATTGTTTCTGGAACATTATGCGCTGTCCCTCTTATGGCTTAGTGTGCTGATAGGTGAGAAGAATATCAGGATGTCTCCTGAGCACACTCGTTGAAGACATGCATCTGAACATGTTTAGGACATGGTAATAAGATGGAGGCTTTCACATAAATTAATTTATATGTACCTGAATTCTACTATCATTTTCTAAAGAACTAGTGCTAAAGGCACTGGAAACCCTGAGTGGTTTATGACTTTAAGGCTTTATGGTCTATATTGGGTATATGAATCCTTACACGCAACATAAAAATATATGACATATATGTGGCAGAATATGCTCAGCAGCTCTCTGCTGGTGCCTAAAGTTTCAGATGGTGATACATGCAATTTTTTCCAAAGAGAATAAAGTCCAGGAAAGTGCTACCTGACTCAGGATGATATTACTGTGCTGCCTGAATATAACTTTGTGGAATAATGACTGCTCTTAGTAGCAAATCAGAATTTCTTCTCAGTCCTAATTGATGCTTTAAAAGTATGTAGAAAAAAAGCCTGTGGAAACATTTCATTGCTAAAATTGTGTGATGATAATTCATGCTTTTATTACATATTCTTATTTCTAAATTAGTTTAATAAGTACCTTGTTATTCTTTAAATGAATTCACTAATCCCAGCAAATGCATAAACTATGCCATCCATTCCAAAGCCCTTCGTGTTTGTCCCTTCCATGACTGGTTTCAGCTCAGATGGTGGGACTTGTGGGGAAAACACATCATCTGAGACACTTCTGTCATTGTAGAAAGTGGTGATGATAGAGTCATTCTGACAAGAAAATTCTGGAACACTGATGTTTTGCTCTAAGGGGACTTCCAAACAGGAAAATTTCTCCTTTGAATAGTCTGCATTGTTTTTCCTGTTGCAATCCACAGCAAAGTTTGTTACTTAAGTACTGATGTATTTGTACCTCCTACTCATGCCTTTATTCTCTTTTCCCTGAAACAGTTAACCCTTTCACAGACAATGGTTAACCACCAATTCCTCATTCTAATTATCTAGTCTTTGAGATTTGATTTTGTCTACTAGTGCTGATTTAGTTTTCTTTTTGTGGTAAGTCTCATTTCTTTATCTGTTATTTATCCACTTTAGGATTTGATCCTAAAGGAATTACAAAGTTTAATGGCTGATTTAGGTGAGTAGGTTAGCCTAACTTTAAGTTTATTAAATATTCAAGTGTTTAGCAGTAGACATATGTTCAAGAACTATACTGATTCTTGGTCATAAATCCTATAACATTTTGTAGTTTTTTACCCCAAGAACTTGACGTGACATATTACCTTCATTAGGACTGTGAAAAGGAGCTCTACAACTATAATATGCAGTCTCTGTTCTGGATTCCGGTATAAAGTTACCCAGGATAATATGTGATGCCTGTGTGTTCCCATCTTTCAAGTCCAGCTAAGATTATATATACATACATGCATGCACACATATGTATACTGTGTAGAACTATTCAGCATTTATAATTAAATCAATAACAAATTTGATTAATCCTCTGTTGTACTGAGCAGAAGCAAATCTGATTAAAAGTATTTACCTTTGATACTAAAAAGTTAGTAGTTGCTCCTTCCTTTCATCTATCATCTGTTATTGATAAATTCTTCCTTACTAAGATTATCTCTAAGTGATAAAGAATATTACAAATATGCTAACAAGCAGGAACAGACATTTTACAATTCAAGCTGGTAGCAGAAATGTGAAGTGTAGTTATCACTAAAGAACGTAGCAGCAAGGAGTAGATATATCCATTTAAAAGTATTTGAGGCTACGAAATACTTCAGTCAATCCTGAGCCACATAAAAGATCTCAGAACTTTCTCATCACATGTTACAGTTGAAGCTGATGCCACTCTGCTGGAAGAATCAAGTGACAATTCATCGATATTATTTTATGTAATGAGCTCTGCTTTGCAGGAATTCAATTCAAAAGAAGTGGACATTTGAAATATGCTCTGCTATTCCACCTCTGTTACTATAATCGCTGTAGACTGAATTCGAATTTTACTATTTCTGTAACACTCACAGCAGATCCTATTGTGGTATGAATGTTGAATAAAGCTACAAGAGAATCTCTGCATCTTGTCAGGACTATTAAAATAAATCTGTATTTTCTGTCATGTGCGACCTTGATAGTGAACAATGCAAATATGCTAAGTACCCAACTAGAATTCCAGTGTGCTATCTCTTGGCAATATATGAGGGAAGAAAAATAGTTCAGTCTSTCTACAAAGTGGATTTTAACTATATCTGAATCAGATGGGTAACATCTGCGCCAACAGGGTCAGCACAGATCTGACTAACAGTGAAAATGGAATACTAGTGCTTGTATAATACTGATCAAAGTTGTATTTAAAAGAGACAGAAACAAAGGGAAAGCTCTTCAAGAAAAGCCTGAGATACTTTATGACTGTAAATGAAGTTAGGATGAGCCTCAGCTTCAGATAGTTTTGTTCCTCTCATCACAATGATAAGTGGTGACAGAGGGGTAGAAAACCCCACAGTATTAATGCACACAGTGGGCATGGTTTCATGACAAAAACCTGTTGTTAGGATAATACAACCAACTGACAGCAAGASGAAAGCAAACTCCCTTTATTGTTTCAAGTGTTGCTGTTGGGTTGTTCTCCCATATTATGTACCGTGTTGTTTTCTTCCTCTTTGATCTTGATTCAGCCTCTATTAGGGATAACACAAACCGACAAAGACTGGATCAGGCCCTAGCGGATGGTAGGGTGTTATTAGCTGCAAATTTCCTCCCTCATTTGCAGCTCCCATCATTTGTATACTGAATGCTTCCTCACCACTTTGTAATTTGAGGGCACCCATCTGTTAACTTGTTCTCCAAATGCTGTTTCAGAAAGTTATTGCTATTGCATACAGCCTGTCATTTTAGAGATGCTCAAACTTCATTTTGGCATCTGAGTAACTGAAGGAGCCTCTGGAAGCTGTGGAGTTTCACCAACAGAAGAGAGCCTGAGGGCAGGGAGCATGGTTTCTGGGCAGGCTAGAGGCAGCCAAAGGATGTGGTTTTGTGGATGGAAAGCAAGTTGGATAGAGCTTGGGAGATGATGCTGCACAAAGAGCTGTGACACAACCCAGAGCCATGTCTAGTGAGAGAGCTCTGGTTTCCATGCTGTTGCAGATTTAGGTACACTGATGCCATTTTTGTACCAATGGAATTGCTTACTTAAAAAAGAAGAAGAAACACTAAAAGAATTCCTTTCAAGAACGGAAAAAAATGATTGGAATAAACTGTCTTAAAATATACATGAAAAAACTTGCATTGGACCTCAGAGAGCCAAGAAAATTGTTGTTTGAAATCTGTGTTGTAATTTAAGCATTAGATAAAATGAATCTATAGAAAAACTGCAATAGAAGTTAAAAGATAAAAAAAAACCAAAGATATCTAAGAAATGTATCAAAAGCTAGCTAGCTGTTTCAATAGTAAGATAATTTTTCTGAGTCGTAAGTTAAGCAATAAACATATTTTTTTCTCCTTTTCTATATGGTAAAGCTGCCTAAATATGCTCAAGTATCTGTTTTAAGCCTTCAATTTCAACAATGGAGCAATATATTTTCTTCAGTAAAGAAATGGCACTTTAGGAAAAAAGAAAAAAGAAAGCAATAAAAAATGAGCAGCATTTGTAAAGTCCACCCCTGGTTGTTCACATTAGATTACATATATGTGTATTAGAATCAATTAAATGAAGGCATTCCCTCCCTCCAATATAGAAAAGAATTAGGTAATACATTAAAAGTAGATAACCTTGTTTGCCTTCTACTCAACCTTTCTTCATTATTCTTAATAGCAAACATCTACCTATTGATTAGTTCATTTTAAATGCTATTAAGGTAAATGTCATACTGCTTTGAACTGATGAAAGAATTGAACAAAGACGAATCATAGCAATTGTGGCATGTTAAGGAATGCAGATCACAAGAGCTGAATACAAAAAAAAAAAAAAAAAAAAAGCTTAATGTAGTTTTTCTTCCATGTAAAGTCTCAGAAATGAAAGAAAATGCATGTTAGGGCAGTCAGACATGTTTAACTTAATTCAAGTCAGATTGCTCTCATCTCCTTCATGCTGCCTTTGTAGTAAGAACTGCAACTTCATTCTAAATCAATACATTTTCTCAGGCAACATGATTCCATCATAAATCATCATTTGCACGTTGYGTTTCTGCTAATAAATCTGCAGCTAGAAAGGATAAAGAGGAAACTGGTTAACAACAAACTGAGCTGTTAAACTGGGGAGAAACAATATAAAACCAAGGTTATTATTGACACCTGTATCTATAGTACACTCTRCATCAACTGTTGTGGAATAAAACATATTTTCTTCTGTAAATAGCTGTCTATAAAGTTTATGTGGATGAGCAAGACAGTGAAAATGCTGAACTCAAACTATTCTTCACAAAGAGATTGAGTGTATACAATTTAGCTGCACCCCTGGCCAACTGCATCTTGAGCAGGTTGTCAACAGCTTCTCATAGCAAGGCAAAATTTGACTCGAATAMACATTCTGTGGCTTGGATGTAAACCTAAGGAACTGATTACCCAATAGGCTAGAAATTTCCCTTGAAACCTAAAATGCATGCTCGGTATCATCAGTTATAAACTTACACACACCAAATTGAGCAAATTAAAGGCCAGTTTAACTGATTAYAGTATAATCCATGTCCAAGGAATCTGGAAGTCTGCTCTGCTTTTCTATATTGGTCAGAAGCAGTGTTATAAAATGTGTGTATATCTTGACACATTTTTTTTTTTTTTTCCAAAATTAGAGATCTTAGCTAAAACAGCTAAATCTTAATTTTGGAAGAGGTTTTCAAAACACAACTGAAAATTATATTCTATTTGCTTTTAATGGCAGATGAACTCAGAAGCTCAGATGCTTTCAGCAGCTCAGAAGCCCAGACTATGGGAAGAGGCAAGTTTGAGTCCTTAAACTATCATAACTTCTCTTTTTGCCTTGGAAAACTTACCTAGTGGGCTAATGTGTCTTTGACATCTTTGCTACATCCCTCATCTAAAAGAAWWTTTTTTTTTTCCATTTTCCTTCCTGATCAATACCTCACTAACAGATTTTATTGATTCCAAAACTGCGAACAAAGCTATCAGCCACCTACTCCAAGGCAGAAAATGCAATACTCTAAATAAATGAATGTATTTTTTTAAAAAAGTCAACATCTTACAACTCTAAATTAGTAGAGGCATTTCTTGCTTATAAATCGGAATAAAGACATGAGAGGCTGTGTTTTATTCATATCTAGGAAAAAAAAAATCTGTCTTGGTCTTTTGATCTGTCAGTTATAAAGTAATGCCCATTACAAACTGTGTTGCTTAAGAAAAGACTAGATTCTGCCATTTTTTTCTCTGTAGGGGGAAAGTATTGTACAAACAAGTAGTGCAATCAGTTTTCTTCATTCAGACTACTTCAATAGTAAGTGAACAAAACTTCTGGATTTATTTATTAGTATTAACACATTTAGTTAGCACATTTCTATTTTGTTCTAGCATTAGGAAAATTTTGATACTTCAGTGTCTACTGTCACTGCGCCTGCCTGAAAAATCTCTGTCCATAAATTCTGTGCAGCTTCCACAGTTCCTTTTTCCTTATTCAGGAACTGAACAACAGAAATCCAGCACTGGACCAAATATTGTCTTCACTGGATAAATTTGTTAATCACCTCTCACATCCTGTTGATTCAGTGTCAATCAAAGTCACTACTACTACTCACATACTTAAAGCCAAATTGTAGCTTTAAGCATATGCATAAGTGCTTTGGTGGATTGATGCCAGCGTTGCTTGGGATCTTGCCATGTCAGGCCCCTTGTGAATTCATTTTTCTCACATGAGCCACATTTGCAGGACCAGACTTGCATCTTTCAGCATGCAGACAGCTACGCAGTGCGGATCACAGGTGAATAGGGGCTCTCCTCGTACCTAAGTACCCTCGACTTTTTTCTGTGCACACTGGGACGAGACCTAAAGATACTTCAGGACCCAAAGGTCAGCAAGACTGGAGCATCTATCACCAAGTGAATGCAAATGTTCTAGTTCACAAGTGAAAATCTCAAACTGGACATGGAAATATTCAAATGAAGAAATGAATGTGCAAAATATATTTTGATGAAAACATTTGAAGGAGAGGAAATAGACCTTCAGAATAAATTGGCTGGATAACAAAATAAATTAGGCCAATAATGAGTTAAATCTTATCCTTATGCTCACACTATCCTCCTATATCTGTTTTGGCAAAAAATTACAAATCTGTCAATTATCTCAACCTTACAGATTTTGTCTCCTTTTTTTTTTCTAATTATTTTTGAAGATCTGGCAGCCTTGTCTGAGCTTCTGAGCAAACAAGCCCAGATCAACACAGCGTTTTATGTGCCATGAGGTAAGTATGCCCTGGATGCATTGGATTCATTGCACATACGTGACACAGTTGTCATCAAGTCCCCTATACCATTTGGTTATCTGCGCATTTACGACACGGTCATGACTGGTCACGACCAGTCTTATAGGCTTTGGGAATTACAGATTTGAACAATGCTGTGGGCACTTGATGTAAAGGATGGAAAGGACAAGCAAATTTCAGGTTTCAGATTTATTYTCTGTATAAGAGTCTTTGAGGTTCTGGTAAAATGTTCCACATATGTCTTTAATACAATCTACAAACTCAAGGCTGTTTTAAATGGAGAAATCTTGAGGAATTGCCTGTGGTCTTAAATCTTCAGCAGTGGGTAGTACAAGTCATCCATTCTTCTGGTGGAACAAGAAGCACCTGACTTGGTCTCTACCTGAGGCATCATGAATACAAATTCAGACAGGAGACCAAAGAACAAAGAACAAATAAAACAAAACAAAGAACAAAGAACAAATAGAACAAAACAAAACAAAATAAAAAAAAAAGAAACAGGAGAAATAATAGTTTTGAATGCTACTAGGGTTTGAAAGATTTCCAGAAGAGAAGGAAAAGAAAGCACCACATATTTCCTCCACAAATTTCCTCCAACTAGAGTGATCAATTACTAGAAAAAAATGAATATTCCATAAGATATTTAAACTGCTTTCTTTCCATTAAATAGTAGTTTATTAATTATAACTTAATTAAGATACAGAAATGTTTTTTCAATAGCTTATGAAAATAGCACTTATTTTTAGAAAAAAAACAATACGACTAAGGCAGTGGCATTTTTTTAGTTATGAGATGAATGTATGCAAATATTATTTATAATTTTCTTTAAAAACACAAAATTCTTTTGCACTTGTTTCAAGCCATTCTGCCAGTATTCTTGAACTTGTAGGATACCCTGTTTATTCTACTTTCTCATGATGATTATAACACTACCTTATCTATCACAAACCAAAATATGTATGCTTCATAGTAGAGTTCTACCATAACAGAATAATAATAGAAGAGATATGGAGAATGCTGGAGTTTGGAAAAAAATCACCTCATAATATTCTTTTTTCTTAATAAAATTGTATTTTAAATATTTAAATAGAAGGCATTTACTATTAAAAAGAGAACTGGGATTCAGAATATTTCATTTTCAAGATTACAAAATGTCTAGTAGATTTAATATGGTATTGTTAGGACACAATACATACATATAATAAAAGGGCATCTAAGTTTTGTCTGATGTATAAGTTGTCTGGTGTATCACTTCAGACCCCATCCAGATAAGCAGCACTGACCATTCCTTACCACAACAGCAAATTCAACTGTATTGTGAATRAAAGCAGAACAGCTTGACCAATGCTGTGTCACACAAGCTGCAATAAATGTGCCACTTCAAAGCCCATCTAAGTCTCCTTCTTCTGTTAATGAATGCCTGTACTATCCACTGAGATTAGTGGTAAAAAGATTTTGAATTTTTGGAGTGAAGACTTGCTTTCAAGTCATTGCAAGAAAAAAAGGCTTAAGGTACAATACTAGGTTTTGTTAAAAAACAGCAGTTTAGCCAGGAGTCCAAGCTCTTTTTCTATTTCCTCAAAGGTAATCTCAGTATTAGGAAAAAAAGAAGACATTCCTTTACAATTTTAGTTAAAAGTTTTGGAAGAATAGAGACAAGCAGGGTGGATATGAACTGCATAAACCCTATTACCGATAACGCTTCATCAAGGATCAAGAAGGATCATGGAAAGACAGTGTGGTCAAAGTTGCCATGCTTCTCTTTCCCATCTGTAGAGTATCTTGATCTAGATATATCATCCATAGAAATTTGGGAACCCTTCTGATCCAAAAATTATATTTTATCTTTGACAACATTTGATCTATTCTTTGCCAATTATGGTAATGCAATACTAAAAGAGATAGCCAAAATATCAAAAGCAGGCTTCTTTTTAAATATCTCCAAATTCTAAAGATTTTGAGAAAGACTCACTTCCCTTCCACTTCCCTTCATCATCCCTCAGAATCAAAGTCACTTTCCAGGAATTTTATGCTTCAGTAGCAATGACATCCCACATACTTTTAATGAAATTCCAAGGTCAAAATGGAAGTAGGAYGAGGCTTCAATAGCATGAATTAAATATTATGAATTTATTAAAATTCACTGCAGATATGCTAAATGGAATAGAAAAGATATACCTACTTCTGCTTTAGCTGGAGTGGAAACACTAAGACAGTGTAAAATTTAACYTTTTTTTTGATAGAATAAAATGTATATTAATATTTCTGGATTTTTATGTCATTTTCATTTCTCTGTTAGACTTTAGTAAGAATTTTCTTTTGTTGCCTCTCACACTGGATAGTAAAATATATTTAACATATAACCTCATTCAGTAAACCAACAGTTCAAGAATATTATGATTTATTTTTTGGTTGCATTGAAATAAACACACAAATTTTAACTTATTGTGTATTTTCATCCTTTGACTAGCTATAATTTCAGCTCTTATCTCCCTCAGTAAATCTGCTAGACAAAAGATTTTCCAAACAATTGTGCCCAAGTTGGTGCARATTAACTGTCATGACAGGTGCTAGCCCATTACTGCATTCAGGAAGTTATATTTCTTTTTTCCTGTTATAATGCAGTCATGAAGAGGGGCCTGTACCACAACCACAAATCCAAATACTCCCTCGTTTGGGGTGAGCTTGGATCCAGCACAAAATTTGCAGCTGGGACCCAGCTGCAGTTATAACACAATATTGAACAAGTCTGCAGTGGTGTAAATTGGCACGATTTCACGGACTTCAAAGGAGCTGTGCCAGTTTGCAGGAGCAGGGGGTATGGATAATCTTACCTCTGTGAAGAAAAAAATAAAAGAGGCTTAGGAAACCAAAGTAGAYAGAGGAAATATGAAAATCCAGATCAAAACAAAATACAAAAGTAAGTCTTTAAGGTTAGAAGACCTAGTGTGATACAGAAATATGCACGTGTTTGGGATACATTTTGTGGCTTTTAAGTACTTGGCATTGTCTGCCATGTTGTATTTTATGCCAAGAAGTCCTCCTCAAGAATCAAAGAAACCCATAATTTCTCTCACTAAAATTCCCATAAAATTATTGCTTTAACCGCTATCTTTTTTGAATGAGGTAAAAAAAAAAGAATGTCTGAGATTTCTTTGATCATCCAACAATGGCACTTCCTTTCCAGGAAGGATTAATACGATCGTGTTTCAGTCTCAGATTTTGAGTGCCTGCTAATATTCACTATTACCCCCTCCTGCTCAAAAACACTGCATCTCATTCTTATCCTTCTAGCAAATTCACCAATATTAGCTAAATTCTTATAAATTCCTGTAAAATAGATTAATTATATGATCCATATTTTCATAGTCATCTGAACTGACCAAGGTTAAATAATATAATTGAATTCAGAAAAAGAAAACAGAAATAGAACTCAGAGTTTCTGTCTCTTCTGCCTCTTCTGAAACTACTAAATTGCATCCTTCACTCTATAAGTTTTGCCCAGACCTTAAAACAAATAACTGTTACTTATTTGAGTGGCTACTGTGTAGGTAAAGTTATATTTGCCAAAGTATTTTGTTTTAAAATGGATTTAGATTATGTAACATTCAAAAAATAGTTATAGGAAATTTATGTATTATTTGTACAGACTCCAAACTTTGTAGAGATCTGAGGCAAAAGAAACTACCTGAAGTTTTCATACGTACTATTTATTTTGCCAGACTATTTATCACGGGCTGTTCGAAATTATCAAGTATGTTATGGTTGTCTCACTCTTCTTTTAAGACACACTTAGACACGAATGCCTTGTTTCTGTGAGACTCCTTTTGTAAAATTCATTAATAAATAAGTCACTATAATTCTCACAGCCTTTTAAAGTCCTTCTGTAAAAAGCATTAGTTGYCTCATGTTTTTTTCTAGTATTTTGTCATTTCTAATTTCAATTAAAAAAATAATAAAATCCTCCCACAAAACAAAACAGACAAAACATGTTTAAAACAATAAGGAAGGTATATGAGGAATGTATGGTGCGAGTATAAATAATAAATAAATTAAGCCTGATATAGACTTTTTACTTCRTTAAAGCTTTTAAAAAATATGTGCACTTTTTTTTTCCCTCAGTTAAATACCAGCTACTTGATTCTTTACCTGACTTTTGGCTTGCACAATGCACCCTGTTATCCTTCGTCCATCAGGAACATTACATGTGCTGTGCACCACTGCTGAGGTCTTCATGATGCCTGAGAGGTCCCTAAGCTCTCCCCATTCACGTTTCTTTCAGGGGATGACYTCAGCCACCAGAGAGATGCAGCTATGACCTCATGACATGCCCACAGTACTTGGGCGTCTTAAACCAGAGTGCCCATCAAATCCTAGTTGTTCAGTTGCATCTCAGTACAAGTTTTGTGGAATTAGAGGATGCCAGACTGCTCTTAACAAGGCAACCCATTATCAGGTCTTTGAAACTAAGGTCTCCTCTTCATACCTGTTGGAGCAGAAGAAATGAATGCCATCTGGGCACATATCTGGACAGAAAACAAGGAAAATAGCTAGGAAATGCCTGTGCACTTGTGACTCCGAGCAAGGATGGTCTAGAGAATTGTTTAAAATTAGACTTGCATTAAGGCTTTCGTCCAATTATTGCTCAGAAACGATAGTTAGAGTATGATTGCTGCTAGGAGATCACAACTGGGATGGCAAGCCTGTTGGCAAGCCTAGTGAAAGGAGGCAAAATGAGGATTTTCTACGCAAAGAAATCAATTAGAACCTCTTCTGTGTCATGAAACAGTGAATTGATCTAATTAGAGAGACAACAAATATAGACACCTGAGGCCATAGATCTATAACAATATATGTCATAGCCCATGTATTCTCTTCTGTCTTTGTAAGGGATATCTTCCTTAGCCTGTGATATCTGACCCATTCTAGAAAAYAAAAATGTTTCTTGTGAACCATTGAACTATTTCCCAAACACTCCTTGAAATGTGGAGATTCCTTTACCAGTTCATTCTTCTTAAGTACATCCAGTCTGGCAGCATAGATAACCTCTGTGCACCTGCTCACAAGCTTTTAGTTTACACTTTTCAGCTTGCTTTCCTGGGTAAATGTCTGAAGCAGATGGAGAGCARTGTATGTATGTGTGGAAAAGAGGGCTCTAGGCAGCAATCTTGTGACACAGTTCTCTGGTAAATTAGGAGGAAAACATAAGCATTGCTTGAAGAGTGCATTTGTGGCATAAACTCAACTGGATAGGGTGCTGTAAAAGAGTCCATGAAGCCAAGGCTAAGCAGAAGAAGAAAAAATTATGTTTTTTCCCTTGTGGTATATCTTATTGTGCTGATATTTTTATTTGTTTGTTTGGTTAGTTAGGGATAGATCCACAAAAAAAAAAAAAAAAAAAAAAAAAAAAAAAAAAAAGAGTGCTACAGTGCCCATTAATTTTTAGGTGTATATTATTATTTTTTTAAGAAATAAAGGAATTAGACTAGATTGCCAAAGAGACTTAGACATCCAGCTGCTGCTTTGTCACAGAATCAAATCACAGAATGGATGAGGTTGGAAGGGACTTCTGGATACCATCTGATCCAACCCCTTGCTCAAGAAAAGTCACATAGAAAAGGATGCCAGGACCATGTCCTGATGGCTTTTGAGCATCTCCAAGGATGGAGAGTCCACCATCTCTTTGGATAACCTCTGATTTAACAAAAAAAAAAAAAAAAGAAAAAGAAAAGAAAAAAATAATCTATAGATATATATACATACAGAAATGCATACACTTATATCTGTGTATCTATTCATGTATGTAAACTGTCTTTGAGAAGACAGCTTTCTTCTGTCTTCTAAAAGAAAAAGGAATGATGCAGTACTTCTTTGCCCTAATGTCAGTTAACTGTGTGATACTGTAATTAACCGTGAATTACTGTATTATGAGATTTTTTTTTATTTGAACTGGAGAAAACAGTGCAGGGTGAGGAAAAAAAAAAGAAAAAAAAACAAGAGCAATTAGTTTTCATGCCACCATAAACAGAGGGTTGAAAATATTAACTGTGAGAAGATCTCTACTGCTGTTCTTAGATGTAGATGCTTGACACTGATGTTGTATAATATGTTTTTAATGCTCTTGGCAAAAATAAAAGGAAAAAAAAAGGAAAAAAATGTGGGGCTGCCATTTCCTAGTGRCACAGCATTAGGAGAGATTATGAATGTAAAGAATGGTTGGGAAGAAGCATACAGGAAGAACTGCATGACGTGGTAGACTAGAATAATTGAAATTCAATACTACAAAATGCAAGGCCATGCACTTATGGACTAATAACAAAAGCCTGCACTGCAAGCTAAGAGCTCATTAGCTAGAAATGACTGAGGAAGAGAAAAACCTGGGTGTATTAGCAAGTCAGRGAATAACTATTAACTATCAAAGTAATGTAGTTGTAAAAAGGCCAGTGTTAACAGGAGCGATATTTCTAGCAGGCATCAGGAAACACTAGTGCCTTTGAACCATGGTCTGTTCTCATCTGAAATACTGCATACAGGCTGATCATGCAGCTCTAGGAGGTGAATAGCAACTGAAACTTGTGCACAAAATGGTTATGATAGGAAGACAGAGATCTCAGCAGACACTGAAAGGGAATAGTCATCAGGCTAGTGCACGAGGGAGCCTAAGGATAACGGTGATACAAGAAAATATAAGCACATATAAGCTTATGTTAGAACTCTAATATATTTTTCCAGTCATCAGAACAGTGAAGCACTCTTCACTCCGTTATAGAAACAAGAGCTTCTATAAACAGTATAATCAAATGAATGGATTTCTGCTGAGAAGAATTCGACCAAGCAGTGGAAGGGGTATGTACTATATGAGGTCAACTGCAACACAAGAGACCAGGACTCAATAGCCTCACAAGCCCTTTCCACCCTTGTGCCCAGGACACCCCAGTGCAGCCCCCTGAGAGGTGTCTGCAGTGTCTGCAGCAAGAGCACTCAGATCCATGGGGTGGATGACTCCTTTGTGGTGGCAAGGAGGAGACCGTAATGAAGAAGGAAAGTTCTGTGCAGGGCTCTTGGCCTCACAGTTGAAAAGTTCAGTTCTGCAATGGGCTTGTGAAAGAGTGAATCAAACCTCTCCATGATGCGTATGTGCTGGCTATGTTGCATACATGCTTAGTTTACCTATTACTGATAGCATCAAAACAACTATAATTATCATTAATATGATAATATTTCCAGAGAAACATTTTACCGTTGTTTCAGTATTTCCATTCTTTATATTTACCACCACATTTTTATTATTATTATTTTTACTGCAAGCTGCTCAACTGAAAAGTATTTAGCATACAAGATGAGGCATATTGCTGAAGATATTCAACTCCTTGCAAAATAAAAAGCATTTATTGTAACTAGAGTGTGATATGCAGGCCTAGTTCACTTGAAAGAGTACATTATCATGAGTTTTCATCAAATTAAGTATATAAACATGTGCTGCTTAGAGTTGGTGAGGGTTTTAGACTCCAGTCAAGAAGTGAAGTTTGACATGTATCAACAAATTAAAAGTGATTCTTCTGATACAGGGAAGTGTTAGATGCCAGACAAGGCCTTCACAGTAAGGAATGGTTTATAGGCTTCAAAAGGCAGTTTTTTAGGAAATGACTGAAAGGGATTAGTGAAGGGATATAGAACATTTTAGCTGTAAGTSACTAGCTCAAACCTTCTCTAGGTCAGAAGTGAAGAAGCACTAAAGCACTGGAATCAATAGAACTGGGTCTAGGACTGTTCTTTAAGCTATGTATGTGCTYAACAGCTTTGCTGGATTGAGTCTGGAAAGTTGGTGCTATTTGTTGGCATGTGTAAAATAAATTGATGTGCCTGATTCAAACTCACTAAGTCAGCACCAAAGGATTAAATAGCAATGAACTGCTTTCACACATCTGGTGCTTCTCTCAGTAGAGCATGGCTGAGTGACAGGTGGGGAAAAGCTGTACCTGCCTTGGGTGGAGAGGATTTTAGTCTCTAGTGCTGTAAATCTGACACCTGTCACAAGCACTAAAGCTCACATTACATAGAGCAAACCTGGAGCTTTGTTTTTTCTTAAATGTTTTCAAGGCTACATCTAATCAATATAATCTTCTCTTGTTGTAGGAAGGCATAGTAATTAACTTTCTGTCCAACATAGGCTCATTCTCACACTGGCATAAAAATCTAAAGGAGAATAGGAAAAAGAAAAAAGAAAAAAAAAAAAAGAAACAAGGTTTTGCCTAAACTAATCACTGTCCTTACTTTTCCTTCACCAAACTCATGCAATTACTGTGATTACAAGAAAATCAGTGTAGCATATCTTCATTTTATTAAAACAAAATACTAAGGCAGTACCAGAAAGTCCAGAGAGACCCTGGTCAAGCATTCATCAAGGTAACGCTTTCAGGATTACAAGGGTGGAAGTATGTACTCACTGTAGGATTAAACAGCAATGTCACAGTTTTGTGATTTGCCTCTGGAGAAGGAAAGCAGATCAAGAGCTTTTATCGTGTTCAGGTGCAAGCCACAGGAAATTAGGCTTGCTTTATAGACCATGATTTCCTGACTACACAAGCATAACCATAATTAGAAATCTTGCAGGGAAGATTATATACTTCAAATGTAGTTGTTTACCTTTACATCCTAGTGTGAGATGAGTTTTCCAATGCCATTAGTTATCCTGTATATTTTCTCTATCTATCTGAAACAGGGAAGAAAATAGTCTACATATTATGGGACTTCATGTTTCTAAATCTGTATGTTTCATGAAAAAAATATATGTCACAGGGCGATAAAGAACATGAATTTCCATACAAGAGGTAGAAAATTCCACCTATAACCYAATGAAAGTTTAGGAAATAGCATTTAACCTAATGAAAATTTAGGAATGTCATTGTATGCCATACATAYGTCACATATTATCTCTATACTATTTTCTACAGCTGCTTGATTGAAAAGTTCCTGTACAACCAAAAGTTCCTGAACAATCATAATTTTCCAGACTTCTGCTGTCCTTGAAAAATAAACCAGAGGCTTTAAAAATAAAAGTGAAAGGAGATGTGAAATTATACTTTAGTTATAAAAAGACTGAGTAGGTGGTGGATTCTTTGATGATGTTATTTGGCTGCTTTTTAGTGATAACCAAAATAACAGACAGCTGAAGAGACAACAAGTCAAGCTTTGTAGAATCAMGCTTAAGGGAATCGTACGCATTGTTCACAGATAACTGAAAGGTAAAAATGTCAAAGACATATTTCCTGTTTAACTAGCAGTTACCAAAAATATTATTGATAACRATAACACTCTTGCATTGTACCTACTACAAATGGGTATTTTCACACTTAAATAAATTATGTTGTAATATGTTCTGAAAAAAATGCAAATGTGAAATCTTTGCTGCAATATTTCAAGTGTCCAATAAATTAAGTCAACCTGTCATGTATCCATGTGTTCATGGGTTACCTTACAGCTGAGCCATTATATTTTTTTAAAAGTACACTGTGCATATTATTTAGACATATGCAACAAGCTTGAAAATATCTAAGCATAACAGACAGCTGCCTTATCATGCAATAGCAGGATGAGTGTCAAAAGGAGGTATTCTTCAAAAAAAGGGGTCACATTAAGAAGATTTCCACAGATTAAGGAGTGAAGTTATATTAACATTCTATCTGGTTAGATTAATTAGATTTTGAGTCAATAAGGTGGGCTTTAATTATTATTCTTTCTCTGATTAACATTTTGTTAATTATTTATCTGCCATGGGCTTGATATTTCAAAATGCATACTGCTTACCATATTTTTGGATTTTAGCTAGTCGCTGTAATCTTAAAATGGTATTCATCTCACCTTCTTTAATGATCTAATATCTAGGCATCTGCTCTAGTCACCTCAGACTCCATTATCGCTCTCCAGAGGACAATTCAGCATATCCATTTGAGGTACCACTTCTCACATGAAGCATCCTGAATGATGCACCTCTAACTTTCACATRGCTAAAGTGAAATGAATGCGACCCTGAAGGACAAACACTTTGTCCTTTAATGGCAAAGAAGAAATGGCATCTAGCAAAAATAACTCATTAGAGAGATTTAAAAAACAAGGATGAAATAAATACTAGTATGATCTAAACCATTGGGAGTTTTGTTATTTTCAGTAGAGACAGATATTCACTCCAAGCCTCTGTATGAAATCAGAGCACTTTCTATGTGTAATTTGTTCAGTTTGGCTCAGGTAAAATTAAATAAAGTCTGTCACACTCCCTATCTTTCAGCAGCAGTGTGAAGAGACACATGCCTGGTGAATCCTTTGCATTATCTCAGACTCAAGCTTTTGGTCTCTTTTTAGCAACAAGTTGATAATTAATGTGCTAGTAGCAATGTGTGGTGGGACCAAAAGCTGCAAAGACTGAGACCTCCCTGAGTCTTATAGGTTTAACGTGTCTCTCAACTCTAAAAAAATATATGGCTATGATATTAAAACTACACTGAAGTTATGCAGAACACTGCGCAGCTCTTAGAATTTCTGAAGAAAAACATAAGCCATTAGGTTAGGCGCTAACAGATGACATAAACTTTGATTCCGGACTTGATTTTAATTTTAATGGAGAGGGGAAGGCTAAAACAATGCAAACCATGCCTTGGAAACTCATGTTTTATAATGAAATCAATATATATATATATGTATGCTCCCCATACCAGGATTGCATTTCTGTTGTCATTTGGTACCTCACAAAACAGTTTTGCATGCTTTCCCAACAGTCAAATGATTTTCACATTCATCAGTTTTATAGTTTGAGATGATGAAGAGTATCTGCCAATGTGATAAACATTCCTCTGGTGGAAGATGGTCTGTTTCAGCAAGGAATTAAATGCATTCAAATTGATTTTGTATTGGATAAGACAAGGCATGCTCAACTGACCTATATCAGTACTGTTGTGGAGCTCACAATATCTTCAATAGTTGCAAATAGATCTCCTAAAATATTTTGTCCATGTCCTCATCTCCCAGAGGAGATTTCCAGCTGTCATGTGAGCAAGTCCTGGAAATATTGCATGTTCAGAACCCTTTCTGCAGAGAGGATTTGAACAGAAGAATTAAAAATGAGGTATGTAGGACTCTGATGTGATGGCTCTGCACGTTGTGCTAGAGAGAAAATTTAGCACACAGAAAAAGCTGTTTGAAGTAGGGAAAAATGAAGRTGGTGAATATCATTTACCAAAGGACAGGTATAGAGTACTGTTTCCTCAACCATGACAAATCAGAAGACAAGCTTCATCATACACAGGCATTAGGATATTTAGCCAACTTCCCACTAAAAACCTTCACCTTTCATCCTACCTGTGCAAGCATGGACCTTAGGGCCATGTAGCAGCACCCTTCCAATGTGTGTCAAAAAGTCTTCCTTTCTTGTGTGTTTCTTKTTGCTTTTCAAAAGACAAACATATCTATTCTGAAAAATGAAGGTTCCTGAGAAGCTTTAGGGTTTTTTTTATCTTGGACACAGTCCCATGCGTGTACTTTAGTCTTGGAGATTATTTTTATTCAGCTTCCTTCTTCTATAAAAGAGATTAATGACATTTTAGAGTTATCTTAAATAAAAGGTAGTAGTTAAAYCTAATAGTTTCACTGAATTTTAATCCAGGCTGTAACAATATTTTAAGACTTTCTGAAAGTAAGTTTAAAGTTTTACTGGGCTATTAAATGTTAACCTGGCCTTTGATAGCAATAGTGTGGTTTCACCAGCTCACACCGCACAGAACCAGACAACTAGAATGCTGTAACAACTTCCTATTCCCACTCAGATCCATAAATTTTCCATTTAGGATTTAAATATTGTCATATTACTGTAAGATCAGCAGGAACCATAAGGAATTACACTAACATACCCACTAACACCCAGCATCTCCTCCCCACAATTGATAGCAATCATTTCTCTGTCTTTCCTGAAATCCTTGAAAGGACCGTTATACTTCTTCATTTTATCAAAACCCAGAATAAGATTAGTCTCTATAAAATTCTTACACTGACCACTCAAACTCATTCATATTATCATATAATACTATCTCAATAAAAACATAATACTATACAAGTATCCCAGCATATTTTCAATTTGAACTATTGAAATAAAAACAAAGATAAATGTCTTTAGTCATGGTCTATGCCAAGAGAGAATGTTGCACTAGAATCATTCTCTGTCCATTTTAGCTTTTAATAGAAGTGGTTACAGATCTCCCTTCATCTATTATGTTGATGGGTCTAGTGTTAAGTTTCATCCTGTCGTGCTTATATATAATTCTTGTGCCAAAATAAATCATTCCTTTCAGTCTTGGTATTTCCACTTTGCAAATAAATGTGATATGTTACCAAATCCATTTTAATTCTCATTTGGTGAATCTAAAAGTGTATCGATTTCTTCATCTCTTTTCTTACAAATCAATTTTCCAGTTTCTTTTTCCTTTCCATTGTACATCTCTGAGATCCCTCTAATTTATCAATATAATTTTAGTATTAAATTTAACCAAGAGTTTACATAGTTTTTATTAATGKCGTATTTAGTAGAGAGATCCATAAATTGTTCTCGTGTCAATTAAAAGGAATATCATTTGCATGTAATGTACACGAGAGATATGTCAATAGCACAAATGAGATAGAGATTAATTCTATTTTATCCTAACTTAATAATTTATCCCAAAATATCTAGATAAACTCATTTGCTCAAGAAACAGAAGAAAATTACTTATAACTGTCCAAATCAGTGTTTGCCAAACTGAAGATCACAGCTGTGAGTAACTAAGATTAGTATGTTCGTGAACCTCACAGAAATGTAGCTGGCAGTGAGGAGGGTGGTGGGTGCAGAAATGGAAAAAAAATGAGTTTAGGAATCATTGATCTAAAGAGCATACACCTTATCTTCAAAACACAAAGCAATGCCGGCACAAAAGAAAAGGGCTTTTAATGGTTCCTGACAAAATCCCAGCCTAAGTTAAAGCATCTTGAGGTCTTGTCCATGTTTTCAGGTGGCAATAGTACTTAAGGGAGCTTCCTTCTGAGCAGATCAAGTGTGATGAACATATCTGTCATTCTCCATTTCTGACACACCTTCATGCTTTCATTTCTAACCCTTTACCTCAGGCTTCTTNCAGTAGGCATTATTATTTGTAGATTTGTAGGAACTACCTGCTTTGGCTTTGTGGCCACTTTGGACTCCTTTGTGACAGCTCCCTCTCATAGCAGACTAAAAGCATGTGTGGCATGAGGAGCATGATGTTTCTGAGGAGTGCCTCAATGTAGCTGCTTCTCGGTGCACACAACACACACAAAAAGTAGGGAACATGTATGACCTTTCTTGAGATTCCCTAAGGAACAGACTCCAGGTATGTTAAGTTTTAAAAGCCATATCTTACATTCTAACAAGAAAACCAAAAGAGTGGTTTGCTGGATCCGAGTAATGGTTAATATGAATTTCCTTCTATATTCCTAAACTTAGGATTTATGTGATCATTGAAGTCTACCAAAGCCTACTTTGTTTTAATTTTCTCTGAAAAGTAGTGAAGATTCCTTTCCAGAGGAAGGAATCTTTGTCTTAGCACTTAGTTCCTGCTAAATTCCATTCAGCTACCTCCATCCCAAGGGTCTATATAAACAACACTGCTGGAGCACATTCCCACATATGGGCAAGTGCACATATCCATCACTTCCCCCTTCTTCCGCTGCCAGGCCCTGACCAAATGCTGTCATTCCTGTGTATGCATCAGCCCTTTCTTCCTCATGCTCCTCTTTCTAAAATCCTTGCTAATAGTTTGATGTTCTCATGCTGAATCTTGTGGTTCTTTATTGTCACTCCTGCATTTCATCTTCCTTTTGAAAAAAAGTTTTTATTCTCCTCATTAGTCTTCTGAAAGTCTTGTCTTTTTTTTTTTTTAATTCATTCTTTAATCCCCAATCATCTTACACATCATATTCATGTTTCTTTCCATGACTTTCAAGCTTCTACACAGACCTGCCTCACAAGCCTTCTCCTGCTTAGTTCCTCTAGCAGTGCTTACAAAATTGACTAGTACAATAGAAGAGCAGCTAAAAGCTTCACAAAGAGTTGGATGGAGGAAACCATATCCAGACAATAACATTTCTTTGCAAGAGAGAGGATATCTGCATTTCTTTAGAAACACTGCTTATTACCACAGASGCCAGCTAAGATTTGACAAATATTTTAATAATTTAAGAATTTTACAGTGAAAAAAGCTATTTGCTCTTAACACTCAACTGTTGTTCATATATGTCTAGATATTTTATTTTTTGTTTAATTTTCTCCATTTTTTCCTACTTTTTTTTCTGCTTTTTTATTTTATTATATTTTACTCCTGAGTGAATGAATGAATGACTTGGGTCTGGGATGTTTTCATTTTCCTTCTAACACTTTGTGACTTTTCAGAACTTCCTCAAAGTTGAAAAAAACTAAAAGGGAAAAAAATAGAATGAAATTCAGTGACTTTATCACTATACGGCTTTTTATAAAGATTTAAAAAAAAATTAAAAAAATTTTAAACAGTTACAGAAATTCATTTTTCTGCTGCTTTATACATTTCCAGAACTAGAAAAAAAAAATATAGAGTTGCAAAAAGTAAAATGAAGAAAGAAGAAAGACAAAGAATATTTAACCCATATTTTTTGTGAAGGAAAAGTTGAGGGATGAAAAGGAAGGGCAAAGAAAAAATGGAGAGAAAAAAAGAATCATAAGCTATGTAAAAACTGTACCATTTTATGCACTATAAAGTGAAAATAAAATAAAAAATAAAATAAAAATTCAGAATTTCTATTTATTACATTGAATTATTTGCGCTCTTTTTCACAAGATTTACTTCCTGCTAAGATCATGGTCTGCAGACCTACTAGGAGGCAGTCCAACTGAGCAAAGTGCACATCCAGATTTATTCTTACCTTCCCTGGCTCTCAGACCCTGGCACTTAGTCGAACGCTTTAAATAGCTGTACCGCTCATTTGYGCAGGAGACAGAGCATCCTTAGAGGCTTTGACTGCAAATGCACTTCCACGGGCACTATATTTAAACAGGGATCTCCCCACCCTCTACCCCAAGAGGAAGAGGCAGTTCTTTGATGCCACTGTAATTCATGCAAATAGCCGTAAGACGGTGAATATTGATGTGTGTATTTTGGTATCAGTGACCTCGCGGCTCTCAGGTCCTCCACAGCACAGGSGGGATGTGTGAAGCTCTGCAGCATAGACCCTTCCTGACATGGTGTTCCCAGCTTAAGGCCCAGAAAGAGGGTTGGACATGGGGCTGCCACTTCTTTGAGCCTTGATCTTGAGATCCAGCAAGGATCTGCATTAGTGATGCAACTCTGTGCTAAACATCATCACTTATAGCAACTGGGTCCCTCTGTAGTTATAGTGATTCTGAAGTACCAGGAAATGCAGGGGGCTCTTTCCATGCAAATTCTTCAACCAAGGCTCTCCAGGGCACCTTGCATAGGCATTTGGGGGATAGTGCCCCAGCACGAAGCTGGTGAGTGATTTAACTACTTGCCATGGTTCCCAAGGGTTGAATCGCTGGAGACAGAAGTGCTGTGGGGACCTGGGCAGAAATGGGAGTCCAGAAACACTGGAGACAGAACACTGTGGGAATCCAGACCCCAAAACCTAGAAACTCAGAGACATCTAGATCCAAGACTGGGTTTTGGGACTGGCCTTGGGCAAACATTGAGGGCAGATGACTTCATCAGGGGACAGTGGCCTTCAGGACGTGCTCTGTGGTCAAGGAGGGCTAGTTCAAGAAGCATCTTGCTTCCTCTACCAGCAAGCACCCAGGCCTTCTCCACCATGGGGCATCCCGTCCTCAGCAACCCAGTATCCCTCAGAAACAGGTGGAAGATCTGCATTTTGGTTCTGGGGAGGCTGGGGGAAGGCTGGAGGGGGAGCATGTTTATTCTTGACCCTTTAAAACAGTATATGAAAATGCTTATATATAGGGTTTGTCAGTTGGGTTTATTTAGTTTATTCTCTACAAAGTTAACCATAAATCTAAAGAAATATAAACAAGTGGCTTTTTTTTTTTAATGATTATGCTTATTACATTTACCTGAGAAACTGGAAAGGCTGAATGAAATGTTCCAAATTACTGGGTAAATAATGCATGTTTAAGAATATGACTCCAGCTGTCCCTTTTGCTGGTTCTTCATTTTGTTGAATGATTTATTTATAGTATGTCTGTGAATCTGGTCCCTCCTGTGAATGATGTCATCTTTCTCATGTATTTCACATGCTGCACTCCAGGGAAAAAGGCAGCAATGTGTCTCACCTTCTACTGTTTCTCATTCCTCTCAAGCAGTGCGTATAGTTTATGTATTTATTTCAGCTGCCACAGAGGCATCTTCTCTAAATACGTATTTATAGAAAAAGAAAGAAAAATTACAAAATTATTTTAAGCTTGTTTTCTCTATTACTGGTATTTCAGATCACAGACAAACTGTTCTGCTTGTGTCAATCACAGCTTTGTATGCAACATATGCCCATAATACATTTTATCTCTGATGGCTACCACTTGTATCTGGAGAGGTAAATCTGTAACAAAGCTAGCAGTCTACAAACTGAAGAAGACAAACATGGAAAAAAATATATAACAAAAATATACCTTGTCCCACTCTTTTGTTCCCAAAGGAAAATAAAGGGGGGGAGGGTTGTTAAACATCTGTCTGCTTTTCTCATTAAGAAGKCAATAGTTATATTTTATTGTTATTTTAATTACTATTTATTTTCTTTATTACATAGATAAAATATGCAAATATTTGAATGCTATTACAAAGCTACCAGAAAGGAGAAAAACAAAAAAAGCAATTAGAGCATCTTCCTATATGCTGGAGACAGTCTACTTTCCTGTGTTGAGCTGGGAAATCTATCCCATGCGTTACCCTCCCAGTTGTACCTATTGCAAGCATCTCCCATGAGGCAAGGWGGACTTCCAACCCTTGCGAGCTTTGATGAGCTGGGAATTGGTGTCTAGTCCTTAACGTAAAAGTCCTTAATGTAAAATATGATTCCTCCTTGGAGGAAACATTTCTTATTTCATTGCTACCCTGCCTGTGGTGCAGGAGCAAGAAATTCACTCTCTTTCAGGTCTCAGAAAAGCTTATGTCAGAGAAAAACTTTTTAAAATGTCTTTTCTGTAAGTAAAGATTGTAGATAAATCAGTGTAGCGGGAACTAAGTGTCTACTTTTAACAGCAGTTAATATAGATTACATTGAAAATGTTTTTTAGTAACATCTTTATATTTCTCTCGTTTATATTTTCCATAAAGTATTTCTGAATTTTAGCTCCAAGGGAATCATTTTCAAAAATCCTTCTTCAAATGTATCAACTCAAACACTCTGCTTTTCTTACATTGGCAAATGGCATTAATATGAATGGCAGTGGTATGTATGGAGAGAATCTCAGAATCAAGATCCATTAAAAGATTCTAAAAGGAGAATTTAAGGCAGAAAAAAATTAATTATTTAAGGAACATAAATTTGATTAGACAGTATGAGTTATATGGTAAGTAGTTACAGATTTTTATATAATATCCTGAACAAGTGTTCCTTGGGCTAGGCAGTTAGAATCTATTTTAGATACACCTGATGATGTTTGAGTTCAAATTGGTATGTGTTTTTCTCATTAAATATTCATAATGTTATATATTCATACCTGAATTTTTGAAGTAAAATGTACATWACACAAAAATGTATGTATCACCACTGAGGAAAATAGCTAGCTAAGCTTCAAATAAATGTATATTTCTGTCTGGGAAACCCAAATCCATTAGTGAACTCAACTAATAGGTCAAGAAAAGTAATAGCCAAATAAATATTTTATTAGCATTTTGTGAAACTTGCTAATGGTTAAGCCTACTAATCCTACAATAGAAGGAATCCTCATTCAATACTGGGTCATTATTCAATAGATATTGTCTCCAATTTCATACAGAGTGTCTTTCTCGGCATAACTGAAGAGAACTGTTTTCATGTTAATGGAATCCTTTACTCTAGGATACCATGGAATAAATCTGATGCTGCTCTAACTTTATTGCTGGTTAACTGATCCCAGAAATCTGCTGCACCAAGCTGCATGCAAGGAAAGTATGGCATCCTCATTTTTCATCAATTTTCATATCTATTTTTTTCTTGAAATGGCAAATAAGGAAAATGGTGTCAGGCAGGAGGAACAGTGGAAGAATACAATGTGGAGGGACACATAAACCTACAGACAGCTCCTAGAAGATTTGACCGGGAACACCACCTGGCAACTGGTTTGCATGTTCCCTTCATTTTCCCTCACAGATACAAGTTGTAATCTCCAGGGACATTATGTTTTCCCTCTGGAATCTACTGTCTAACCACAAGTTGCCCAGTTGTGGAGACTGGGGTTGGCATGCGTCCCATCACTGCTGAAAAATCCACTACCACAAAGCCTGGGGTGACACCACACCRTCACAACACATCTTTCTGGCCGGTGTCCAGGGCATATTCATTTCTGAGAAATGCAGTTTTACTGTAGCTGATGATGCAGTAACTTGAGGCAGCCACCCAAATGCCGAGTGTCCAGGACATTCTGACAATTACCTGGTTGATGCTGCCATCTTGTAGTTTTAGCTTTTGGAAAAAATAAATAAATATAATAAAGGTTATAGAGCTCACTGAGTCTATTTGTTGTCATCGTCTGTCTTTTYTTTCTCCACCTCTATAACTCTGTCCTTTTTCTCCTGCTTCCTTTCTCCTGTCAACCCTGCCCTGCTGGTTTTCCTGCTACCTACACTAGAACCTCTCCTTCAGATTTTCATACTTTTCCTCAAATTTAGATTATATCTATTCTGTGATAATTTATTCTGTGATTAATACCAGTGAAAYATTCATAGAGGAAGAAACTGTTCAACATCAGAAAAACTAGCAGATCATAGCAGATCACAGCATATGTATAATTTTGTTTCACAACTGCAGTCATTCAAGAGTTTGAATCCTGCATCCTCCTATATGCTTYTCTAACTTCAGTTTTCTCTCTTATATTCAGTATTTAAAWAAATARATATATAAATAAACAAGCAAATAAATAAATTCATGTTTGAAGCAAGGATTTTTTTTTGCGATTCACTGGTCACTGAGGTTAGACTACAGCACTGATGTGCTGATCAAGGGACCATTCCATTTTCAGGACAGTAAATAAATTTTACTAAATTATGTTAGTATTTAAGTAGAAATAATACTGAACAATTCCCTCTTATCTAGTCCAGATAGATTGATTTATTTTCCTAAGAGTGCAGTTTATGAAAATATTGTCTAAGCTGAGAAAGTGCTGGAAGAACATACACTGCATGGTTCTTGAATATAATTTAAATAGTAATTTCAAGGCTCAAATTCTACAGCTGTTCAACATATAGAACTTTCATTCAGATCTATAGTTGGAGGAGATTCAGCAGAATTGATTGTAGGATTGATTTCAGTAAGTGATTCTGCTGCACGAGGAGCACAAAATTGACCAATAGTATTTGGAAAAAGTCTCTGGATTCTTGGAAATTAAGCCATTGCAGTGTAAATTGTTGTTATTTTTTTATGAGTATTGTCCTCATCCTAAATTCTGCCACAAATTTGTCAGTTTAAAAGGAAAAAAAAAGTTTCATTTATCCTTCTCCAGTCAAAGAAGGGTCCCCAGGTAAGTGGGAACGCAACAGCACTGCATTATTTTTACTCAGGCTCAGTAATATAGTGAAAAGTGTCTTAGGGCAAATTCCTTTTTCCTTTGCCTTTGGCTTCATAACTCCTGCATTCCAGTCCTAGCCAGGTGGTGACAGCTTCCCTCCTAGGCAACTGCGCAGACAGAGGCTAAGGCATTCTCCAAAATTATAGAGGCCTCATGGTCAAAGCCCTGTAGAGGTAGAGTTTGCTACCTAAAGCTGTATCTATACTAGTAGATTACACCAGGGTCTGTTCGCTGATTTGGAGGCCAGCAGCCACGTGCTGCCCATATCCGTGTCATTAAACTCTCTTACTTTCCAGAGCTGAGTGGCTGAATCCAAAATGCCTATTGGGAATGATCTTTGGCCCGTGCTAATTTCCAAATTGTTCCAGTGATTTTTTGGAAGAGCACTAGCATTCACCAGCCAAAAGCATGTCAGAGATTTTTCTAACAATTTAACAGTACAGACAACTGAGTCCCAGTTCCTGCACTGTGTATTGGCTCTGTTTTAATTTACTAGTATAAATGTGCTTTCCATTTATTCACTGTGCATTCGTTTTCCTGAGCTCTAGCCTGCAGAATACCGTAAAAGCGGGAAGGGTTGTCCACTGTCRTCAGAATAAAATTACAAGATTTCTTGACCTGGAGTGGACAGGGTTGTCTAATGTGAAATCCAGAGCTTGGTGTCCACCTCTGAGACACCAAACACATCCAGCGTGCGCAGTCTTAGCTGTAGACAGCTCTCACACAGCGTGAAGKCTGGGTTCAAAAAGCTGCTATGGATGTTCAGCTGCAGCCAGGAGCCTAATTTCTCGGCACGGCATCACTTGTTACATGTGCCTCAGATTAGTATATTTATTAAAAAGTATCTGGGTAAAGTTGCAATAGCAACTTTTCCTGTATTGTTATTGTTATACTTTTAACTTCGCCTGCTTCATTTTGCAGCTTAGTAATGATTTGTTTTAATTGTATTTGTGCATGAAAAACTGTGATATGTATCAGTATCTTTATCCATTCAGACATAAAATACATGTGCAGGAAAAGGCTGAAGAGAGATTACAGTAGGAAAAGCAGAGAAAAATATTTTTGCAAAATCTATT
This sequence comes from Nothoprocta perdicaria, assembly GCF_003342845.1. Taxonomy (NCBI): domain Eukaryota; kingdom Metazoa; phylum Chordata; class Aves; order Tinamiformes; family Tinamidae; genus Nothoprocta; species Nothoprocta perdicaria. The sequence goes on from NW_020455093.1 coordinate 5,053,342, forward strand.
GCCATGCTCTTAGATATCTTTAGTATTATTGTAAATAATTTCTATGTAACTTTTGTTACAAAAGCTCTTTGGGATTGGATTAAAAGTCTCAGGTCATCATGGCTATATCAAGATTTAAATTTCAAATGAAGGGCATGAGGTATTGCTGTTACTGCTATTAGCCCTTTTAAAGACACTTCCACTCCATTATTCTCGTTGTAGGAGCAATGCATATCCACTGCAGGTAAAATCAAGACGGTTAGATTTAACAGTTTAAGTAGGTGGTTTTCATAAGTGTAGTTGACTTTATATGGATCTCTCTTCCAGCAGAGCTGTGGGCTTTGATAACCCACAGCTGATGAATGACAACATGTAGCTGAGGACTGCACAGTGGGTTTTAGCCTGTGGCTGCCCATAGACTGATAAAGAGAAAACAGTGCAAGTTTCCAAGGACATAAATGGGTGTAAAGTGAACAATTCCTGYTGATTTACAGAGGAATTAGGGATGATATTTTTTCTAGCCTGCAAAAGGGAATGTAAAGCTATGCACAGTTGTGATACTGTCAGGGGAGTGGCTTGAATCTGATCTTTAAAATGCACGAGAGATAAAGCTCAATGAACAAGGTGAATGAGATGAAATTAGTTGAATGAAAGGCAGACTTTAGAGATTGTTAGGGAATATTATTACACTGAGGACAGGCATATAAACTGTGTCTCAGTGAGTATGGCTGGCTGCAGGTATAGAGCTATTTTACAATTAGGTCCAAAATAGCAGATTTGATTTACAGCACTGATTTGAAAATGCAATTTAAAGGTACAGAAATATATTAGGGTTGAAACTGATGCACACTTGGTGTCACAGAAAAGCAAATTATTTATGCATATGAAAAGCCAAGATGCTACATTAATGTGAAGCTTAATGTAACTTTCATGAGGGAGATTTAGATTTTTTTGATGCATATTTCTCAAACTGCATATTGTGTTTGCATGCATATGAGTGCTGATTCATTTCTTATGAACCTTACCGTATTTCTTAACATTATAATGTGAGAAAGTAAAATTTTAAAGTAATATATATATATTTGGCTGAAAACTACTGTAATTAATTGAATTTTCAGAGTTGTAGAAAAGGTTATCTATCATAGACATATGTAAATGCTTAAGTAATGACAATAAAYGTAAATGTCATATTTCAAGGGAAATGACTGACTATAGTTGATCCTGGAGATACTTGGGAATTTTTTATTCTACCATAATTTTAATAGGCTATTTAAAATATATTTTAAAGTTTATGGAATACCAGTAATAACACTAGAAGTCCAACAGATGAAATTTTTATGAAATTCTGAAGACTCTAAAGCAGAGATTGTAATGGACATAACATTTCAGCCATCAGCGTAGCCACAGCCAGCAGGAATTTTAATGAAAACACACACAGGTGTGTGCACATACATATGTGCTTGTGTTATCTCCATAATCAGCAAGCTTGGGGTGCTTGGAGAGCTGTGTGAGTCTGTGCTACCTATACTCCATGTTTCCATGCATTTCTCCTAGGGTTAGACTTAACATTCACACTTGAGAACATACTCATCAAAACCAAAATGTCAAGTGAATGTTTTTCTTCTTTCCCCCAAGCATGTGCTGCTATCCCCTCCTTCATATAAAACTGAGCCAACACTCAAGCCACACAATACCTCCAAAATGATAGTTTTAAGATGTGATAATTTGTGGCTTACCAAAAACACTTTCAAGAACCGGGTAGGAAAGATTCCCAATGTGAAATGCCTCTGGCTGTAATGGGACCTGATATATCAAAATAGAAACTCAACTTTCCAATGTGGTGGATGATACTTCTCATTTTGGAAGAATCAAGCATAAGACTTCAGCTTAGTGACGTTTCAGATTTTAGTCTGTTCTGAGAGATTTTTATAGTTTGTCTTTGGGGCACGTACAATGGGGCTTGAGTAAATAAATATTACAGGAATAAAAAACATAATGAGGCTACTCTCAATACATTGTTCAAAATGTTGCAAAATAACTTCAAAAAGATTTTTTGAAATCTTTTGACTGTGTAGGTAAAGAGTAGTGGTGCGATGGATTTATCGAAAGATTTTATTTCACTGATTTAGAGTCACTTGCTTAAACTACTTTTCTGTGGTGTGCCAAAGTCAAACTCTTTTGTCACATCACAGTGTTACACATCTCCATACAGAAATGGTAACTCATTATTGGGAGAACAGACTTGAAATTATATGTACTGTGTTCTCAGTAAGTTTGATAAGTTAAATAGAAATAATTGCTTGTCATCCAATAAGTGCTTTCTGTCGAGAGGAGTTACTCTGCTAACTGTGTTGGAACAATGGGAAGAGCTGTGTTTCTAGGACTTTCGTTTGGTGAATTGCTTGTTCCCAGTTTTAAAGACTTATATGAGTTAAAGTTGAAGCTAAKCAGAATTTTTTTCTATTACTTTCTGGATACTAGGAGTAACCCACCACCTCCCAATGGAGAAGTTRTTATTAGTGGAAATTTTCATTCCTATATTAACTTGCAAAAGTACAGACATTAAATACAAGCAAAGAAGACGTATGTCTTTTCTCTTTTTGAATATGGTGATATGTGTACAAGAGAGAGCTCTGGAAGGCTAATTTCAGCAATAGATGTTGTTGTAGCACAAATTTGAATTTTTAACAATATAACTCCATCATTTATATAAAACCATATTTAATATACAACAAACTTTCACCACATAAACACATTAAAAACACCTTTTTATAGTTCTAAGAAATGAATACAAGGTTCTCATAAAAACATTTTCATATCTAGAATCTCAATACAGAACATTTTTTTCTATGCCAAAATACATTTAAATGGTAAATTGTTTGTAGAAAAAAAAAAAGACACAGAAAGAAATGGTGTTTGCTGGCATGTAATCCATCTCATTTCATTCTTTTATGGTCAGTTTTAAAGCAACTCCTAAAATGTTTATCATAAAATACTTGATTGTTTTATCTGAAGTATTAATCAAAAGAAAATGAAGTTAATTGGCTCATTCTCTGTTTCAGTGTCTCTCAAATGTGCCTAGAACAGCAGTTACCCTCTCTACATGCTACCTTGACCATAACTATTTGCTGAGTTTTTTTCCAAAGACATAACATTCCTATTGACTAGAAGTTTTGGGTGCCCACAGAATGAAGAATGGATTCACTATAATAGCTGAGCTGCATTTAGCGAATGCAACATTGGAAAAAAAAATCCACATAAAAACACATTGGAAGATTGATCACACAATTTTATTAGAGTCTTTTGAACAATTGCATTATGTTGTTCCTTTATTTAAAAACTCTTGCAAAAAAAGACATTGGAGTGGACTGGTTTCAACCCTGAGCATTAACACTGCATATCAAGTACTGTAGTAAAGAAGCTGGTTAAGTTTGTAGCACTAGCACAAGTCACTGATATTAATCCTCTAGGTGATCAGGTTTTTACAAAAAAAATACATAGTTTTCAATAAATAATGCTTAATTTTACAACTTTGATACAGCAATGTCATACACTGTTTTGACACATACTAAACTCTGCATGCTATATAGTCTACTAGAAGACAAAACTTTGCCATGCATTTTCTTTTCTAGTGCTAGAAAACACTTTGTCCTCCAGTGCATTGCCTCAAGCAGCCTTATCATCTTCCTTCCCTCACAGCAATAGGCCGTACACTGGCATGCAAAAACCTCAAGAAAAGGTTTCCCCCCCACCATCACTCAGACTTCTAAACAAAAGTACTTTTCAGCTTTTCCCCCCAAGACCTGGAGTGGCTATGAAAACTAATTTCATGTGGCCTTCAAAATTCTTTGAAATTACATATTTTAAAAGTGTCATGCTTGAAAAACTGCTCTAAAACATTCAATTTCCCCCACCTGTGGCCATCATGCAACATCATTGAAATGTTGTAACCATCAAAAGTCCCACACTGGAAAATAGGCCTCCATTTTAAAACAGCCCACAAAAAAAAAGAAAAGGAAAAAAATAGTATCACAGCATTTATGTAAAGACTCCAAAACGCCAACATATATACAAGAGCAAAAAACAGTTACAAGTGGTAAATGAACTAACAATGGCATATAACTCTTCTCCCTGGTTTAGCCAGGAGTTGAGGCAAGTTGGTTTTGGAGATAAGCAGGACGATGGAAACAAAAACAAATTGTGACAATGGGAGTTCCTGGATTAATCATTATTATTTGATCAAATTTCTTCAAGCAGTAAATCACTGTCTGGATTTTCTTGGAAGTGGGAGCTAAAAAAATTTAACATCACAACTAATAAATTACAATTCTAAGCTGAAAGGTTTTTTCTTTTTGAATATATGCAAATTTTAGAATCAGCCCATCTCCCTTACGTTTTTTTATCCTTCAAGATTTCACTTCACAGAAAATCTAGATGTTGCAACTAACCACAGAAGAAGCTTGATTAATTAATAAGAATTGAAACCTCCATTCTCACACTTCCAGGTTGTCCATCATTGAAAACCATTCACCCCTTCTTATCCATATTGCTTTAGGGGTTTCCTTGAATCTACAGAAGTCATTCCTTTGAAATTGCTGTCAATCACAATTTTCTAAGAGTTTTTAAAATATTCCTATCTTTGCACTGGCATAAGTATTGGGTTTTCTAAGAGAATCTCAACCCAAAGAAGGTATTACTTTTATACATGAAATATTAYGAACTTTTGTTTCCCTTTTTGTAAGTCTTTCTACACTTTCTGCACATTTGTGCTTTATATTGAATATAAAAATAGGTCTTTAAAACTCTATTTACTTTAAACTCACTAAAAAACTACTTGCTTGTGAAATTCTCTTACAAATTCACTGCATCCATGTAGCGCAGATAAAACTAATTAGGCAGTTAATTGGTATAGGTAGTGTGCAAAAAAATTAAGAAAAACAAAAACAATCACAGCCTTCAATGTGGGTAAGGGGAGAGGAAACAAATGAAAGAAATATAATTGTAAAGTAGCGGGAATGTAAGGCAACTCATTGAATTAAGTTTTTGCTGTTTTTTGTTTCTTCCTGGCCATGGTTACAAATGACAGTTATGAGGAACTAAGACACCTATTCTGCCAGCAGCCCTTGAGACAAAAGCACCCATTAAACTCAATGAGATTCCTTTTTTTTCTTTTTTTCCACCAGTGCAGGTTTAAGGCCTTACCAGGCAGAACTATGAAGATATACAAAGAGAGAGAGTTAAGGAACGTAATGACTGTGTTGAATATTAAACGCCTAAAAATTATATGGCCCTGATTTGAGCCCACACCAGTTTTACCTGGTTGCCCTTTCCTCAAACAGGCACAAGTGAAGGATCAGACTACACACATGCAAATCACATTCAATAGACCTGGAGAAATTTAAGCAGGATGACAGTGAAAGCCTAAAGAGTATGAAGCTCTTAAAGGAAGTTCAGAATGAATCTTTTTCACACATTGGCAAAAAGACCACCATTAAAAGAATAAAATATTTCTTAACTATAGCTCTGTTAAATGAAAGATAGAAAAACACAATAAGAACAACAAAATAAAAAATGCTAATTTTAGAAATGTTCRTTTTAAAATTAGAAAAGAATCATCATGTTTGATTAGGTTTTGCATCAAGCTGACATTTCCAGATTTAAAAAAAAAAAAAAAGCTCACATATTTTCTATCACTAAATCTGATTACACTTAGAATAGTATCGTACAGAGACAAATGCAAAGATTGTAAAASAAGGCAACAAGAAACACTAAGCCTGGAATAGGATTGCTCTAGAAGGTAAACAAGAATTTTTACTCTACTTAAAAAAAGGAAAAGAAAAAAGAAAGAAAGAAGAAAGCATTGAAGAATATTATTAGATATGACAAAAACAAAAAGAAATGAGAATAACATAACAGATGCTATATTAATGATGAGAAAATTGTTTTTACTCTCACTGAGATCAGTAGGAGCTTAGGCATTCAACAGGAACAAATTTCAGCCCTAACAATGTAGTAGCTTAACCAGAACACTACCTAATTTGCCATGAGCAACATACAACTTCAAACTCTGAAATAAATGAAAATCAAACTGTCTGGACAAAAAAAATCATCTCCCTGCACCATATACCTCCACTGAAAATTTTCACCTGATTTAGTATTGTATAATTCCCATCTAGCAGAAAGAAAAGATATACTTCTGAGTGGATATTCTTTGACTAAAGTAGACCTGTTGCTCTTTTAAAATTTGCTCAACTGCTCTACATTTGGATCTTATAATTATCCTTGACTAATATTTTAAACAGTAATTTTAAAAACATCTTCCAAAACTATACATAAATTGAAACTTCCATAGGCTGAAACACAGACCTTATTACAAAGCAAACTAAATCCAGCCTACGTTTGACCGTAATCATTCATAACCCATTGAACATCTGTAAAGCACAAATGTTTAATGACACTGCCTATTACCACGTTAATAAACAAGGATGCATATCAGAAGAAAGGGACTGGAAGGAAACGTCCCCATGCTCTCATGATAGCTTCAAGAATTACTAAGAGAATTTTGGCTCAGTTTTAAGACTAGAACCTGATCAAATTATTCCATCACCCTAACCCATGAGCTGATTTTCAATAGCAGGATAGTGAATGGCTAGGCTAGAGCACTTCAGTGTATCTATTTTCTTTCACTTTTTTTTTTTTCCTTTTTGCCTAAGAAGAGATAAATGTCATTTGTTTTCAATTTGATTTCTAAGTTATCGTATGGAGAACACACTAATCATTTGAGACCAAAAACTGAAAATTCAAGAAACTCTGTTTTATTGAGGACTATCCATTGCCAAGGATATCTTGTATTTGTTTTAAAACACAGTTTCTCATAAAGAATTATCACAATGCAAGACATAAATTTAAGTTCCCAGATATGCTATATCTCTTTTCTGATAGCAAAGATTTAGGCCAAACAACTTTTATTTAGAATCATGAGTGTTTTATTATTATTATTATTAGAAAGAGATCAGATTATATTAATCATTTTACTACCAGTTTATTTAACTAACCTAAAGTAAGATATCTCACCACTTAAATGCCTAAGAGTTGTCTTTGATTAAACATAACATGCATGCAGGTTTTAATGTTATGTTTTATTATGCCTTACAAATGTGTATGCAGGATTTTCATTTCAGCAAGTCTGAAAGCCTGTAGCAGTGGTCGCCACCAAAACACCAGCACAGTGAATCGTCCCTGTAAACAGCTGGATCGTTAATTAGTGGATACAAAATGAAGAATTGCCCAATGCCTATCTTAAGTGTATCAGGTCTAAAGTAAACTCCTTGAGAAACAAAACTTCCACCTTGCGGGGCCGCTCATTGCCATCAGCAGTTATTTCAGAGCGTAAAACTGAAATCTGATGGCTCCTAAGGAAAAAAAATGAAAAAAAATTAAAAAATAAAAACGCACGCGCACGAAGCCTGTTCAGCTACAGCAGAAGCGCCCACGCCCCCTCCGCCCGCGGGCAGCGGCGGGCGCGGAGATGCGCGCGGAGCCCCGCGGCCGCGCAAAAAGCGCGCGGGGTGGGGGGGAAGCGAGGGAAGAAGGAGCCGCGGGGACGGGGAGCAGCCGCGGGCGGCCGCTCCGCGCCCCGCGCAAGCCGGCACCGCGGCCGCTCCCCTCCTCTGCCGTCCCCGACCCGCCTCCCTGGAAAGCGGCCCCGGCGGGCGGGGACGGCCGCGGAGCCGCCCGCGGAGCCGGGGCGGCCGCTCCGCGCTCCCTCCTCGCAGGGGGCGGCGGCGCCCGAAGAGCCGCGGCGAAGCAAACAAATAAAAATAGCAATAATAATTTAAAAAAAGCATAAAAAGGGAGAAAAAAAAAGAAATAAAGAGAGACAGAGAGAGAAAAAAAAAATCGCTCCTCAGCTTCGCTTCCCCCTAGCTCTGTCTACACACAACAGCCTACAGCTAGCTCTCCTCCGCAGGCGAGGGGTGACAACACGGCATCTCCAGCGGTACTTCTACAGACACTAATAGCGATACGAGTTTCTATCAGTTCCAGCTGATTTATTAAAATTGTCAAGATACAGACTTTCAGCATTTTAAAAAAAAACAGGCTATGATGTTGACAGTGCACAAGTCTGCTTTTGCCATCATTTGCTACAAAATATGCAGATGGTCTGTACTTTAGATTATATTGCACAACATGAGAAACTTTAACTATGTGCCTTTTTTCTTTTTTTTTTTTTTTGCTAAAATCGAGAATCCAGTTTCATACCTTCCATCTGGGGCCCCATCCACATATCACAGCGTATGAGATACATAAAGTCCTACTATAGTACAGTACATATACAATCTTTTAAACTAAGATAACAGCTCTGAGGTCTATATCACCATTTTCAATAAATCTTTACCTACAAATATTGAACAAATCTGAACTATAGCTGTACAAAAAAAGTGTTTGTTTCTTTTTTCTTTTTTAAAACCACAAGGCCTTTAGATGCAAGGATTATTTTTTAAAATTTTAATCCTTTTAAAACCAGGACGTAACGTACCAACAAACTTGCATGCTAAAAACAGAGAAAAAAAAAGAAAATAAAAGGGAAGAAGTGCCTGAAAAGTCTTACTGAAAAAACACAGCAAGAATGTTCCCTTTTCACTGTACAAAAATACGCCTGAAAATATATTAATTTTTAAAAAAGACTGAGGTCTGTTATGTATCAAAAATGTTTCAATACCTTTTTGTACTGAGGTCTAGGCTGTCTGGTATTCAATCAAGGAGGTATAAGGGAACAAGTTACAAAAAAAAAAGTTGGCAAGTAGAAATCACATTTGTAAAACCATAAACAATTTGATCTGAAAAGTAAACTCTGATCTTAAGTCAGTTCAGTTATTTGTAAGCGTTTGTACAGTCTGCATTTTTTCAAGCTCCCTGCAGCTTTGTTAAGAATCAGATGCATAGAAGACATCAGTTTTCTCCCTCCAAAAAAAAGTTGCAATGGTCCCTTTTGAAAAAAAGAAATAAAATAAAATAAAAATCAGAACAGTTCTTTAAGATCTCTCACGGGAAAAAAAAAATCCACAAACCCCCTTGAGTAACAGTTGTGCTGCCAAAAGACTTCTTCTTTGCAGACCATCTTCCAGACTTCAATCAGAGATTGACAAGCTTCAAACAGCGCCTTCTGTATCATTTTTTCCCCCAGTCCCATTTGCCTTTGTTGCTGTTGTTGTTGTGATCACCAAATGCAATAAAAATAATAATAAAAAAATCAGAGAAAAAAATGAAAAAAAATCACAACTCCCGGGCTCGGTTTGGAACTAACTTCGAGACTTTTTTTTTTTTCCTAAGAAAACAAGATTTTTTTTTTTTTTTTAAATCATCATCATCATCATCATCTGGCCGCTCCAGCCGCGCCGCTCCCGGCCGCATCTCTCCGGCGGCCGCCGCGCCRCTCAGTACGTGAACACCAGGTCGGAAAAGTTCGCCTCCAGCCAGTCGCCCGCGATCATCTCGCTCAGCTCCGGGGTGCAGTAGTCGGGGAACTCGAAGTGGGAGCCGAGGCTGCCTTCGCTGAAGGAGTCCAGGTCCTTGTCCACGAGCGAGAGCGAGAGGTTGCCGGCGGCGGCGCCCGCGCCCAGCTCGGCGGCGGCGTGGCCGTGCTGCGAGAAGTTGAGGCTGAGGTCGAAGAGGAGGTCATCGGCCTCCTCGCTGCCCGCCGACGACGTGGAGATGGAGCGGGACGAGGCGGGCGAGAGGCCGGGCGGCGGCGGCGGCGCCGGGCCCTGCTTGGTGATGTTCTTGAAGCTGTAGTAGAGGCGGGCGCCGCCGGCACCGTGCGCCGCCGCGCCGCTCCGCACCTCCTCGTAGAGGCTCGCGCCCTCGGTGGACTCCGCCGAGGAGCTCAAGGTGGGGCTGGCCGGCACCTTGGCCACGTTGTAGCGCCGCAGCTGCTGCTGCGCCGGCTCCTCGTCCTCCTCCTCCTCGTCGGCCTCCTGCTTGATCCGCAGCTGCAGCTCGTCCTCGTCCTCCTCGTCCTCCTCGTCGTCGTCCATGAAGACGCACTTGACCGTCTTGCTGCTCACTTTGAGCGTGCCGAACACGTACTCGTCGCCCGCGTAGTCCCCGTGCTGGGCGGCTTTGGCCCCCGGCTTGGGAGGAGAGGAGGCAGAGGAGGATTTCAGCTTGCTACATTTCTTGCTGGAGCTCTTGGCGCTTTTGCTGCTGCTGCTGCTGGTGGGTGCGTTTTTCTCGGGGCTTTGGCTGGCGTTGGGCTTGGCCGACGGGTCCATTTTGGGCTTTTTCCTGGGCCGGTACTTGTAGTCGGGGTAATCGGCCATGTGCTTGAGGCGCAGCCTCTCCGCCTCGCGGATGAAGGGGATCTTCTCGCTGTCCTTCAGCATTTTCCACCGCTTGCCCAGGCGCTTGGAGATCTCCGCGTTGTGCATGTCCGGCGACTGCTCCATGATTTTTCTCCTCTCGATTTTGGACCACACCATGAACGCGTTCATCGGTCTCTTAATGTGCCCCGACGCCGTTTTGCACCAGTCCGGGTCGCTCTCGTCCAGGGCGACGGGGCTGCACGCCATGAACTCGCCCTCCTCGGTGTCCATCGCCTCCCTGGGCAGGTTGCTCTCGCTCTCCGCGCTCTCCGCCTGCTGCACCATGGCGGGGCCCG
>NW_020455093.1:5064607-5069042 GCF_003342845.1 Nothoprocta perdicaria
GGCGGCTTCGCGGGGCGGCCCCGCAGCGGCCCCGGGGCGCGTCGCGCACCCGCCGCGCGAGGTGTGAAAACTCGCGGGAGGCGCCGGGCTCCGCGGCCTCCTTTCGTTGTATTTGCGTGTTTTGCAGGATCCTTCCCCGGCGCCGCCACCGCGGAAAGCGGCGGGACTCGCCCTTCAGCAGCCACCGCGCCGAGCACGTCCCCGCTCTGCACAACGCGTTGGGAAGGCGGGTTTCACCTTGCAGAGTGTGTTTTCAGAACAAGTTCTCCCGCAGCTAGCCCAGTGCCTTCGTTTAATTTGTTAATTTAATTAAAGCCCCCAGCAGGAGCCTGGTGAGCGGTGCCGGGTGGCAGGGCAGGAGGAGCCGGCAGCCGGTCCGCGGTACCTCCGCACAGGGGTTGGGTCTCCTCAGAGCACCTCGGAACTGCTGCGTGGGGGTGACGTGAGCGCGATGCCGCGTGAGCGGCTGCAGCGCGACCAGAGCTGCTGTCGGGGGGCTGGAAGCACCTCCTCGTGCCGCTCTGTGGACGCGCTGGGGCTGCCAGCCGTGGCCCCGCTTGCCAGGACGCCGAGAGCGGCGAGGAGGTGAACTGGTCGAGGCCGGGGTTCGGCCGCCGTCGAGGCCGGGGTTTGGCCACCTCTTGGCTCTCGTTTCGCCAGGCCTCTTCCCTCTGCCTCTCCTCGAGCGCTCCGAGATGGAGCCTTGCAAAACATCATGATTTAGGGAAGCTGTGGGAGGAGAGGGGGCCATGGCGGGCACCTTTGGGGRGAGGGGGAGCCTCATTCATCTCCTTCTTGCCCGCTAGCCTGGAAAAGGTGTCCTGAGTCAGGACACCGCAAACTGTGCAGTGTGGATTGGGACGCGCTTCCATAGCCCCAGCATGGATGGGAATCCCTAGGGAGTTCCCGGAGATGCAGAACTGGCTGCCGGCCCTGGGGACGACAGCTTTACTGCTGACACGGCTCTGCTGGCTACCAAATGATACCAAGAGGGGTAACAAGAGGCTCAGATAATCATTTTGTTAGTATTTACATATATATATATTTATTTTATATATATATATATTTATAGTTATATTAGCCTGTAAATGGGAGAAACTCAGATTACAAAAAAAAATGCGCTCCTGTAGGAAGTCCTGGGATCTTTACATGTGTTTTAAATCCAGATAGAAATAAAAGCAGTCCTTGGAATAGTTCTGCAAAGCGAAGCACGCCAAAACAATGCGTTTAGGCTGTTTTGATGGTTTTAATATGTTTTAATTTGTTCTCGCTGTTTCAGCTTTTATGGGAGATTTCATTATGTCATATAATTGCATGAAATTCAAGCTGATAAGATGAAATGTTTCTTCAATTTTCTATGGAAAGAATCAAAACAATGCATTTTCTTATACCTGTGTTGTGTTGAATCAGCATTTTCCAAGAGACATGAAGTATTTTGGAAATTTTTCATTTGTTTCCAAGCCTTAGAAGCAATGWAGATAAGAATTTTTTAATGTCTGGAAATCATCTGCCAGGACGAATGAACCTGATGTTTAACACTGTAAGATTGACAAAGATCATTAAAAAATATAAATAATAAAGAAAGCTTCACTGTATTTGAAGGCCAAGGAAGTCCCATACCCTTAATGCTGTCATTACAACATAATTTAGCTGGGATTTTTTCTCCTTCACCTGTGTCCCTTGTGAAGAAAAATATTAATGCTGTGAGGATCTCATAACTACAGGAAATCCCATTCTCCCATTTTTGTAGCATATCTCATTTTCTGTTGTGTGTTGGCAACATTTCAAATTTTCTCAAAGTGATCTTTTAAATATGAACAGCATTACTGTTTGCTGCTGCTTGTTAATGTTCAATTCTGNNNTTTTTTTTTTTTTTTTTTTTTTCTTTAGTTTGAAGTGTGGTACTAGCAAAATAATGAAGCTGGAAACAAACTGATAAATAATAGCCACGCTGAAGAAAATAGTTATCTTGAGAATTTTAGAAATATGATTAAAACCTGTATCAGAATAAGTAGATGTTACTGTTAAAATGAAGTAATTTACTCATGTAAAAGCAGCTCGGTAATTGTATGCCTGTGTATTCCTATCAGAGAGGAGCCGTCGGAGCTAACAGCCCACTACTTTTCTTTTGAAATTCAAATGAATAATCATCTTTCCATTATCTAGGTCAATAGCAGGCTGGKCTACCCCAGAAAGAGGGAGAAAACAGGTAAAACAGGATGCGCTGGAGCGCTCAATGCCTGCGCTGCTGGATGGAGGCGATTTCCGCACATCTGCGTCTTCGCCGAGCTCCCTGGAGCAGCGTTTTGGGGAGGATTTGTTGTCCCGAGCGCAGTGCCCGACACAGCTCACATCTCACATCTCCTCAGTGCTCAGCAAAGTGAGGCTCTCCTGTCCTTAACATGCACACGACTGCCTCGGTCCCACTCGTGCAAGACACCGACCACCAAAACTAGGATTAGATGTGGCCAAAATGTATCTGCTGTTGGAGAAACTGTCCTAGTGAAAGTAGATGCTCCATCACCACACACTGTCTTCTCTCTATATGGCAACCTCACACAGCCTCCCCTTGTCGTGGCCCTGCTGCCAAATACATGCACCGATTGGAAAAATAAGTGCTTCTGAGGTTAGGTGGGTTTTTGCACTTCTAAGTATGAAGGTAAACACTATTGGCTCCAGCAAACCCAGTGTTCCATTTTATGTTATGTTATATGTTTTGTCTGTTCTGAAGTTTCATTGTGTTACAGATTTCTTTCTGGAGAACACAAAGCATCTTTCCATGGAGAAACATGCAAAAAACTGGGGTTATCTCCTGAAAGGTGTGGGAAGTGGTTTCAGTCACAAACTGTAGGAACTGAATTACGAAGTGGAGAAAAATTAGAATTACAGTATGTAGAAAGTTTTGTTTGAACAAGAAACATATGATGTGTTCTGAGCAGAGGGGGCTACAGCAAGGTGAGATCACAAATGCTTGTCCTGTGGATCTTTTCTGGAATAAACCTAAGTGCCTTCAGCTGCTCACATCTTGTATTCATGAGGAAAAAATAATCTATGATTTTGCCTCATGTTAGCTAACAGAAGATAAAGTAGTGAAAAAGATGTCCCAGCTATGCTTTTTACGAGCTAGTGAATATTACCTTCCTTGCAGTTTTTTTGTTCTCTTAAGCTGCTAATTCACATGAAAAAAATTGACTTCCATGTCACTGCTGGGAAGGTGGTGTCCCCTGCCCTCTCACAGACACTGTGTGCTTGCTACCACAAGCAGCTTCAAGTTGAGGTTGGCTAAGAATGTGGTTTTCAAAAGGCTTTGTTTTGAAAATAAAACCTTTTAGGCACCTAGAACTGACAACAAGTGAGTTTCATGGGGAGAAGTGAAGAGCGCTGATTTTACTGAAACAGAATGATGGCTTGAGAAGACAAACCAGTTCAGACAGAATGCAGCAAAACTCCAATTACATCAATTTTTAAGCAGCATATAGACAAAGTTTCTTACCTGTGCTTAATCTTGTGTGCCAAAATCTTTATTTTGCCGACAGTACCTGTATCTGTGAGTGGTGGTGAGGGCTGTGCTGGGGGTGGTTCCCTGGCTCCTGCAGCTCTGCAGCCCTCCGCTGTGGCCAGGAGCTTTGGGAGAGCACAGCTCTGTTTCACTGGGACAACGGGATTTTTTCTCCTTAGCCATAACCTGCTCATCTCAGGACACTGAGGATACTTCAAGGCGCCAAGATGTATCAGTTACTGTGTTTCATAATATCACCCTGATTGCAAAGTGCTACCTAGTAAAAAAAATTCCAATCACTTTCCTTGTGACTAAACACTGAAAAACCACTTGGTATCTAAACATGGAATAAAAACAGCTTGGAGATTTTCCCCTTTTATTGCAACCCTTTCAGAATAATTATTTGTAAATAAAAATATATTCTTTCCTTCCCAGCTGTGAGACAGAGACCTGTCTCAGGTGCCGCAAGTCGAACTGGGTCCCTTCCATCTCACACATCACTGCAGTGCTAGTAGTTCTGTTTGGCAGATGATGCCCAGCTACTTGTGTGTAACCCTGTTGATTTGAACGTCTGCCCCCAGCAACACCTGTGCAAATTTGTGGATGGCACTGGGACTGCACAGATGCCACGGAGGGCATATTCTGGCATACCGGATATTTATTACTGGTAGTGATGCATGACGTGGAAGGAATCCAGAACTCAGGCTGAGTTTGTGCAGCTGGCAGTCAGAAATTTACTTGTAAACTGAGCTCATTGCGTAAGAAAATCTGTGATAATGAAGCCCCCAGTGCCTTTTTTACCAAAACATTTTTTAGGGCAGGACAACAATTTAGAAGAGATATGTCTCATTAAAAATGTCTGAAAAAAATGCACTAAAATGCACTAAAAAAAAAAAAAAAAAAAGAAAACAAAATAAGAGACAAGAATAGGAGCTA
>NW_020455093.1:5069056-5204228 GCF_003342845.1 Nothoprocta perdicaria
AAAAAAAAAAAAAAAAAAAAAAAAAAAAAAAAAAAAAAAAAAAAAAAGAGAAGAATCATAAAAGATTAAATCATAGTTATCTGATATTAGAAATCACTGTTACCAAGCTTCTTTCAATAGCAATGTATGCCTATTCTAGAATTCTAGAAATACATCAATCCAGTAAATAACACTGGATATATTTCAATTTTTAACTTAATTTTACTTAAATATCTATGAAAATAAAAGGAGAGCAAAATTATTTTAGTGGCTTTTTATTTTGTTTACTATGAAATCTTTTACAAAACTCTTAACAATTCAAAATGACAGAGTTTGTTCATAAAACTGTATGTGTGTGTTGTTTGCCTGTAAGCATTGACATTATGAGTGTTTTAGCAAGTCTCTTAGGATAAAATTTTGTACCTTGAACCAATTATAGACCATCTCTGGTTAAATTGCAAAGCCAGTTTGCTTAATATGGGTAATCTGATGTTGTAAAGTATTTGTTAGTACCCAAGGGTAGTCTGTTAGTGTACACAGGTTTCACTGTATAATATTTCATACTCATATATGTGCTGGTTAACCCACTTAACTCCAGATTATTTATGGCTCATATAGGATTTGTTATAGTATGTACTTAATTTACGCTATGTGCTTGAAGTTTCTCTTTATCAATTCTAGAATGTTAGTCATCGTGATTGTACTTTTGCTTAGTATATTTTGGGGGGAGATGGAGGTCTATTCAGTCCAACAGACTTCTTAGAATGTGAAAATGAAACAAAGACATAATAAAAATACAAGAAAAGTGTATAGTATTGTACACCATTCTTGCCCATTGGAGCAAATTCGGAATTGAAAACATGCACCCACACACAGATGTGCCATTTACCTTTTCCTGCCGCCTAAAGAGCAGTGGAGGGTTGCAGATGTACTGGCCTCACTGTCAGCTACCATCAAATAACATTCAAATCCATACAGTGGGAATGGAGTCTGTGCTTTGCTTCTTTTGCTTGGAAAGAGACAACAACTGCAGAGAAAGTTCTCCTAGAAAGTCTCTCTTGTCTCATGCTAGGCTGACTGTGATCTGCTGATCAGTTGCTCCTCTTCTGTTCCCTGCATCACATGCCCAAGATACCTTTTGTTTACAGGACTTGCACAATGAGCAGGATCTGCAGAATCATATCAATCATATTGGATTTTGGACAAGAAGAGCCTTGTCCTAAACACGACCAAGTCTCATGTCATTTGCAGATCATATTAGCAAAGACACTTGAGGACAGAGCCATTGTGTGGACCTGCCCCATCAGACCTGCAGGAAACCTCACTCTTCAAGGTGACACCAGTCACCCAATGGTGACACCAGTCTGAGCAGAGCCTTTGAGTGGAGGAGYGTAGATGAGTTATGGGTGGTGTGTGGGGCCCAAGCCAGCAAGCTGCTTGGTTCAGTGCTCGCTCTTTGCCAGTCTAGGAAAGCTTCAGACGCTTTTCCCAMAGCCAGCTTTTGGAGAAAGACCTCTGGAAACCCCTGAAAAAAGAAGCGACAGCCTCGAGATAGGGCAAAGGGGGTCAGAAATTGCAAGATGCTGAAACTTCTCATGTGCATCACTTCTCCAATGGAGGCGCTTCAGAAAGGTAATCTCCTTCCTCAGCAGCTGTGAGGCTTTGCACTGTAGGCAGGAGATATTTGGTCAATTGAGCCGACGTGTCTGCCAGGTGTCCTGGCTGTGTTCCCATATGAGCTGCTGCTTCTGCTTCTGCAGAGCTCTGCCTAGAAGAGCAAGGGACAAGGGCTCCAAGGAGAGCAGAGATRTCCCTTTCTAGGTAGGCTTTTCCTGCTGGGAATCCTGATGTTGAGTGCACAGAGTCAAGAACCAAGGGAAAGTCGTGCAACAGCTCGAAAGGGAAATTAGAGCTTCATTACTCAACAAAGCAAAAGCAGCAAAACACAGAATATTTGTATTATATTGTATATTGTATATATTTAGAGAAAAAGATTCATGCATGAAGATCTTTTTACAGCCCTTTATGTTCATGTTTTTTGTTATGTCCATGTAAATCTTCCTATTACTATTGTTTCACAAAGAAATAAATTTAACAAATATTTCATGGCTAATTTTTTTTTCCARATGCAAAGCAAACAAACAGACCTCCTTATAATAAATAATATCAGCAGTGACAAGAAATTCTACAGTAGCCAAACAATGAAGTTACATAGAAATTGTGCTTCTTTTATTCCTACACAAAGCCCTGCTGAATTCACAGGAATGCATTGAGTATACTGAGTATGACTGGGATTCTGGGAAAGCAACTTCTGTTAATATCAGTTTTAATTTTCCATTTTTATTAATTTGCAAATTTGAATAATAACCTTAAAGTAAAAGACACTACACATTTGTAAATATATTTTTATATATACAGACATTGCTAACTCTTAGGAAGGCAACATAGAGCAAAATTACTAGTTATTCACCAAAAATTGGTAACTGAAATAATCCCTCACTATTTGTTTTGTAGTAAAAATGAGATATATTTCTTTATTTCACCCTCTATTTATTATTTATGAAATAATACCAGGAAATTCAAGGTGCATGCAAAACCTAATGGTACCAGTCATTTTATGATAATGAAGAACACATCCATTTGAAAAAGATTCTTCATCTTAAACCAGGTCGAAACTGTCTGTCTTTCTCCCTCCTTTGCCTCCCCCTTCCTCTGGCTTTCCCTTACATCAAAAACTGCTCACTCTTAGTGCTAATGCCAGCACGATTCTCAATAATATTGGAGGTTTCCTGAGGTTTTATCACACAATGATGAAAATATCATAACAYCTCTAACTTTATCAAATCAGGCATTTCACTACAGCATCTGCAAGTRCAGAAAACTGATTGTCTTGTGTCAGCATGGCCTCAATCCAGCTCCTGCGTACAAGATGTGYTTACTAATGATCTTTGTGAGTCAGCTGAGACTTGGTCTGATTTTCAGTTTAGCCGCACTAGGAATTGTCAGTCAGCGCAACAAATAGAAAGTGTTTATYACAGCTTATCATATAGTTTGCTTGACAAAATGTTCAATCAATAATGAACCAAAAATTAATAATTAATTGTACTTGCAATTTACAGAACAATTTACATCTCACAACAAACCCATGTCTTCAGTAAGGAGTTATTATGATCATTTGACATAAGGCAGTTGCAGTTTTCTCAGAACCCAGTGCTGAGAAATCCCAGAAAATTCTGGGAAAAGTGCTGGGAGCTGGAAACACCTTCCCAAGTTTCTGTTCTGTCCTTTACCTGACAAAACGTCCTGCTTTACCTGACGGGCTGTGCTGTTGCAATGTCTGCACTGAATATTAAGTGATGTATGGAGGACACTCATGGCCCCATATCCTCGAGCCTGCATTGGTGCACAGTCCTATGCCAGACTTCAGCCCTTGCTGGTGAACCAACAGTTGATGACAGCTCCTTGGCCAGATCTCCACTCCTCTCATCTGGATGGCTGATGATCTATAAAGCACAGCATGCAACCCTCTCACACTACCATATGGCCAGATCTCAGCTTTTCATGAGCAACATTGTACCTGAAACATTTTGAACCTGAGCTGAAACCAGTGTTGGGGAAAATGTTCCCATGTCACAGAACTAATGTGTTTGCCTGTCTCCTTGGAGGAGACATCCTATGAAGCATGAGGTCTTGTGAGAAGGAGAGAAACAGGGGTCTTGCTCAATCCCCTCCACATTCCTTTGCACTTTATTTTTAATTCAGCACATCCCAGATTGCAAGAGAAGAAAAATAGTGGCTAATAMATTTAAAATTGCCCTCCAAGCTTTTGTCAGTTTAGGCAGAAATCAACCAGGAGCAGAACCTCTGACCCAGTGGTAAGATAAAATATCTAAGTGTACACAATGAGCCCGGGAAAACCAGGGCAGCCTTAAAACCCTCCTGATTACTCTCCTGTGAGCTGTTTACCACACAGTCCCAAGACCAAATGAATATGTACATTGAGAATTCCCATTTGAAAAGACAGCTTACTACAATGCAATTGCTCCCATTTTGGGCCAGGGTAGAGATCACTATTGGAGCCAATCCAAGTAGCAAAATGTATGAAGCAGAAAGATGGGTCTTTTGCATGTGAACAATTTTCCTTTAAACTATGTAATTATTTGGAAAGACCATCTACATTTATTCTCAAACAGAAAAAAAAAAAAAAAGAAAAAGATTGTTGTCATGTTGTTCCATTTCTGTATTACTCTTGCAGTGTATTTTAGTGACTGTAAGCATTTCTGATTATTCAGAATCACTTCACAGAGAGATTGAATTTACATTTTATCTAGACACCAGGCTTACCCTGGTGAAAAAAAAAGAACTTTTTTTTTTCATTTCCATGCTAGTTTGAAAATCCATTATTTGATGTTCATCATATGCAGGTTTTCATTTGCAGCAAGATTGCTGTGGCAGAAGAAATATAGACAAACTCAATGGCTTCAGTAAGCAAGAGTTTTGTGATGCAGAAAAAGCTCTTCAGGTTTCTCTGAACACTAAGCTTGGAAAAGGTGGGCCCGATTCTAGAAAATATGGTTTGCCTCCAGAGAGCAGCTTTATACCCTAACCTCCCCATTGAGCTCTGCTCCTCTTCTACTTGTGCCCCTCTTGTGTGTCAGGATGGCTGATCCTGCTTCTCCTAGGAAAACACCACTGCTGTGAAAATAGTTGGACATTTAACCCTGGGATTCTGAATTAACAGGGAATGCTGACCCTGTAACCCTTATTCAAAATAATTTCAGCAATGAGACCTGCTTTGCCAGCACAGATCCTGACCAGGTAGTTATCACCCAACAGGTAAAATTCTTTCAAATGTGGAATATTCTTTCTACTAGAAAGCTTAGCATTCATCAGTTTCACTGGCCAAGAGGCTCAACAGTTCYTCTGGTGCTGCTAAACCCTCTAGCCTAGGTCAGCTGAAGTCTCTATTTCATTACATCTCTCTGCTGAGACCAAAATACGTATCAGTGATGTGGAGCCTCTGTCTTGCCCCCACAGGCTGGGCAATACATGGCACAGCAGTGCTGTCCTTACTGCAAGGCACTATGAATTTAGAAAGAATTACCAAAGCTGGAACTGGAGGTTGAAATGCTACTCAGGAAGAATGTTATGAAAAGCTCTGATTCAGGAATGTCAGGGTGGAATTTGAAGCTTATTCAGATTGTCTTTATGAGAATTTTCCTGTTCATAACGTCAATTTGTTATTATTGCTGAAAATTACAGTTTTCCAGGAACATTATGATTTGGACAAAATGACTGGTTTCTGGGATTTGTTTTGAGTAGAAAATGTCAATCATTTATATTATACATCTATATTAATTGGTAACCAGCCATAGAACACTAGCTTATTTTGGAGAACACACTAGTATCGCTCTTATGTGTTTTGCAGGTATGAACTCCAAGAGTGAACTGAGGAAGAAGAGAAGGAGAATCACAAATTACTGAAGGGAAGCAAAGAAGAAAAGGGATTAGGAGAAAAGATACAATGTAAAAAGAGGGAGAGAAGTGCAGAGGTGAAAATGGGCAGGAATAGGATCTAGTTGCCATATTTTACTGAATCATACTTATTTTTTTAAGGTACTAAGCAAATAAATCAGTAACAATCATTTTGACTATTTAGAGGTTGTTTGCTATTTCTTGTCATGGTGCCAACTTGCTGTTACCACTAGCCAGAAGAGTGATGTAGACTTCAGGGAATGCAAGAAGCATCCCAAYAGCTGGGCTATACACTGTGATTCTGCCTGGAACAAAGTCCGTCCCTCAGATTAGCCTTGGCACTTAAGGGCTGGAAACTGGAAGCAAACAATGGAAGCTGGCAGTAGAGGTGAGCTGCTTTTAACTGGCCCCCTCTGACCTCTGCTCTTAATGCAGATTTCCTAACTGTGGTGAAAAAAGATGAAATGTGTAAAGCCCACATAATTTTTAGCCCCATATAGAAGGCATAGGCATAAAGAAGCATTTCATAGCTTTTCACTGTGATGTTCTCCATCGGTTTAGTCTGTTAGCAAAATGCTTAAGCAAATAGTTACAAGAAGACGAGTTCTAGGGCAGCTCAATTGTCACCCATGTGTGTGAGATAAGGTTAGCAATTGCTCTCCTCTTTTTGAATAAAGACATTTTGCAGCTCAAACATGAGACCTGTGAATGCTGCAGCACAGGCCACCAGCACTTCCATGTACATAAAGCACTCTTCTGATATGTATCTCTTTCTAGTGATTTGAAAAAAAAGGAAAAAAGTCCTTTTTTACTTCCAGTCCTTCCACTTTTCCTGGTTATGGGCGCTTGCTGACAAGGAATAAAGTCTATCACTATTTCTTTCCAAAAATGACACCCCGTTCTTCTCTGTATACTTAATGAAAAAAGCACAGAAGAGCGCAGTCTTAAAACAAAATTTTCTACAGTGTGTCATGTTACTGTTGAAATTTAATGATATTCAGGGCTAGGAGAAAAGAGCAGCTGCCCTCCAGGTGGTGTTCCATAAATGCTCCCCAGAACCCAGCAGGAAGCTGTATAAGTTCAATTCAGTGAAGCAAATTCAATCATTTGCCCCTTGGTAAATGGAGCATAAGCAAAAAAAAAAAAAAAAAAAAAAAAAGAAAAAGTCTTTGAAGGATTCTAACACAACACAACAAGTACATATAGTTAAAAGCTCATGAACTTTTTTTTTTTTTTTTTTTTGGCATAGCTTATATTTCATATATACTTAACAAGATCTTTCTATCAGCAATTTTGCTCTAGAGAATTATGGAAAAGGTACCAGAAATTCCGGTAAATTGCTGGCATTCGTTGCATGTATAATTCAACAATTAGCAGTGACTAGAATGTTCTAATGTTAAAAAGTTCTCTTAGCAATGATTTTTTACAAACATAAAATGGTTTTCTGAGAAATTTGTTTTTGTGACAAACCTAATTAGAGCAGCATTATTTAATTAAATGCAAATACCTTTATGGATTTTCAGTTTGGATTATTATTTTTTGTAGAACCTACCTTCAAATAAGAAATAGTACATTTGTGCCACAGCTCCTTTTACTACTAAATATTATATTAGTGCATAAGAGCCACTATTATCCTTCGCAGCCACCATCACAATTTACAACCAGCTTTATTAATAGATTATACTATAAGTCAAAATGATATGCAGCCATCTTGTTAAAAGTCTGCTTGGACTAGAGATAAGGGAATGAAGTATTTTTATCTTAAAATATTTTCACAGGTTTAAGCCTCCCTTTGTAAACAACATGAAAGTGAGTGATACCCCTCTAATTTGCTGAGCATTTGGCCTGGTCTGCTTTTTATCTTAAACAGGCATGAAGTATATTAGAAAATGCTAAAAGATATTCTCTGTCCTCATGGAACTAAATAATTAAGAAATAAATAGCTTTGGTTTGAAAATAGGAATTTGGCAAATGATTAATACATTATATTTTCTGGTGCTTTGAGGAGAGAAATTACACAGCTGAAATTCTGTGTACTAGAAAAATTCCACAGTATATTTTTTGTTAGCAATGTTTTGTAAAGGATTTCAAATACATAATTATATATGGAAGAAAAGCAGCTGGAATAACCTGATATCATATCAATGATCCATTTTCAGAGAGTGGGTTTAGGAAGGAAAAAGAAGGGCTGGTTTTATGACAAAAAAGGCCATTCAAGGTCTCAGAACCTGGTTTGGGTATTTTTGAGTGTCAAACCACAAATCTCTAGCCCTGTTCTTGAAAGTGAGTTTTTTTTCTATGGACTATTATGCTGTCAAAACTCTACTTTTTTATAACGTGTCCAAGTATGAATTTATACAATAATAAAATTTCTAAAGAAGCCATGAATGTCTAACAGATAAGTAATGGCTGTTATTGCAAAAGTATGCATACTAGTGTGTGTATTTAACCAACACATTCAATAGTTTCATATTTTCACAACCCCTTTCTTTTCACACAGCACTATTTTGCAATAACATTAACTCTGGGAGCCACATGAGCAAACACCAAATGCAAACTCTCACAGAGTGTGTCCATGCTGCTGAATTGCACCCGGAGGGACAGGTCTCCTTGCAGGCCAATTTCCACAGCACCCACATCCAGCAAGGGAGGGGACATGTGGCCCTGGCAGAAGGATGCACAGAACCTCCCTTTATCAGCATCTTCAGTCCTGCTCAATGGACAGGAATTCTCTGCTCTTAATATCAATTTCCCTTCTTTTAAAAAAAAAAGTTTATTTCCTAGACTATGTTGAGTACATATGAGCATACACTGGTTTTTTTATATTATTATTATTATTATTATTATTATTATTATTATTATTATTATTATTATTATTATTATTATTATTATTATTCAGGAATTCCCTTTTGAAAAGCACACAGAAAATTGCCATCTAATCAGAATTCTCTTCAGCCTTGACACTGTTACTGCTACAATATTTCTGAGGCTGTCATGGAAATCACAAGTTTTCTAAAGAAAAAGGAAAATGTTTCTCTGATTTRCGAGTCAAGGCAAAATACACTAAGAATGACTGTTCAAGCATTAAAGCTGCCTAACTGATAACTTTGAAACTGCACTCATAATCGGTCAACCAAATACTCCTCTCCAACAAGTTGTATTTGTGAAAGATGAGCAGTAAGAAGGAAGAGCAGGAATAAATACTTGATAGGATCTGTACCTCTTTATCGTACCCTAACTTTTCCTTCTTACAGCATGTAACAGAAGAGGTACACCAGAAACTATCTTAAGAGCCTTTCCTATCAGGAAGAGCAAGAAAAGTATCGTTGGATGTAGGAAACAATGTAGTCTGAACATAGTACATGCAAACTATGGCTATTTTTTTTGTACAGCTCCACTGATTTCTGTGGAAGGATTCCTAATTTAATGAGTACTCAGAAAAATAGGATCTCTAGTTCCTAGAGGTTTAAGAAAATAACTCTTCTTCAAAAAGAATTTAAAAGCTTAATAAAAGAAACATTAAAATTAAAATAGGACAAGCAGTATTATTTTTTAAACCAAAAAAAAAAAAAAAAAGATAAATATAAATATATATTTTTTGGATGTAATAGTCTCCTTATTTGCAATTTTTTTAGTTTATTTTTTAGGAGGTGTGTATTTGTGTGGTTTTGACTCCTGACTGAAMTGGGAACTCTTTAGTGTCTCCAGGATCAGCAACTGTTCATATTTGGTTGTATGGCTGAAATTGCACTTGTATACCTGAGTGTAAAAAATACTGAATAATCTTTTTCTACCACTGATTTTACCTATCAACTTTGCGTCATACAATAAACTTTAACAGATATCTCTCCTCTTTCCATGAAAACACTTATTCTGCTACAGATGGACACAGGATATGGAGAYGGTTCATGAGAAATGTGAGGCACTACTTGTGTCATCACCTCCACAAGCAGCTCCTTAGCCAGGGTGCAGAGCTGAGCACACCTTGGGCTTCTCTGCAGACCAGGCAGCCACAGCCTTATCTGCAATCAGAAAGCCTCATCTCAGCTGTCCAAAAGGGACACAGGTATCTCCTTCTACACAGGATCTCCTGCATATTGCTAATTCTAACACAGAATCACAGAATCATATACTTATTATAGTTGAAAAAGACCTTTAAGATCATCAAGTCCAGATATAGACCCACGACCATCATGCCTATTATATAGACAGATATGTGTATGTGAAGATTTAGYTGCAAGAGATGCATGCCTGCGGATATCAGATCAGTCTCCTTTGTATTTTTTTTTTACACTTGCTTTGATGCTATTTGACAGTCTAAACAGAATTATTAAGATTATCCTATTTTGTGAGCTTTTACTGCAAGTGTTTCCCTGTTTGGTTTACTTTTTATTAGAAGGTTGCACGAAGTAGGATATGTTTTACACTGCATATCAGTTCTAAGTGATATGTGAAAAACAAGTCACCTAAAATATTTCTAAAATCCAAGAAGAGGAAAGTCATACAGCTTTTCTGAAACAAGCCAATTTTGGTGTAATTTGTCTGAATTCTACTGTTGATTTTAGAAATGAGTCTCCTACCTGGCTGCATTTGCTGTTATTCTTTTCCTGACGGCTAAGTCAGTCAGAGTACAGACACTTGTTCCACGGACCAGCTGGGTTCCAGTGTCAAGACAAGTCATAAACAGAGAAAAATCCCATTAAATTAGGAAGTGAATAGTGCAGATCTGCTTGCCTCTTAYAGTATTTTACTATATAGTCCATTGCATTCTTTGTTGCATCTGGCAAATCAAAATGCCATTAAATGACCTTTTAAAAAGTCTCTTTTTACATTGTATGCAATTGAATTTACTACAGCCTAATAAATTTTTAATGTTTACACAAAAATTTACTGAGCAGGGTGCACGACAGTAGGCTGCTGATAAAGAGAGGGTGAAATGTTAGTCCTGTGAAATCAATGACTAAAATTCATTTTCATAAACAGAGGTTCAGCCAGGAGCAGAAGAGGAAGAGCCAACAGAGAGGAGGCCAGGCTGCGAAGATCATGGTAGCAAGGATCTCCTGCAATCAGCCTGGATATGTGCTGTTCTCATGAGATCCTGCAGAGATACACAGCTGCAGAGGGGTTTGGGTGTGAAATCTGAGCAGGTAATGAAAGAATCCCCTACCCAGCTCCTATTAATACCTCCCTTAGGGGTCATTACTGTGGTCAAGAGAGTGATGAAGGGTCCATCCTGGCCACTGTCCAAGGCTGGCAGACCTTAGCGCTGCATGCAGGCAGTGCAGAGACATCATTGTCAAGTTACTTGCAGGAGACGTTCTATCAATTTAGAAATACGGAGAAAGAGACAAAAATTGAAGGATTCAAACATGCCCCTTCCTTTTAATAAAAGTGGCTTGGTTTGAATTTTGATGTCTTTGTAACACCAAATCTTTGACTGCAGACAATTACTACACCCTTAAGCATCTCTGACTAAGAGGATAACACCAATTTGTACATTGTGCAGATTGCTTCTGAAGTGGTTGCAGAAACATAGTGTACAAGCTCCTTTTCAGTTGTAACCAACAAAAAGGTCAGGTAATTGCTGAGTTTCATATGTAAAAAAAGTATTTATTTATTTATAAATAAACAATAAATTATAAATATATAAATAAATAAATAAATAAATAATAAATAATATAAAGACAAAATGAGGTAACATGTAATCAACAGAAAACTCTGATGTTGAATTTTACTATTAAAAGCAGTAATTCTTATTTCAAGACCCTTCTCTGATTTTAGAAAAAGCTTGATGAAGCCAGTAGAATCTGCATTTTAAGACAGAGTAGATTCTATCTACAAAAGAATATGTAGTAGGTAACTATGGATTTATAAATACAGATTTTGTACATATATCTGTGTATATGATCAGTAAAAGGMATCTATTTCCAAATTTAATAGTATTCTAAGTGTCAGCTGAGAGAGATTTTTTTACACCCAGGTTATAAATTCCTGAAATTGGGGATTCATAATATGGAAATGTTTGGAAACCTTTATTTATAGCAGTACTAGCAGATGCTGCAATAATGAATACTAGCCTTTAAGCTGTTCTCATTCTGGTATTCCAATAATTCACACCAATTTTTATTACGAGGCTTCTGATGTAATGTAATGTTCAGTGACTGTCACACAATCAAAACACACATTTTTCAAGTGTATGTGTCTTTTCTTGTGAGTAGAGCTCTGTAATTGAAAGCGTTTTATCAGCTCTGGAGTTAAAGACATTGGAGGTGGGAGGGAAGGGATTTAGGTACACAACTCTTGTTGATAATGGGAGCTTCCCTGTTACTAAATGTTTACTAAAGATAAAGACAAAATATATTTGTGGCATGAACTTCAGATAATATTTTACCTGTTCTTTGAGCAGGTAAGCAAAACAAATACTTTGCTCTACTATTTTCAGTAGTGAATAGCAATAATTCTCAAAGAGGGGTAAAGAAAAAAAAAAAAGAGCAACCTTGACTCTGCTTATACTAAACTAAGTGGTGCTATTTAGACAGGGGCTAAGAGCAGGGGCAGGGCAGAGCCATGCTTCCTCTGGGAATATGCAGAAAAAGACTGCTCAAAGTGCCTGTGATGACAGAGATTGTTTCTTTGTGTGCTCTTGACATGCTTTGGGATGGGTGGGGAAGGAGTCAAACCACGATCCATCTCTTTTCTTTTTCCTGCCTTTGCTATTTCTGAGTGTGTCCTTGGAGGCACCAAACCCTGACTCCTCTCCTTGCATCATTGGACCCTCAAGTGTTTTCTTTATTCTGTGTGTCCATGACAAACACCCACTGTCTAAATACAATTACATTTAGCTCCTCAGTTTTGACAGTACCTGAGACAGCCAGCTAACAAATACTGAAGTCTTTAGTCAAAGTAAGGAGTTTCCAGAGAATACATTTCTCTTGAAAAGTGGCTGAAAAGTGTGGGTTTTCAAGGCAGGCTCGCATGTGTATGCGCTCAGTGTTAGACCCACTTCTTGTGAAGGCAGAAGGGCTAATTTTTCTTTGTCCTAAAGCCACCCAAGACGGAACAGAGCTCAAGTTTGAGGACACCTCAAGGAGGACCTGGACAAAATGGACCTTCAATTTGGGGCAGCTCCCCTTCAAYGCTGGATTCATGACTGTTTCCCACAGGTGAACCTGGCCTGTCAAGAGCCAGAAGGAGGTCTGTCTGGAGTTCCCCTCCTCGATACGGACTGGGTGTATAATAGCCTCATGGTGACCACTGAAGCCAGCTTGCTCTTTGAGCCTGCACCCCGAGTCACTGTAACTGCAGTACTTTGGTATCCCTGAACACAGGGTGAACTGTGTCTTCTTCTATGCTGTGCCAGCACCTGAATTAATGGTAATTCTGATCTGTAAAATCCAATTTATGAATTTATTTTAGTCGTTATATTAGCCCTTAGGAAATGTGGTAAAACCAATAGTGATGAACAGCTCTGCCACTTTAAGCCTCCAGAGATCATTACCTCTCAGTTAGCTGTACAAGGTCTTCATCTGCATCCGCTGTAGATAACTTCCAGGGCAGAATGCGAAGCAGACTTGTTTACTCAAGCATTTGCCTGATTACTCACATGACAGTGATAAGGAGTGTATTTGTTGGCAAACAGGTGTAACTCATCAATAACAGTAGCAGGAGGTCATTTGATGACATACTTGGACACACTATGTGTTTAGTTTTAAAAACACTCATCTGTCATGCGCAGGGGAGCTAAAGATGCATGCTGCATATATCAGAGGAAAGTCTCTTGGGCACATCCCCAAATCCACCAAATGTTTTCCTATGCTAGCCCTGGCTGTGGTGTTCAGTGACCTTTCAGATTGCCAGCTACATCTGTTTGGTCTGGACGCTCATTTCACTCCGCTGTCAGGTTGCAAGTCCCGCTGTGTTCTCCTCATCCAGGACCAAGCACTGGCACAGGGTGCAGCCAAAACCAAGCTATGTCCAGTGCTGTGTCCTGGGTGTTGTGCTTTGCTCACCTGAGCCAGGATGCAAGCAAGCCACCAAAAGGAATGGGAAAAAAAMTGCTTTCTGGGAGAAGCTGCTAGCTGCCCCATAGAGGAGAGTGCTGCAACCCGATAGCCATGGGTGTCCTGCAGTGTGGAGCACTTGTGGTGGACTGGCTGCAAATCTGCATCTCCTTACAGGTTCCCTATGGGAACATGGATTAGAATAAATTTCTATACACAGATAAATTCGTTACAGATTGGGGTATCCTGTCAAATACTCCAGAATCAAGGCTCTGATTGGATCTATGATATTTTAACAAACTCTATAGACTTTCCTTCTTTATATATAAGTTCTATATGGTTTGCTTCCAAAATGCTAGTATAACTGTAAAGGAACAGGCAAATTTTATTCTACAGTGCTGATAGAAGGTATCTGATTTTTCCTTAATACATTACAAAAATCTACTCATTCTCAGTCTATGGTCATAAGCAGTCATGGCTTTGCCCATGTGTGAAATTTTTGTCATATACACTGACAGTCAAGTCCCACCCTGACTCCGTAGGCAGCTGCATGTTTAAGATGCTCTTTCTGTTAAATGCCATTGCACACCCTCTCTTCCACATCAGGTTTATGCAAAATCTGTAAATCCTGAAATATCCTTTGGAGACTACACTCAGTGTTGGTATTTGCACATATAAAGAGGCTATCACAATGGTAATATTTGTTTTAATCTTGCCTTTTTTTTTGTACTAAAACTGAGCTCACCAGGCTGGGTATTAGAGGTTCTTTTTGCTGTAATTTTAGCCATGTATTATTTGTCCTCTGTATGAATATTTACTATTTTAGAGGTGTAATGAGGGTAATGAAATAGCAGCACTTATTTATAATATATATACATGTGTGCTTGTACATACATGCATATAGTACAAGGTTATGAAAACATTAGGATATTAATACAAATGAAAAGGACATGTACTGTAAAGAAAAGAAAGAGAGGGAAAAAAAAAAAGCATCATATTTGACCAGTATCTATTTTTATCATTTTCCACAATGGATTGTTAAGTCAGTTATTCTACAGGAGGGAGGAAAAGATCTTATCGTACTGTATGATTATCTTGGAAGGATGGATAAAAATGAAATTAAAGGATAGGAGTCTATATCAAGATACAGATATATTTATATTTGATTTCAAAAGGCTCACTTTAGTCATTCTTCCCCTTCATAATTCAGCTCTCCTTCCACCCCCATTTCCTCAATTCTAGCTAAATGTAACCCTAGTATATCCATATAGAGTAAATCTGCATGGCAGAAAGACTATTTCAGAGAGATTATTCAGTAGAGAGAGTCAATAAGTCATAATTAAAATGTGCAATTACAGAACTTTGAAACATATGCTTCAATGTTTGTGCCATCCTCTGTAAAAAGAAGGATATCTGTTTTCCCTTAAATAATTCTTAAAATACAGTTTAAAAGTAGATATCAAGCTTCTTCATCAATGTTAAAATTCTTGTGAATGAAATTTGACTTTCACTTTTGTCTTTCCAGCTTTTAACGTGGAACCCTCTCCCTTTAAGAGAACCCTCTTCAGGGCATACAATTATAGGAGATATAAACATGAGTACATCCATACATACAGAAATGGGGAGAGGAAGAGAGCAGCAGCTACTGATCCCTTTTGGATCTGTTTGTCAGGAAAATTATATATTTTTTTTATTTGTTAGGTCCATAAATGTGAGCAGAATAATTAATAGAGCTGCAGTAAGCAATTTGCCACAGATTCAAATGTGGTAAGCCAGCATCTCTTTATTTTCCCACTAGGGAGAGGTCACCAACTTGCTGCCATTCGTTCACTTAGTCGTGGGAGGAAAAAACAGTTTCAGAACTGCCAGCATTGATATATATGTTTGACACAGTCGTTTTAACTGAGTAAGACCAGCAGCCAAGAAAAGAAAAAGGCTGAAAGCCCAGAACAAAATTGGTGTATCTAAGTATTTAATCTTTTCTTCTTGTGAGTTTTGTCATGCAATTTTTAAGCTCTTCTTAAGCTTCTGACCTTGAAGTGATTCCTCCTCTTCTTCTTTTTGTTTTAGAAAATACTCAGTAAAAATAAACCTCACCAACTACCTTTCCAGGTGTTTTCTTTTTTTTTTTTTTTTTTTTTCCCATGCAGTCCTTCTAATTAGCCGAATTTAAATGATTGACACTATGCTTTTAATGTGAAAAAGGATAGAACATGCATTAAGTAGAGCAATTAGCATACTTCTGACAACCACTTGCCTCTTCCTTGCTCAGGCCTTGCATATGCATGTTTGTGCACCTCGAGGCAACAGAAGGTTTGTCAGGAAGAGCCCTGCAAAGACAGGAAATTAAAAGCAAATGACGAAAATCTGAGTGGAAAGAAAGATGAATGGAAAGCCACAAACCAAAAAGAAAAAAAAAAAAATTAAAAAAGGCTTACAATGTAGATATGCAAGGATATTGTCATTCGAACCACAACAGATAAAACTGCTTGGATTTATTAAAACTGTCTTATACCCTTGCTTGGAGAAAATGCACAGAGTAAAATAAACTACTTGCAGATCACACTTTGCTAACGTGCAGCTTGAATTCTCTTAAATTCTCTATGCTTGGGCTTTAATTAGAAAATAAACCAGGTTTACTACAGACATACTGGTTGCTAGCTGCACAGTCAATATAAAGTTCTTTTTAATAAGGAGGGGGCTGTAAGTGCCTCAGGCTCTGAACAAGCCTCCTATATCCTACTGCCTAGCTCACTGAAGTTCATGACACTGAGCAGCATTGCAGTCAAGGAGAAAACCTTATCAACCCATCAAATGTCTGTGCAGAGACCCAAACCATTCGCTCTCAAGAGTCGTTCGTGATGTTTCCCAGTCAGCTCTGTGTGAAGTACATGTTATCATTCTCTTTGTTCAGCAAATATAACGACTGCAATCGACTGCTTTATTTACTATGCACAGGGATTAAATTTTTCTTCCTCCTGAGAGCTAATTTAAAGGTCTGGTTTTCACTCACTTCTCCATTTACGCATGTTTTGAACAACAAATTGAAGAACCATTGTATTAATGCATGAAATTCCTAATCTTGAATTAAAATCTTCTCCTCACTACAGCTTTGCTCTCCTAGTAACCAAGGGGAGACCACAGGSTGAGGATGAATTCAGAGTTTTCCTTCTGCTGTTGACAGCATGGAAAGCATCGCAGAGGCAATTCGCTCAGTCCCACCTTGCTCAYGCAGGGCACTCTAGCAGCTGATCTCTCTCAGAGGAGATTATTTACTTGCCYTTAGATAGCATAGATATAAGATAAAAACAAGAGAAAACACAAGTTGCAATTGTAATTCCCTTGACTCCTTCCTCCACAAAAGACATTATTTGCTGGCTGGAACTTATTTTCATTAATGGATTTTGTGTTTGAGCAAGATGCTGTCTTGATGGTTTTGGTGGCTGTCATCATCTTTCCTGAAGAAATACAGTGCCCATCACCCAGTGGAAATTTCCTCCTATTTTCTGGCTAGCATGTGTCAACTACGTGCTGCAAAGACTCTCTAAAGAGTCATTTAGTCTCTGCCCTGGGAAAAGGTAGAATTCATTGTTTTGCAAAGAGGGCCCATGCATCAAAACCAGAACTAAGTGATATCTAAATGTCTAACTCTCTTTGAGGGGCAAATTTCACTTTCTTTCCTTATTTCTTGTTAAGGCAATCAATAAGGGTGAAATATTAAGCCATTGCTATTTTTTTGAGATGCAGTTTTAAACCCAGGAACAGAGCACTGAATCTCTTATGCAGTTTCTACACTAAAAAAACACACTGACTAATATAAAAAAAAAATCATGGAAGTAGAAATAAATCAGATTTAGAAGACTAAATTGAAATAATATATTGGTGAACACTGACCCAGCTATGCGGATTAATATTTTGATTTGCAAAGGCTGAAGATAACACATTTCTTTATTCTCAACAGAAAAAGAAATGTGTCTCATGTTTTGAAGATACATAACTAATTTTTTGGTTGAGGGGATTCCTAATATCCAGGAGGAAGAGTCCCATTTCCTGCAGATATTATGCCAGAAATTCTTAGGACACAACAAAAAGAGTGAACTAYCCTTGCTAAGTCATCCAGATGACTTAAAGCAGTTCTTCAAGAAAAGATGTTAAATTCTGAGTCTTACTAGTCCTTTTGTTTTTATAACTTTTTGCTGCTGCATTTTTAGGAATGTGTTAAACAGAAGAAAGTATTTTCAGAAGACAGAGATAAATTTTCATGGGATGTGCTTAAGGAAAAAAGATAYAACTGATTATAAGATAATAATTGATAATACTTAACACTGCAATTGCATCCTTCCCTCGAAGACTTAACAATTTAACAATTAATCTCTGCATGACTCCTTTGAGATGAGTTATATTTATTAAAACCACCTCACCCAGTATTAACTCAATGTTGGTTAATCGCATGTAGAAAACAATGCCTASCATGTAGGAGAAATTTTTGATATAAAATTGACACTTCAGGAGAGATTTACAGAAGCAGAATATAATTACATGAATTGGAATTTGGCCAAAACATTGGCATTAACACTAACTCTTGTGAAATGTCAAGAAATATTTAATAACAAGTTTCTAACCCAAGGGAAGTGATCCTGTGAGAAGCTCCTTGTCTTACATTTTGTTTTAAAAACTGTAAAAAAATAAACASAAAAAGAAGATGTAAGCCCAAAAGCTTTTTTTAACACATTTTGATACAATATTTAGAACTTGTTGCTGCTGTCTCTAAGTTTTTCTATGTAAAGAAATAGATTGGAATAGCTCTGATGAAATAAATTRTTCTGCAGTAGCTACTTCAGGATACCTTGTTGCATGCGCAATGTATGCTAGAACAGAAGTTACTTTATTCTGGAATAAAATATCACGTTAATTAGGTGATTTAAAAAAAGAAACTTTTTATCCAAAATAACTTATGTACAAAAGGAACTTACAACAAATTATTCCAAAATGATATTTTACCATAAATGGCTATTTTATCYGTGCTATAATTGGAAAGAAGTCCCAGAAATAGGCTGTTAAACRGGCAATGAAGTTGTTGTAGTCAATATAATTGAATAAGTTGTAATGRTGATCAGAACTTAACTAAATGTTGATAAGGTCTTCCTCAGTTCTCAGAGTGTGTGTGTCAGAAAGTCTATCTATCTATACCATATGGTGTAATACAGGGTGTTACATATGCCTAAAATACTTTTACTGCCACTGGTCCTACATCATCACAGCTACAGCAATCTAATACTGAAGGGTTTAATGTAGAGTTATTTAACTCACTACTGAAATTGTCATGTGCTTCAGGGTCCTTCATACCCTGACAGTCCTTCAGAGTATGCTGTAATCCAAAATAATGATTCATTGTTGGAGCAATAATTCCTGGGCTACAAATCTTTTTCTCTATTAAAAAAAAAAAGAAAAAAAGTAAATAAAAGTAAAATATTTTAAAAAATATTTATAAAAGGAATAAGTCCAATATTTGGATACAAGGCAATTTATACAAGTCTCAGACCAGGACTCTAACTTTCTAAAAGTGCAATTCCAAGGTACTGTAACCTATTGAAATAAATAGTTGAGTTCTTTTTCTGAAGTCTCTTATCTGCTGTCTGTGAAGCAGTTTTAATACCTACATACTTCCAAAAATCTACTGCTAAATCATTCCACTCCACTTCACTGAGTAGAGTYACCTCGTATGAGCAGCTCAGACAGTCAAGACTACCCAAGAGTAGAAACTGGCAGAGGCTTGGGTGCTGAGTGTGTACTGACTGCAGAAAGATAGATTTAAGTATTACACTCAGTATTCAAGGAAATCACTTAGCTACATGCAAGCAACTTTAATCTTCTTCCTGGAGCTGTTAAGATACCAGTCCTCTCCCACCCCATTCTTAACACAGAATCATGATCCCTTATTTTGCTTATCCCGATCATCACTTTATATGCTTCAGATGTATGCTGTACCAGCATGTAATTGGTTTACTTGGAAAASTATAGAAAGTAAATTACAGAAAACCAGAGTTAGCATTTTTATTCTGAAGAAAAAGGCTCTGGAATCTTCAATAATCASAGGAAACCAAGATCTCAGTTTTACATCACTGGCAGCTGTATACCTCCAGCMGAACATTGACTCTTACTATCATTTACTCAAAGAATTTGATGCATTTTTTGAAGTCCTGACAAAATTCTTTTATATTCCAAAGAGCCACATGTTCTAGGTGTCCCTGCTTGAGCAGGGAGGTTGGGCTAGATGATCTCTAGAGGTCCCTTCCAGCCTTAATTATTCGGTGATTCTGTGACATGTTGTGTARGAAGTCTCATATTATTTTGATCTAGGGAACTGTCTGACTAGGGAAGCTGAATGACTACTTTCCTTCTAGTTTTCTAGRTCTCTTGGTGCACAAATGTCTGAAAGACATAAATATCATCAAGAAAAACTGAGCAGACTACACAGAGAAAGTACAGCAGTATGGGAAGCAAGCAGTCAATATTCACTTCAGATATTACAAGRTAAATTTTAAGGCACACAAGGTACAAGATACACCAGTTTGGGTGTGAAATGGTCTTTTAATGAAATTGATTATACTTCTATTGCCTCGTTTATAATTAAGCATCACAAAGCATCTAAGAGTATAAGATCTAGAATAATCCTTTATTGTGAAGGAATGAATTAGCCAAGGCAAGAAGAGAATGATTCAGTAGAAAGTGCTTGACTTCTCAGTATTCATTTGATTATCTTCAGAGATTCACAATGCAAATGCTTCCATTTGAATATTTACTTTGTTTTATTTTTACTTTATTTCTTTTTTAATAATCAGAAAGATCAACAGAAAGATATTGATTTGGGGATATTGCTTATTTTATACTCTTTTTTTGTACCTCARTAAATATCTAAAATACATCTCATGAGTTCAGATAATGACTGTTTCCCTTGAGTATAAGAGTTGCTTAGGATAATTCCCTAAATATCATAACTGAAGTTCAGTTAAAAAGTAAAAAAACACTGTAATAGTAAAGTCAGGTTAGAAAAATCTGCCCTGTTGTGCCTACCAACTTTGTAGCTATATAGTAGGCAGGAAGGTCTATCTCTTCTCTGATATATTCAAAGGAGATCACACAACTGAAAGGCACAAGCAGATATTGTGGGRCTATTCCCACCAGAGTAAGATTGGAAGTGGCCCCATCTTGCTGGCCAGGGAGCTTACCTGAGCTCTTGAAAGGACATTGTACTGGGAACAGGGCACTGCAAAGAGGATGGAGCAATCGATATGTGCACAGCCATGCACGGTGGGATTTCAAGGTAAAGTTATTCTGTGGGTGTCCCAAAAGAGATGTAAGATGTAAGAGCTTTGCAAGTGCAGAATTCACATATACATAGCTCTGTTTTGGCATCTTCTGTTACTTGTTTATCAAGGCACTTGGTTTGCCTCAAAACTACTAGGTAATTTTTTATTCTGTTTCCAGTGAGTTAAACAATAAAAAATTCCCAATTACTCAATTTGAGTGACTTGGAGTGGATAATAATGAATGAAATGTTAAGAAGTAGTTTTATGAAAGAAGAAAAATCATGAGACTTGCATTTTTGAAACATTTTTTTTTAAGTGTTTTTGAAGTATTTTTTTCCTCTTGCTATTGAATCTATTCAAATRAAACATATCCGGGCATTTTCTGGGAAAGGTATTTACATGTTTTTCCGTGCTTTCAGTTTCTTTATGCTTTTGAAATTCTAGTCAAATTATTCTTAACTAAGAGTGATAATATGTGGTAACAGAAATAAAATAGTAATTGGAAATCTCTTTACTTTTCAGAATTCCTTTAAATTTTGAAATATTAGAATGCTCTGTTTACAGTGTTCTTTTTTTTCCTTTTTTCCTTTTTTTTTTTCCAAAGTAAAGGAATCATGTGAAGAGCTGGAAGTGGTTAGGGGAAATAAAAATGAAAATGAGGTAACACAACCTAGTCAGAATAAAGTTGAACATAGTTTGTCAGTGACAAGCCAAAAATAATAAATGAAAAGAGAAAAAAAAAAGGAAGAGGAATCTGAACTAAAAAAAAAAAAAATTATCAAGAAAAATTCATCAAGAAAGAAGAGGTGTACAGTAACAGGTGATTCAGCACTATTTTGCAAGGAGTGATATTGATGAAAATTCTGTTTTGCTGATTAGTGACAAGACTTCAACACTTCTCAAGTCAGTACTTTGCTGAGGAGGCCAGGATTAAATTTAACTGTGGCAGAGCCTCCACATGAATTGCATTTTCTGGATGGTTGCTGGTCATTTTGTACAGCCCCCCTTTCTCCACTGTGAAGGGCTAGTGCCTATTTACAGGTTGTTAGTTCCTGCCTGGTTTATTTGAAAGGAACATGCTCAAACAAGCAAACTGCTCTGAATTTCTTTGCTTTGGGGAGGGGGGCTGTAAAATCTGTGCTSTTCACTGGCTTCATGCTCTTTAGGGGCATGATTCCCTAGTATTACAATACTAGGGAAATGCAGGGGAACATCACATGAGAGCAATGACATACTGGATGGAAAACCAGGTGGGATCAATTAAAAACAAACAAACATACAAAACCCCCTAAAAAACAGGGCAAAATTGCATGTTTTAAGTTAATTATTTGCCCAGTGTTCACCTTAGTCTGCTGACGAGGGGCATTCAGAGCATAACTACAACCTTGATTGGTTCGCCTTTCTCCTGTTTGCAGGTCACAGTAAGCAACAACACATTTTAATAATAATCATCTGAGATTAGTAAAGTGAATGGGTTTTTGAGGGTGACTTCTGCATTCGTCTGCTACAGTTGTCTATTTTCATACATCTATTTTCAGGGTTTAGCTGCTGTGAAATGGAAATATAATTAGTGCTATTTTCACCGACAGAAAGGGGAAATGGTCTTATTACAGAAATGCCAAATGCACATAACTTCCAAGTGAAAAACCTGGAAAACCCCRTTCTCTGCTCAGTGGAGGGGCTTGCCGGCCGCCTGCCCATGTGATGACAAGGCATCTCTTCCCCACGTTGGGCTAGGCTTCCGCTGGAGGAAATAATTTTCCACTTTTAGCCAGATGCCTGAGCGCTGCTCCGAGATGGATTTGAACAGCCTGGAGCGAGGAGGGAGGGAGAGGCCTGGCCGCTCTCAGAGGCTCTGGACTCAAGGCCAGAGCAGGGAGAGAAAAAGACATCAAAGCCCTGCTCTTGAAAAGCGATGAACACTTCCTATAAGGCATTCCATACTCCYGATTTACAGGTCTGTCTATATGTGCAGTTACACATCCACTATGTTATGATACATTTTTGGCGCTGACATTAATTCACAGGCATATTAAGTTTGCTCGACCCACAACATTTCTAATATTTACAATCTTTTTAATTTCCAAATGGGAAACTGACGCTCTGTAAGAACAAAGGCTCGATATATACAAAAAGATATTCCAAAGACCTGTATTTCTGTGCACTTTGGGGTATTTAATAAAAAAACTTGTCCCAAAGTAATTTGCTCACTGTTACTAATGGTTGATGTAGACAGGGTTCTCCTGTGGGCCAGGAGCAGTCTCCTCCGCATAGTCCTCAGCCACAACTCTTCTCTTTCTTTAATATATAACTGTTGCATATAGAAATGAAGTATAATTGAAAAGAGTGATTTTGACCTACATATGTTCAAGATTTGCCTATACTTAAAAGTATGGACAGTCAGCTGGAAGAAGGCCATAAAATTCTTTCTCATGAAAAGCCATAGAAAAACATTTAAACACCAAGACAAAAAAAAAAAAAAAAAAAAAAAAAAAAACAAAAAAACAAAAAAAAAACCCAAAACTTTTCATATATTTTTTCCTATATTTTATTTATTTATTTATTGCTGAGATTGGATTGTTTGCATTTGAAGTTGTCAAGACTGTAACCTGAGTGGAAATGTCAAAATGCTTTTATTGAAAACTTGTTTTATTTAGAGGTGTTATATTTTTCACTAATTATAGGAAATTCTTCTTTAAACATAAGGATATGATTCGCTGATACTAAAGATATAATATAAGCAAACAGACACCTTAATAAGTCCCCCAAGATGGGTTTAGCATCAATATGACTTAATATTGTCCACGTGCCAACCAACTTTCCTTTGCTTTCATCTCATATTTGCACACTTTTCTAGTGTCTAGATTAATTGACTCATTTTTTTTCAGATTCTCACCTTTTATTATGTGCAGGTGACTTAAATTGCGGTGACAGTGTGAGCAAGTACTGTCGTTCTCTGTCCCAGCAGTGGCTGCCACAGATCTTTTACATGGAAGCTTTTTGGAAAAGGAACTTTTACATATGCAYTGTAGAGCTCTGCTATTATAAGAGTCACATCTCCTTATTAACTAAACCAATATAATCCCTATGGGATTACAGATGTAGGCATTATTCATTATGAAATCTGACAGATAAATCATATTATTTAATATAAACTGGAACAGCATGCTATCAAATGGTCATATGAAACACTTAAATTCTATGTTTTGATTCAACACTTCTRAAGTTAACAATTTTGGCTGATTTTAATGAGGTCCTTGGATGCAGATTTTCTTCTTAAAGGATTTTTGCTATCTAAACCMAAAATCATACGTTATATAGAAAAAAATAGAAGGAAAATGTTTGTCCTTTATTCTATTTCTCAGCACAGAAAATATTTCACATTCATAATAAATTAATGAGGATGGGAGGCATTTTCTACACGATATCATACGTGTCACAGACAACTGTTGTTTTGCAAAGCAGTTATATCAATTCAGTGTGCTTATAGTTCTAGCCTTTACTCCACAGTAAAAAAAAAATAAATAGTATTCATAAAGTCTTTCACATTATTTTCAGATAACACTTCTAAACAATTCAGCAAGATCAACTCTCCTTCTGAGGAATTTGAATAACACTGTGATTCAATAACTGAACATTTGCATCATTTAACTTTGCCTCCTGCTAAATTATCCTCCTGCCTATAGACCATTACCCTTGTAAACACAGTAGACAGAGTTAAGTCCTCTCTTGCTGAGTTTCCCACAGAAATCTCAGAAAGATTCTAGCTCTTTGTATGGATGCATTACCTGCAAAGATTAGTGTTGCTTTACAGATAACTGGAGGAAGAAGTGAGTTAACGGGAAATGGAAAGTTTGTTGTTGGCTTAAGTTGTCATTAGGGCAATTAGCTGATTATCGGGGCTCCAGGGCTGCAAACAGAGCTGTAAAAGCAAATCCTGTTGGATCCATGTGGCTCTGAGAAAGGCTCCAGGCAGGTCTAATATTCAAATAGTAAGAAATCAGATGGAAGACTGAGGTGAATACATGACTTGTGTTTACATTTTACAGTAGTGTAGAAGTCTCACACTGTGTAAAGAGTGATGATTTTAAGGTGACTAGCTAACTAATATACCATTTTTTAATATTGAGATATTTGAGAAAAAAATAATTAGAYTAAATTAAATGTTTCCTGAAAGTAGTTCTTTGATATCCATCTTCTTGAAATTAAAGCTAGTTCCTTTAGAGGAAAATGAACAGTTTCTAGTAGATATGCAGAGGTCACCACACAGTATTTCTGGTACCAACAAATGACAGACATGAGAATGTTGATGACAGACATTATAATAATTAGCATATTTTTGTAGAGTCATAATTTCTGTTTCTTGCTCTTTTCTTTTTTTTTTTTTCTTTCATCTGCCTTTCAATCAAAAATACTTTTCACTGGAAATCGAATAGCAAATGTGAAGGATTAATATTTTTAACATTTTTTTTTTTTTTAGTGGAAATGAATGTATTCCGAAGGACTGTGGGCTCTCTGTCGGTTTTTGCTCTTTTTGCTGTAATTGAATATCTACAGTAAGGCACACATAGAGATGCATAATTTTGAAGAGACTGTGATTTTATATAGATTCTCAGGTAATCATTAAAAGTAAAGCAACACGAAGAATAAAGCATCCCTGAGGATTCGGGTATAAACCTGCAAACTCATTTGTGGTTTGAATGAAGTAATGATCAGGAGCCTGAAAGTTTAGATCACAGTCTGTTTTTCACATATGGTAATTTCAATCTTTTTTTTTTTTTTTTTTTCCAATGGATCTACTTAAGAGCTATTCTGAGGAAAAACAGCTCTCTGTTGCTAATAATATTTTGGGATGTGGCTTTAAGACATGGCTAGGGGGATCCCAGTGTGATCTTGATGCTGTCCAGAGGGGATACATCCTTGTAGCCACAGCCCTTTGCCTTGTGTGGTTGGTCACCTCCTGCTTCCAGTGCTGAGGTCAGCTTGCTGCTGGGTGCGGGTACGCGCTCTGGTGCCTATACCACATACCATGGCACATGTTCACGACAGTGCTACGGCTCCAATCACAATCAACAACTCAAACTTCACCAAACTGCCCATTTGGTCAAATTGCATCCTTCATGATCTTTAGGTCTTCTTATTTTTTTATTTTTATTTTTATTTTTATTTTTATTTTTATTTTTATTTTTATTTTTATTTTTATTTTTATTTTTATTTTTATTATTTTTCCTGCTCAGAGTGGTAAGGTGAATGAGATGAAGAAACACTCAGACATGATGGGAGTAAATCAAAATAAATAAACTAGTAAATAAATACATTTAGACATATATTGTCAAATTATTCTTTTTTTTTCATGAAAAGTCAAGCTGTTAAAGTAATTTATTTAAACTGACTCAATAGGAATCTTGGTGAGGTACACCGTAGTGGATTTCTTTGTAGAAAAGCTGTTCTGACATTCAAAGTGGAATTAGTACCCTAGAAAGTGAATTACAGTGCATTCATAATTCTCATTAGACAATTCAGATATAATGAGGAGGGAACTAAGGGACACTTGCTAGTGATCAGTGCATCATCCATTAGATTCACATGTTCTCCGCTCAAAAATGGGAAGGTTGGACTAGATGATCTCTAGATGTCCCTTCCAACCTTGAATATTCTGTGATTCTGTGAGATGTGTATTTCTCAAAAATAAAGTTTGGATTATTCAGAATAAATCAGTAACTTAAATCTCACAATAAAACGGAAATGAAAAATTGTGATTTAATCAGTGAGTGCAATTAACATAGCTGTGTACTTCCATGATGTATTAAAACAACAAAAAAAATACTATGAAATAGACCATAAAATACTTTTTGTTGATTAAGTGATTGTTAGACTGCTCATTAATTTTAAAACAGGAATAGCAAGTTTCTTTGTAAAAGGTGGCTGACTTAAGAGGGTTAAGGACATAGAACATACTACACTAAAGATGCAGTAAAATAAATGATGGTCTACCTCTCTCTGCTTGCCTGTTGCAGAGTGTGATGAGAGATAAATAAAAAGATGTACGGAATCTTTAAGGAGCATATGGAATTCATTGCTGCAAGAGGCTGCTGTAAAGTGGTTAGATTTAGAAGAGGGTTATTTTACAAGCAACAACACTGAGCTAAATTGTACGGAGCAGGGGAGTAACACGATTCACAAGGCCCCTGAG
This sequence comes from Nothoprocta perdicaria, assembly GCF_003342845.1. Taxonomy (NCBI): domain Eukaryota; kingdom Metazoa; phylum Chordata; class Aves; order Tinamiformes; family Tinamidae; genus Nothoprocta; species Nothoprocta perdicaria. The sequence goes on from NW_020455093.1 coordinate 5,096,014, forward strand.
CCTGGCTCGGCATTTTCAGCTGTGACAGCAGAGCATCTTGTGAGTGGAGAGAAGCCAGCGAGCATGGAGGTGTGACACACCAGAAAGCTACAAAAACGGCAAAAAAGGGACAAGAAGAACCGAGAGGTATGAAGATAGTGTGAAGAAATTACAACTGGCTCAAATGCAGCCAGGCTGTCTGTGTACATCTCTTCCCTCTGTGTTTTCTCACRGGCTGCCTCAGTGCTGTAAAGGCAGCAGGCCAAGGGGAAAGGGAGCCCAGGAGCTGCGGTGGACGCCAGCCCGCCTTAACCCTGCCATGGTGACTCAGCTTCGGCCTGAGAATGTTTGACTGATACAGCGTAATGTTTTATAAATGWTTCTTGTCTTTTTTGAATTAGGCGACTCTTTTATGCAAAAAAAAGAGGGGTAAGGGGTGTCTTGGGGACAGGGATGTGGGAAGCTTGCCTGGAAGAAGGCGTGTAGACACCTGGGAGAAACCACGTGGAGACCAACAGCAGCAAAACCCACCTTTGATAGTCTCCTCAGGAAGTCTGTGTCCCTGTCCTCTAAGGAATGTCTGCCTGCACTTTTCTGAGCCCCCAGCCACCTCCCTCCAATCATTTGTGCTGCAAGTCTCCATTCTGGCCCTTTCTCAAACCAAAACCTCATCSTTCATCCATTCCTTTGCCCATACGCAATAGCTATACACAGGGAGTGTGTACAGGGGACATGAAGAGCAAAACTGATGGTAGGATGGTGTGTGTAAAGAGTGGGTGTTCAAATTATAATCAAATCTTTTATTGTGTTTTATTGCAAAAAGAGCTGTAATTGTTTTTAGCAAGGAAGCAAGCTGCTCAAAGTGAAATTATGAATTGCTGGCTGAAGAATTGCACCATTTTCCATGTGGCACATCTTAACAGAAGGTTAAAGGGAAATATMTAGTAACCAAACATGCTAATTAGGAATATGCTAATATTCCTTCATCCTGAAAAATAATGTTGTAAAYCCTACCTCACTGAGTATTTTTACTTAGAGAAATATCACTTCAAAAAATACAGCTGTCTTTTTTATTTATCTAAATCAAGCCACTAATGTTTAAGACTTGACCATATCAAGATTTGCTCAGATGTCTTATTATGAAAAATATGGTAATAAAGTGGTATGACATACATTATCAATTAAACACATCTATTTTTAGAAAGAAAAGTCTGGGATCGTCTTAAAACTGAGTTCTTTTTGGAACAAGAAGCAAGTTTAACATGCTYACATTGCTTATAAGGAACCTGGGAGACAGCAGGTTAAAAATTCATATGGAGAAAATTGCATATGCTGTATTCTAACTTACAAAAAAAAAAAAAAAAAAGCTATTTTAATGTTTTGGCATATGGAGTTATCGTAGCTCACTGAACAAAAAAAACCCTCAGCCCTATGTTAGATAGCAGACCTCTCCTCCTATTACGTAATGCAAGGAAATATACATACACAGTACAGCTATTTTAAATATAAAGTTTAGTGAACCTTATTATAGCTTAGATGGAAATGGAGCATTTGAGAAGATTTGTATGTTTCAAAGTTTTGTGATGGATGGAAAAGCTGAATGTACTGTGAGCCTTTTYTCAACTGAGTGTTTTGCAGAAACTTGTAGAGACAGAAAAAAAGTGAAAATGCAGAATCAAAATGTAAAAATACAGGCAAACTCTTTGTGATCTTCTACGGAACTGATGTGTATGGCTAATAACAGCAACTTCACTCCATTCTTTTCCTGTCCTTAACTAGGAACAGATCCAGATGTTGCAAAAATGTCACCACAGGGAAGCAGGAAGAATGAATGAAGCAGAATGTGTGAGATGAGAGTATACTGGGTCAAAGTGTTGAGCTATATTAGTGAGTTAGGTTAGGGAGTTAGTGAGATGAGCTCCAACTGATTGGTTAAGCTTTTTCTTGGAAGACTCTTACTCTTTCAATGTGTTTCCTTGAAACAGACAATCTGTCTATTAACATAAAATGCTTCTGAAAGGTTTTACTTTGTCAGTGCAAGGCCTGAGGTCCTGAGTCAGAATTCAGTTCAGAAATCTATACATTGATCTCACTGCTAGTATATTCTGATTTATTAGGAAATTTCTCAAGAATATGAAATCTATTCTGTCTTGAGAGGTTGGTGGAATTAAATATTACAGGTAGTAATTATATATTAAGCTTATTTTCAGATATTGGGAACCACAACATGGAATTTAATCCTGGTCTTATGCATCCCTCCTTTTGCATCTGGACACTGCAGAATTACCTCCTCTATCTGCACGGCAAACCCTATTTTGCTGGAATTTTTACCATTTATGCTAGTTCTTGGCTCTAATGGTGCAATGACATAGATGAACTCTACGTAGTAGACTTCAGCTAGGGATCCTGTGCTGTTTCTGTTTCTGGTCCATATACTGCTACTTTCTCCTTTTCTTTTCTTTTCTTTTCTTTTCTTTTCTTTTCTTTTCTTTTCTTTTCTTTTCTTTTCTTTTCTTTTCTTTTCTTTTCTTTTCTTTTCTTTTNTTTTCTTTTCTTTTCTTTTCTTTTCTTTTCTTTTCTTTTCTTTTCTTTTCTTTTCTTTTCTTTTCTTTTCTTTTCTTTTCTTTTCTTTTCTTTTCCTCCATTTAATATGCAGATGTAAAATAAAAATCCTCTTTACTAGAGATGAGTTGATACTATAGCACTTCAAATTGTACCAAGATGTTTCGTTCCAGAGGTGAATATCTTAACACATATAAGAGTACTAACATATGGCAGGTTGCACTTGACACTGTACAAGTGTTCACACGAAGTAAGCAGTAGCAGAAACCTTCTATCACCCTTCATCTGGAGATTTATCTCTAAAAGTTCTTCAAATCTGTGAACATCTCCTGTGGCCCAGAAATTGCTTTATTTGCTAAATCCTGTGATTCTCTGTCAGTCCTTAAATTTTATAGATCATTTATTTTCATAATTCTGCAACAGGATTTGGATACGGTCATTTTAGGCCTTCAACATACTCTTCTGTAAGATAGCTATAAACTCCTTTGGGTCACACATTTTACAATTTTATCTTCTTTGTTTTGCAAAAGCTTCTTTTGCAACAGACTTTTTTTCCCCTACAGATAACATTGGCTTCTTTCTTGATCAGCCCGTAGCTATGTCAGTAGCTTTTCAAGGGATCATATACACCGGGAGATAAACAAGTAAAGACAAATAAATCCAAACAAATTAAAAACACAATGGCAGTTGTACAGCAACAGATATCAGTCAATCTTGCATWAGAGCAACTGGCTTCAATTCTTCCTGCACAGTTTATAATTTATTATAAACAAATATCTAGTGGAAAGTTATTTTAACCGCAGCAGTCCAGTGGCTGAATTCTGTGCAGAGGAATAAGAAAAGATTTTTCTCAGATGACACCATCAGCATTTCTTATTTGAAGTTATCATCTTCCACTCTATTCTCATCTACATTGAGTCAAGAAAGTTTTTTACAGAAATACAGTATAGTTGACTAGTACGTGTACAAGTAAATTTCATTTGAACAGTCTCAATGAAGACTATTTTACGATATTTGAATCTGTCTTTCCCCAAAGTGTATTCTCATTTATTTTCCCCTTTATCATCATTTTCTGAACATCATGATTCAGATCATTTTCTTTCATTTATGTTTTTTTTTCTTTTCCCTTGTGAATTCTTTCATTAGAGAATGTTTTTTTCCTCCGTCACAAGATACTGCATTTCCATTATATTTATATTTTCTTTTTCTTGTGCTGTTTCCTTACTATTTTCCTCTTGTTTTCCTGCCCTCTGATCACTTCTCTTTAAATTGCTTTTTCATAGCATGGTGATCTCTTATTAACTCTGGAGGCAGCACACATCTTGTTACAGAGTCCAGCCCTGATGTCAGTTCATTAGAATTGACCATAACACGGTCAACTCTACCCCAACCCACCCACCCCCCCAAAAAAAAGGTTGCTGTTCATACCCATCTTTGAGTGGGTGATGAGAACATTCTTATAGCAGATGATGATGATGGCCTTTCCCTATTGACTCTGAAGGGAACCATGCTAGTGCATTAAATGACACCAGTGTCAGGGAACAGGCCTTCATGATGTTTAATGTGCTAGAAGAGATGGAGTCTGTTAGCAAATGTCCCCACAGTCACAGCACACTGACAGAATATTGCAGAGCCTACTGCAGATATGCAGGAGTCAAAACATGCAGATCCTTTCCTGTAAGAGCTAGAACATATTTGTGTAAAATGGACCTTTTTACAGTCAAGCGGAGGCCCAGATAAAGCATTCAGTGCTTATGATCCCTTACTAGAATTACAGTAAAGGTCCTTCCCTGTGCAGCTCTTGCCCTGGATATTTGAAATGCAAAATAATAATAATAATAATAAATCACATCTGAATTAYTGTGAATTAATTTCTCAATGATCTCTGAGTCTTTCTTCAACAAACTGTGAGACCTCCATCTTTGGAGACGTTCAAAAGCAACTTGGACAGGGTCTAGGGCAACCTGTTTTAAGTTATCCTGCTTGAGCAGAGGGATGGGAGTAGGTAATGTCCAGAAGTCCCTTGCAACTTCAACCATCTGTGATTTTGTGGTTGTCAGAATTACTGAAATATTTAACCTTGCAAAACTTTGGTGGTGTTATGATTTGGTTCTATGTTCACTTGTCAAACATCTGTGAATTGTCACACATTCACCTCACCAGCATTTATCAGAAGGATAGATGTGACAGGCATCAAGTACAGATGATCAAATATGGTGGTTTTCATATGCATTTGTCTGTTCCTCRGTGTTAGAAAACCAGGTGAAGTCATAAATATCTGCTCAGGCACACAGTAATCGCATGTAGAGTAAGAAAATAAAGAAACTTAGGAAGCAAGCTGAGGATACTTTCTAATCCCTGATTCTAGACTGTATGGGTTTCTTTAAAAGACAAGGCAACATCTACACTCTCTTCAGTTTGAGTCTGTGTTTCTCTTCTGTAATAGGATGCATAAGATCTTTTTTCACTCATTTTCTGTTATGTTTCCAGTTTGGAGTAAACAGATCAAGGTATTTGTTCTCTGCAGAACCTCAGCTAATGACRAGCAAATATCATTGCCATTGCAACCAGTCTGCATTGCTAAATCATCTCAGATCAGGAGCTTTGTTTTCTGGCAAGGAATGATGCATTCAGAGAGTCCCCAAATCAAGGGATTACTCCCATTTTAGAAAATGTCTTGGGTTAACAGAACTACACAACACTTATAAAGGCAAATATAATTATTTAACTATTTGTAACATGACTAAATATAATATTATAGTAAATAATACTGGAGGAAGTTCAGAACTGTATTGTGAAAAACTCATTGGAAATTTTCYTGAAGAAACGCATCTGTGGCTTACAATTAACAAAATGATGGTGACAATAATGAATTACTTGTTTTTCTTCTCCTTTACTTTCCTTGTATAGTTTTGACTTCTGGATCTTCTTGTCTTACTGATTTGATCTGAATAGTTGCAAGTATCCTTTGGCTGCTTTCAGTTTATTTGCKTTTTCAGGTGTATAATTAAACACAATATTGATCTTAGTATAATATCAAACATGGCTGATGTAATAATAATCCCACAGTTATAACTTGTCATGAAATGTCTCATAAAATATATTTTAAATATTATAATATGTCCCCTTAATCTCTACAGTCTTATGACAGGTTTAGAGTAATTGTGGTTATTAATTAGGAGAAACATTGGTGCATTATTCAGGAGAGAACCTTGACAGTTGTTGTAGATAATGTCAAACTAAAGCACCAGATGTTTCTCTCTGAGCTGGTTATAGCTAAGATTTTTGCAAATATAAAAGCTTTTATAGGTCTTATAACAACAGATTGGTTGAGTCATTATTAAYTGCTTAGCCATTACTGGTTTGAGAGGTCTTACTTAGTCATTTTATTTCTCAGTGATGAAATCCAGGTTAGTTTCTGTATCTTACACATGTATCCTTTAGCAGCACTCTTTGTACAATTCAAATCTTAGGTATATAGAGATATCAATGATGTTAGTTAATTTTAGTATACATATTCTTAGACTTCTGCTTATTCAAGAAGTCCAAGAAAATGCTGGTCATCATCATAAACTGAAATATCTTTGCTGTTTACTTCTTGGGTGAATTTTTCCATTTGCATTTGCTTTTCACTACCATCAGAGGTTTCATCAGTCACAARGAAGTACTCTTAAAGTGCTCCACTGGAGCCTGAGATGCTCAGTACTTGGGACTGTGGCATTTCATCTTTTGTACCTATAGTAAATGATGTTCTGTTACTTAAATCATTTGTTCCAGACAATCTGTAGTAGYTAGCTGTCATCTTTATGTCCTTCTGTCCTTCTTTTCTCTCCTAGCTTCTGATATATGGTCATCCTTCAGAGCCTTCTTGCAAGGACTACTTTAGCAGCCATTAGCTTTTGAAGCAACCATTAGCTTTTGAAGAAAAGATCAGAAAATCAAAAACTCCAAGTCATAGAATTAAACTAAACTAATAAAAATGAAATGTGTAGCCAAATACAAGCACATTATAAGCCCCTGTAAAAAGAAAWAATACTGGTCCACTATTCAACTTTTCAAGAGGTAAAGGAATGACAGTGGCAAGGAAGAAAAAATACCTAATGTTGTTCAAGTTTAAGTATATAATCCTCATTTTCCCTCACAGGATAAGAATTAAAACCAGAAAAAAAACCTATATATATATATATGTATATATATATATGTGCATGTATATATATGTGTGTATATATTTGTGTATGAGTGTGTGTATATATATATATACATACACAGATATGTACACATACATATATATATATACAGACATGAGACAGAACCTACATAGATGATTAAATTACTACTCTGGGTATGAGGAATTCATAGGGATAGCTTGAGGCAAACAGATAGAATTCACTTTAATTTTAGACATCTGTGGAGTCGATGTATAGAAATAAACACCTTGATGATGTGATTCACCTAGCATGTTATAGACATTGACAATTGTGAATTGTGTCCTAGGCTCTGCTGGCTATGGACTAAACAAATCTCTTCTGACTGTAATGGCAATATGGGGTAGCTAGTTTAAGAAAAAACACCTACATTTAGTCATTTGAATCTCTCTGACAGAGCTTAAACACAGGTGTGCAGTGCCATTTTTGATGCTTAAGAGAATTGAAATATGCAGATAAGCTGCCTAATATGACAAAGATACCTATTGTGCCACTCCATGTCCTTCTGGAGTGGCAGCTGAAGACTCAGGGTGATACCACAGCTCTAGAGGCAATAAATACCTGTGTTTGTAAAACTGAATCACAACCACAGCAATTTTCATTTGTAAACTGACCTGGGTAAATGCTACTTCTGAAAAAAATACAAGAATAATGGAATTAAGTAATCTATTTGATAGTACTTATAAAAATATAGTAAATGATGGCATCGTGGATTTGTCAAAAATTGTCGTGTGGTATCCAACTCCAGTTTAGGTTACTTTAACTTAAGAATCTATATTTGACTGTCTTCTTATCAGCTGATGGCTAAACTCCTTTCACATGCAATGAAGATCTAATCAACATAGTCAATGGATTTAGGGTGCAATTTAATTTACCAAATAAAATACCTTCTTTAAGGTGAGCAAAACAATCTTCTAAGCTCCACTGACTGACTGCATATCTATTGACTACAGTGAGAATTTAGAAGAGATCTACATGCAGATAGCTATGTTTAGATGTTTTTAATGTCTTTAGATGTCTTAATCTGAGGCAGAATTTCAACCATAATAGTAAATCCAATTAGTTTCCTTTCTATGGTGATCCCTCTGAATTAAATGGAAGGAAGTTTAAAGGAAACATGTTATGCCTTGTTTYAACCACAGAAATTTTCATAAAGCAATAAACACATTATTGTCAAATAGGAAAATATGGGATTGATAAAACTACTCTGAAGTGCACAGCTGCTTGAAAAGCTACACTTTAATTGAAGTTATCATCTACTAGCTATTAAAATGAAAGAATGCATCAAGAGAACTTCAGTCAAGATGTGTCCAGGGTCTGGTAAACCGTTCAGTAACTTCATAAATGATAGGGACGATGGAAATTATGGAGGTTATTATAGTTTCAGGGACTTTTGCATAGAAAAAGCTCTAAACAGAGTTCAGGATAGTGCTAGAATTCAAAATAATTTCTATTATCTAGAGGAAGTATCTGGGAAAAAGATGGATAAGGGTAATTGAAGATAAGTGCAAAATACTTCACCGAAATCAAGTTGTCCATAACATAAATACATGATAGAGATTGGCTAGATAGCATTCCTCCAAAGAAGCATATTATGATTAGGTGGATGACAAGTTGAAGTCTACTGTTGTGCAAACCATGACAGAACAAAACAAAACCCCAACAGTTCACATGCGGTGTGCAAACAGGACTACAGTGTTGAAGACAAGTGAAATAATCCTTCCTTTAATTAAGCACCAATATAACATCAATCACAGTGTTGCGGTCGCAGTTATCAAAGAGAATAACATTCTCACACCTGGATCTGAGGAACAGTCATCATCCAACTGATAGAGCAGAGCAATTCAGGCACCTCCATCCTGCAAAATTCACCTCCCATGAGATGGAAAGGATTGCAAGGCCTTTGAAAAAATGGCAGCTAGCTGATGCTGAAAAGCTATACATCCTATTCCACAGCTTATAGTTAAAAAAACTTGAGACAGAAATAAAGCTTTAAGAAGCACTACGCTTACCTATTGAATTTTCTGGAAGGCTACAGGTAGTCTTGTCCTGATTTTCTTTTTTTTTTTCCTTTACTGTTCTGTTTCTTTAGTCTCTATGTGAGAACACACTGGTGTCATATAAAAATGCAAGGCCTGTTTCCTGTCTTCTGCTGTAGGAGAAAGGGGGGAAACCTTCCCCTTTCCCCTTTTATGGTATGATTTCATCTGCAGATATTCCACTGAGTAATTGCATCAAAATGTAAATAATATTTTAGCTCATTTTACTTTTCTGTGGTCATCTGCTTATTTTCTAGGGCTGTGCTTGATCTTATAGGCATCATTAATCTTAAAATTAGGGTAATCTGGGTCTAAATGCACACACATTTTTTCATTTAAAATTTTCTATCAACGTCTTACCTCCCAACTCAAAAATGAAGCTGTTGAGAAATCAATAACCTTGTGCACTAGGAATAACTCTATAGTTTGCAATTTAATGACCAAGTCCTGCTACAATAAAAGTAATGGCAATTTTTCTCTTGACTCCAATAGGAATCTTACTGAGCCTTATGATAAACAAGTTTACCTGAGGCTGAGTTGGAAGGGTGAAGTTATCTTTTTTTCAGACCCGTGATACAGTTGGTAAAACAGACTTTGGGATAGAAATTCTTCTTTCGGTCTGAAACAGATCCATCAGATTTTGTTTAACTTCCCTTTTAAAGCAAAAGAGTGATCAGCAGCACAGAGAGGAGAGAAAGAATAGTAAATGTTAGAGTGAACTGGGAAGAAGACTTTTTTTTTTCTCTGCTTTGCAATCAGCAGAATAAATACTAATTTAATTCTTTAGACTGAAGTTATGATTGCTTGAATATGGTACCAAATGTATGTTTTTAGTTTTTCATAGCTACTGCTCAGTGATGCTCACATTTTGAAGATGTCTGCCATGATTTTGATAGTTTTAAACAATCTTCAGAGGTGTCTATATTAAGATACCCTGTGGAAAGAAGATTGACTAAATGAGGCAGCCATATGATGGGCAAGATCTTCTTACCTGGGGATAAGGATTACACTAATGTGTATTTTAAAATCACTATTCATTATTTGTTAAAAGTGAAAATTTTCCTCTGGTGAAGATAAAATCTTTCACCTGTTTAAAGAAATATGACTCACAGTTCAACTCCTTTACATGGTTTGGCCAAACATGCTTGTTCCTAGCTGGGAATCCAACATGTATGGGGAACATCTCTTGCCATGGAGAAAGCAGATCATGTGGCTGACAGCTGAGACCTGCACAGTCCATTAGGTAGCAAAACAGCAGCAGTCCAGTTAGTGACACAGTGCCATTGTGTATCCCTGAAGGACTATACATGTAAGAAAACATAAAAGACTGTTAAACAATAGCTCATGCCTCAGCTTAACCAACGCAATCTATCCTGCTGAGTGGTGGAAAAAGCTATTAGGCAGGATACTTTTGTTATTCTCTATATTGTTTCAAGCTTTACCACAAGTTTTTAACCAATTCAAGAAGACAGAAGAGTCTTTTGAGAAAAACAGTGCTGTGTTTAGGCATCTTGGGAACTTTCATTTCCCCATGTCCCTGACTCCCATCATAATGGGAAAGGGCTCTCAGTGATTTGCTTCAGGAATTATGGTAATCCATCCTCCTCTGTTGCCTAGTGCAGTCCCTAATCTGGGATCTCCTCCCAGGGGAACTGCCTTGTACCTGGATTCCCAAGCAGGGCAACCAGCAGCTTGCATCAAGCTTGCAGCAGCAAGTGGAAGAGCAGGAGATMTGGCAGCCTTTAAAAGCTTTCCAGAAACCACCCATCTCTATAGGAGATGCCTCTTGGGAAAAAATGTCCCAGTCTGGATTCAGTGTCTGGCTGCTGTGGTTTTAATTAACTCTTGTGCTTTCCTCATGGTGCTGGTAACAGATTACRTGAGGCGTCCCACACACACCCTCCTGGGGTGGAAGGTGCCACCAGCAGCGACATCTCAGGAAAGATCTGTGAATGAGCCGATAAATCCCAGCACAGATATAAATAAGAGGTTGAGTGGGCGAGTGCAAGGCGTCAACACAGCACCCACACAAGGACTCCTGGAAGCATTTAAACATGCAATTTAGCTCTGCTTCCAGGTTCAGGCTGTCAGCCGGGTGAGGACCGTGGCACTCAGCAAGGTGTCGGGGCAGAGCACGAGTCCAACTGCTAGACAGGCTTTACCTGTCAAACACTCAGCTGATTGAGGCACTGTGTCTACAAGTGGGACATGGATGGTTTCCCCAGTTAAAATTATTTTTGCTGGCCTGTAGCTCAGTTTGAAAGTAAGGCCCATGTCAAGAATGTAAGATGTTTTAAGAAAAAGGAAAAAGCCATCTGGCCTCAGATGCATGCTTTATTTTAGTAAATCCTAAGCCTACTTCCCTTATTTTCCACCATACTTCTCAATCTTCTCCTCCTCCAGGAAAATAAGAGAGAAAAAGAAGCAAGGGAGGGGGAAGGGAAAATTGAACAAAGGTGTCTCTGCAACTCATTTATATGCTTTGCTATAATTGTCTTTCTTGCWGACTTATTCTACTTGTTCCTTATCCTTTACATAAAATAGTTCTGCTTGACTTCTTAGTTGCCTCTTTATCTGAGATCATTAGTCATTTTTGTTTAATGCCTAATCAGTTCTGAAACCATATATCAGCTTTACCCATATTTTTTATTAGTATAAATATATAAATGTATGTGTATAAACTTATGCACATATAAGCAAAATAAAATTTCTAGTTGGTCAGGCTTTTGTCTTTTCAGCAATAATAAATTTAACAGTTTTAACTTTTCATTGTCAGATAGGTTATTGAAACTGATTACTTTCCTGCTTTGTTTGTTTAGGGAATTATGTGGAAAAATTGGTACCATTATTAACTGAATAAACAATATCAATATTTGATGCAAGCATGACACGTTAGCATCACATAAACAATGCTTCAAGAAAGAGAAAATTAGAAGTTATTATGAGATGTGGAAAAGCCAGATTATGAAATATTTCAATAAGTAGCAAATGATAGGTTTCAAGGAAAGGCTTGATTTTGAAGTTACATTTGCACTAACAAAACAATGTGCAGAAAAGATTTTAGTACGTTATTCAGAATATACCTGCACTAGAAGTAGTAAAATGATGCTTATAATTTGGATGAGAATATTGAAGGAAAGAAGCAAATAAACATGCAGTTTGCTCGCTGACCTTTTTTAGCTTTTGTTTTCTCCTTATTACATACTCCCGTGGTTAAAAAAGAAATCTCTATTCTCAAACCTAGAAACCAGTATTAAAAATAAAATAAAGTTTTAGAAACATCTTTATTCAWATTTAGGTGTGATGCTGAGTATGAAACAAGTTGATGCGTAGCTGTTGGCCTAAGCAGTGTCTCTCGTTCCTCCTAAGCTGCAGCTAAGAGAAGCTGCTTTAAGGAGCTCCTGGCAGGAGCACTTCCCTGCAAGCCTGCCAAGCGGATCGAGGGAGCTTCCCGCTCCAAAAACTATTACAGGATGAGAGGAGCCACAGATCTCTGAAATCAAAGACAATGATTCACTAACCAGGCACAGGCAGAAGTTGCTCTTTTCTGGACACCAGCCACTTTGCTGACGGACAAGAATTTCTCTCCATGTTTTAAAAAAGCATTTCCCTACCCCCAGGCATCTGCGTGTCTTGTGTAACTAGGAGGAGCTTGCCCTGCACCAAGATGCTTTGGACAACTTCCCATTCGATTGGTACCAGCTGATGAGGTGACTTATCCGGAACGTGCAGTCACAGAGAGATTCATGGAGCAAGGACAGCCCATAAGCTCCGGTCTAAGGGCTAGAGCCACCTTCAACAGTGGAGATGAGCTGGTCAGCAAAGAGTCAGAAATGCCTACCCATGGRAAGAATTGCAGCCCTATAAAAAATAAAATAAAAAATAAAAAATCAAGGATCTATTCTTCATATTTTTGAAGTAGAAACGTTCAGTTTCTTGTGGTACATTCTTTGTTCTCTTGGTATTTTTATTGCCTCTTCCCATGATTATTTCACACATTTTTTTTTTTGCCTAGCTAGATTTTGTTTGCTTATTTGTACTTGTGTGTGTGAGTGGGTGTATTGCACATATAAGTAGATCATTTCTGTGTTTAAAAAAGAAATGAGAGCTGTATAGAATGTTAAGTAAAAAAGATTTTTTAAAAAAGAAGAAATCCCTAAATTCTTGTATGCCCTTGTGGCTTCTAAATATGCCATAACACTTATAATAAAAGCAGGAATTTATCTGAGTGCCTTTGACCAATGCGGTCTTTCCCATAGAGAAGGTCATTACTCTGCCTCATTTTTCTGCCTTCTTATTTACACTATGACATTTTGGAAATGTCTGCATTTTCGTGAAGTTATACAGTGTATTTATAAAGTGTTTGGTGTCTTTTCTGTTGGTAGCTTGTATGAAAGGGTCAAAACATGACATCTAGTATGTGGCCTGCTTTGCAGTGTGTATGGAACACACACACACACACACACAAATATTTGAGCTTGATGGTACAAGACTATCCTCATTCTTTAAATCTGGGAAGCCTGGGAAGGGGCTAGCAAGTTGTCATACAGAAAAGCAGAGAGCATTGTATAAACTTCACTATAATTGCATTCTGTTTCTTTGCCAAGAAAGGTTCACATTCATTTCACCCAGCTTTGAGCATCAGTGCTGGCTAGTTGTAGTCTTCGCGGAGCACGTAGCAGCTCCGCCTAAAATCTGAATTTTCCTCTGGAAATGCTTTTTCCCAGAGATTGCATGGGGAGCCTAGCACAGTCACACAGGAAGCTTCAGAAAGCCTAGAGTCATGGAAGCTGAACAGAGAGAATGCCTGCAAAGGCTGAACCCACTAAGGCCACGTCCGTATTAGTAAAATATCCCAAGCCAGGACATGGGTCTGTGGCCTGGCCCGTGGGTGTCCGTACTGCTGGACGTCAGTGCTGCTCCTGGTGTGGTTTTGGCCACAGCTAGCAGCCTCCTAGGCAATATCTGGGCACTGGYGTGAGCTCAATAGGCAATTCGGATATGGTGACCCTGTTTTGGATGGAGGTGTGTGTGTGGGAACATATGGGCAAGTCGGTTTAACTGCATGGCTGTGAGCCATGACTTGTCAGCTGGCCTCAGGGCTGGAGAATGGTCACTGTCCTATTGTATTTAGCAAGGCAGATGCAGCCAAGAGGACTTGAGTGTTGCAACCCTTAATTATACGTGTTCTATCACCAAGTGGAAAAAGGCAAGGCTTTCTCTTCAAAGCAGGAGTGTTAGCAAAAGAATATCATGAAGGAACTTGTAGATCTATACAGCAGAATGTGCTGAAGTRCAGAGTAAGACTTGGGTCAAATCTCCCAAAATATGTAGATATGTATTTCCATTTGTGATTTTCAGACATAAAAATCTGAGACAGATTTTTATGCCTCTGAKACAGGCACCCCTCCCTTAGGGCAGTTCTTTTTTATACAAAGGGTTATTGCTACACACTTTCAGGCAACTACTGGATTGCAAATAGTAGATGAACTAGGAATAAAGCTGAGAATTCTGATCAGTTTATTTGTCCTTAATTAATATTTATTTATACAAAATACAACAGTTTGGCCTGGGCTGGAGTCAGAGCAAACCTGATGCTGTAGCCTGGCAGCTAGAAAAACCCTAGATACACAGCCATCAGTGTCCGGATGCACTGATGCAAACGGTCAAGGAAATTGTCACTGTAGAAGAAACTTGGCGAAGTGGTGGAGTGACCTGAGATGCTGGGCTTCTGTTCATGCAGACTGAAGATGTGATAGAAAGATTGCTAGAGCCCTTCACCTGTGTCATTCCATAATAAATTTTCAGCCAGGAACACCAAGACAATGGCATAAGAAGGAGATGCCTTAGGCATGTGTCTGGGAACGGTCCAGTTCAGAACTAGAAATCATCTCAGTTATTTTGGATTAGGGTGCCTAATCCGAAACCCGCCTTGTATTAGGGTCCTGGGAAGAGTTTGTGGCTCTTACTGTTCAGATGAAGAGCTGAAGAACTAGAGTGAAATGTGCTAAGAAACACTTTGGATTTAGGTCCTGTTTCATAAGCCTGAGTACTGCCTTCCTGTGCTTGCTGTTTGAGATGAGTGTCTTTTTAAACAGAAAACATTTTTAGGCATACTATTTTGCCCATCTAAGTAATTTGTAAGATGATAACTTTTATTTATAATATCAGTGCTTTATCCAGCACCGAGCTAGCTCATGCTGGTACCTTTCTCTTTAGCATTCTGAGTATTTCCAGCTGGTGACACCAAATAGCCTCCATTTCCTCATGTGGAACACTCACCAGTTGTTCTTCCCCCTCCTCCTTTCCTTTTTATTTTTGCTGCTGGAAGGATGTGGGTGATGATTTATAGAGCATGTCCAATTGGCTCTGTTTGTCTGTGCTGGCCTGCTTCATGCACACTGAGGTCAGTGCTGTATTTGTAGGTAACCATCCAAGGAAAACACCTCACAGCAGGCAAAAATGCTAACTAAGTAAAACAAAYTCAGGAATGTGATCATCTGTTTAGCAAAGTTTTCAGCAGCCCTTTCCATTACACTAAGCTTTCAGTCTGGTTCTACGAATGCAGAAGTGAACACAGCACTGAAATGCTTCAGACTTCTTCAAGTACACCGTAGAGTTGTTTGCTCAAGCATACTTGGTTGGGGGGACAAGGAAAGCTCCTTTTTATAAATGAGATTAGCAATAAATACATTTTAGTCCAAAATGTCCAAAGGAGAAAACTAAATTAAAAAAAAAGTACCTTAAAGCTATGTGTTTTGCTTGTGTTTTAAAAGGCAAAACTGTAAATAGAGAACATCTCCTGCTGCCCATTTCTAACTGCATAGTGGGCCCCACTACTTCTAGCATGATCCCCAAAGAGCCATTCTGTTAACATCGAGGGTGTTTTGATATCATCTGTGGAGCAGTGAGCTGACCTTTGCCTCATGTTTTTGGTAGCTGTGAGGTCAAAAGTATCTTCCAACATGATTCAGGCTGCAGGGAATGAAGGAGACCCCTCTTTGGCATGTGGGCACAGAGTGATGGCAATTGGTGCGTGCAGAGGCTGCTGCTCTGGGGAGCCCCAGGGCATGGGGGAAGGAATTGCAGGAGCTGCACAGTGGGACCAAGTGAAGCCAGGGTCACGACTTTCTTCCTGGAGCTGGCCGCAGGCAGAGGAGCAACCCGCGCTTTACTAATGAGCAGTTTCCTTGAACAGGTATAATAAAGAAGAGCACATGGGAGGGTAATTAGGTGCAAGTATGTGATGCACAAAAGTTTTGAGGCTGGTAGTACATTGCTGAACCGCTGCAGCACGCGATCACAGGGCCACGTGGCAGGAAGCCCAAMAGAAACAACAGGTAAGCTGCCTCTGAACATCGGGTGGCCAATGCTGGACTCTACCAGCCGCCTCTCATGCCYGGCCAGCTTCCTCGCTGCTCTCTGGCCTCCCAAGGCACACCGTGCCCATCTGGCAAGACCCCGGCTGCACTGCGCTCCCCGATGTTTGCTTTGTGCCAATTGGGTTGTATCCGATTTCATTGCGTAGGGAAGGCTAGAGGGACAGTGAATCACTTGCAAGTGGCTCGCAGTCTGTACAAATGTTTGTTTCTTTTTTTCTTTTTACCAAGCTCTGCTACCCAGTTGAATATTTATCCCTGTAGAAGAAAAGGGGTTGCTTTTTTTTTTTTTTTTTTTTTTTTTTTTTTTTTTTTTTTTAGAAAACTACAGCTGCGTATATTCCTCTCTGCCATCTCCACCCTCAACTCCAGTTTTACACGCACTCCAGCCCTTGTTTTCCTCAGCATCCTTATTAGTGAGGCTGGAAAAGCAAACACCTTTTTTCTGTTTATTTTTTTTTTATTTATTTGGGGAGGGGGGAATGACAGATTAAGCCATGCTGGAGGGGAAGAAAAAAAAAAAAAAAAGTACCAGCATCACTAATTCAGTAGGTCTCAATTGCTATAGTCCAATTTTCAAAATATTTATGCAGGAAAAAATCCCTTCCGACTCAGAAACAKAACTGCTGCAGGTAGTTCAAAGAAACTTGATGTGATTTGTTAATATAGCACTTTTATGGTCATTCAGGGAAAATGCATCTACCAAGTTCTGCAGCTATGTCAGCATTATATAGGCCCCAGCTATCGCAGAGCTAAGCTAGTCTGGGACAGGTCAAAAGAATAAGCTTTTCTTTAAAGGAGAAGCTTTTCTTTAAAGGAGACCTCAGACATACATGATAATAGGGGGAGAGGCAGGAAAACGCTAGTTGCTGTCAAAATCTCTGTTTCTGCATTAGATAACAGTTACACAACAAGAAGCCCCATTTCCCTAAGTGTTGCCCAGAGTCAAGGCGGGTATATGTGAATTTCAGACTTTTCATATCATCGACTCCTAGGTTGGTGGGAGGCATCTGCTAATGAACACATGATGTTTTAGAAATGTTTCCATAATCCAATCAGTTCTTTTTAAACTTCATTATTTTTGGCCATAGAACTGTAGGTGCTATTGTGCTTCATGAGCCAAGTCTGCTACCACTAGATAAGAAAGACATGGATCAAATTTGCATTTTTACATGTGCAAATGAGATGTCCCCAGCATCCCCTCCCCCTCCCTTTTTAATTCTAGTCCTTGTTTTTTCAAGTCCTTTTTTTTTTTTTTTTCCCCTGAAATAGTTGCCAGGTGGTTAGAAAGCTTGCTTTTCTTTCTAAACACCATGAAATGCAATACAATGCATTGCTTTATTTGCAATGATATATTGGTTTCTATGTGTTTGTAAAAATAGTTGTGAGGCCAGAAAAAGCATCTACATCCTAGCGCGATTTCCTCCAGATTTATTGCATATATTATACCTTTTCTACTTCAGTGGGCTTCTATCTCAGCGCTGAGCAGTGTGAGTGTCCATATGACAAAACCCCTCCTCCTTGCACACACGCATGTACATATGAAACCGAAAACCTGCTTTTCATTAGCATAGCCAGCACAATGGAGGCAAGAGTGGAAAAAGGAGGAGAACTTAAGATTTATGTCATCAAACATCTCATGTGAATGAATGCTCCTGCCTTAATGTAACGAGTTGCAGATAGAAGATAAGCCTAGCAGTGAGAAGAAAAGCCTCTGTTCCATATTGTGAATTTATGCACATATATATGTATATATATATATATATATATTTTGTTATCGGCTAACTTCTTATTTCAGGCTAATTTACTACTTACAGCATGAATCCCAGAGTGCATTGAATTTTTCACACTGGCCACAGATGTGCACATGCTAAGCACATATGTGGAAGGTAAAACTTCTATAGATGTGGGGAGCTTTGTCTGCATAATGGCTGCAGAGTTAAGGACTGTAGGCTAATGCACAACACATACAAAAAGCTCTGCACACATTTTAATAATAATGGTGTTATAATTTCTCTCCATACCTGTCTTAAAACATATTTTTCTTCTCTATTTGATATTAACATCAGATATTAACTAAAAACAGYGCAATATTTTAATGGGGAGAAAAATACTATCCAGAAACGGAATACTGTTAACAAATGATTTTTTTTTCATGCTCAGCTAAAAAGCAATTTAGAAAATCTCAGGTTTCCTGCTGAGAATTTGAACCAAGAATACATTTTAGTCATTGGAATACAGCCTCAGGAGTCACTMATTACTGAAGTATGGAGAGTTTTTTGTTTGTTTATTTTGTTTTTTTTTTTTCCTCTGAAATTATGACAAAGTTGTTTCTTTTCTTTGTTCATACATATTTGTATAATGTAGAAGATTACACTCGCATATTCTAAACATGCATGTATTACATGTATTAAGGAGTCAGATTCAGGCTGCATGCAAATAGGACCAAGCTGATGAAATTCAAAACATTCCTTTCAGGATCCTGTGGCATATCTATGATATTGGAGTTTTCCTCAATATTGGCAAAGCAGCTTTGAAGATATTTATTGTTAAATATGATTCTTATGTGAAATGATTCTTATGATAAATATACAGACCAAACAACATGCATTCTTAACAAACCAAATGTATTACTTGAGTAAATGCTATTATAACCTAATAATAATATAAATTTAATATCTACCTTAAGAGCATTGGACTCCGTCAAAATTTTGCCACTATGCTATTCTCCTCCTAAAYCACATGGCTTTCTGTCTGCAGCAGACAGACAGGGGATCATGAAGCAAGAGCAAGCGTGTGAGCTGAGAAAAGAAAATATATTTTTGGTATAATAATAGAACTATATGAMATTTTTATAAAGCGGATGATTTAGCCAAACAATGCTGTTTTGATTGTCCTCTAAGCACGTGAGTCCTGTTTGCAGAATGATTGTGACTGTGCAATTCTCATGGAGATGATTGTGAATGTGCAATGCTTGGTGTATCAGGTTGTTAGGAATGTGGAAACTGAATTTCAGTTCCTTTACTGGCTGTGCTCTCGAACATCTTCCAAAAATGTGTACTACAGGAGCATTTTTTCCCCTTGAAATTATCTGCTTCTTTTAAAACACTAAAACGATCTTCAAGARAAATTAAAAGCACCATGAGAACATGCCACCCACAAGAACTGAAGTCATTCATCTCCATGAGCTCCCGTCTATGAGTCAATGTATTTATCCTGAGTGCAACAGCATCAGGCAGACAGTATGAGAATTTCCTATGACTGCACACCCTTCTCTASCTCAGGAAATAGAGTACTGCTTCAGTCATGCAAAATGTATATTCATATTTTTTTAGGAGCCAGTGGATAAGGTTGTGTGGGAAAGGAAGTCTTTCTGTTTTGTCTTTTTGTTTTGTGATTCTAGATTTTATTTCTTTTGCTTTTCTTAAACAAAACTTGATCCTTTCAGACCATTCATGTCATTAAGATCGTTTGGGTAACATTGTCTGTTCTTGCCTGGATTTAGTCTGTGGAAAGTAGTTTTCCATTTTTCAGCTGTCACTAAACACAGGTGCAGCTAAGTTCTTCTGGCATGTTCCTCAGCAGAAGTGGCTGCATCCCCTAGCATCTCCTAATGTGGCTTAAAATAGAACTGCCTAGATCCTACTATAACATTATGAATAATATTACACTATAACCAAGTGTATAACCAAGGAAAGATTACTTTACTTGCATCATAATGTTGGCAATACCTAACCAGCCCCTAAACGTAAGCATCTATTAAATTAATCCCTTTAAATGAAAATCTATTATTCTTGTATAACTAATTGTGTTTGTTGCTTGCCTTTGGAGATTTCTAATCTGCCAAAGCTTAAGCAGTGTGAGACATATATCTATATAATTGTTTCTGCAGGTCCTCCAAGGTCTCTCCCTCTTTCTACTGACAATAGAAAAGACTAAAGTAATTGCTTCAGAAGGACTGCTTCACTCAACACTTAAACTTTAGGTGTAAGCTAGGGGTCTATTTTAGGCAGCTTGAACAAATATGTTTTCAGAGTCATTAATCCATGGATTCAGTGTAAATAGCATTGAAAATTTTCTCTAAAGTTTAAAACGCAGTCTTGCAAAATCATTTGGTTATTCTGGACATGGATTCCCACTTTAAAAAATGAAGCTCTGGCATTTATAACTTGATACTTCTAGTTCTATTTAGTTCTTTAGTAACTGTAAAATAAAAATAAACCCAAAAGATATTCACCTTTTAGATCAGTTTTAAATTTTATTAATATGATGTTGCATATAATGAGTTCTTCCAGATTAGTACTAGCTCCCTATGTTTGGCTGCTGAAATACAAGAAATATCTCCAATGATTTACATCAAAATACTCAGATAATTACTGTATTTAGTTATGACAACTAAGACTAATATGGAAGCAATGTAGACTATGGTGTGGGAGGGGTCAGCCTCCTGTTTGCTAATGAGAACGTATTTTTTCTCCAAACAGAGAAATGTTTCTGATGGGAATGTGAAGGAATAATTATTGGGGTTCAGATAGTGCATTGTAAATGGAGTAAAAGGCCAGTAGGTCAATGTGACTCTGATAGCTGAAACATTTTTTTATATGTCAGGCTTTGCTCAGGTAGCTTTGAGAATGGCATGGTCTTTGTGGGAGCTATGTTCATCAGGGCTTTATCCTTTGGCCTTGTGTGGGCCAAGGATCTCAGGGTGAACTCTCTGCAAAGGCATCACAGCCACAWTAAGCCATACCTAGTAGTGCACCAGGAAGCAAAGACCATTAAGGAMAATGTATGTAAGTAGTCACACACCACCAATAGCAATGATGGCAAGTGGACAGTGAGAAAACTCACTGCAAATGACAATTTGAGATCACCAAGGAGCATTTATAACACGTGCCAAAAGAGAATAGGCTGAATGGAAATGACATATTGGAACTCATTTATGTTCTCAGAGAGCAGCTTGGAGATGGCAGGTGATGATACCAGTCATGTGGCTCAACCAGGATTTTGGGGTAGTCAGCTGGTCTTGTAGAGAACAGTACCATGATGCTCTTAGCACAATGGATACACCTCTTCCTTTTCCTGAATCCTATGGAGATACTACTGCTATTATTTTTTTTCCAGACCACTAAGACTAAATTTCAGCAGAATTGCTGCAGTGAAATCAGGATGGGTGCTGAGAGATGTAGTTGATCACAAGCAGGACCTTGCAGGTTTGCCGGCTGCCTGCTATTTGCACAGGAGTCCTATCATTGTGCATATCAGAAGGGTAGTCTTTAGAAACAATCAAGCAGATACCAAACAAGCAAACAAACAAAACAAAACAAAAATAAAKRAGTCTTTGAGCTGTTGATCCTACAGTGTTACTGACGCCTAGGTTCTTTTTTTTAGGTTCTTTTTTTGTATATCCTCAAAAACACTTGATTTTGGATTGGGTTGAATAGTTTGACCTCTACCCAGCCTCCATCACACCAGGATGCAGAAGATAGGTACCCTTTACCCTGTCTTTGGACTCCATATCATTGAGATTCCTATTTGTCCTTGCTGGAAAAAAAAAAAAAGAGCCTCACTCTATTTAAAAGAAAAAGCAAATATAGTGAGCCAAGGCTTTCACCCAAGACTGTAGACCCTGCCATCAGAGCTGTGTATTTATAAACTGGAGGTGGTAGCTCTTTACATCCCTGTTTAATCTGGGTCTTAGTCTAGGAGTTTCATTTTCATGAAAACTTAAATTTGCTGATTGATACAGCAATCTCCATTTAATCATTCACAATACGGCATTTCAGGTCTCCTGATATTTCATTAAGCTGAGAACAGGAAATAACTGTTACTGTGATGGGGTGATACAGGTGATAACTGTTGATAGATGTTGACTTTAATAGCAATGAGAGGCTAGATTGTAAATTAACGATCTGTGTTGAGCAAGGAACTGTGYCCCTGGAAAGGGTTAGGAGGAAGCCTGTGCTAAGTCACAATCTGGCCTAAATGAGACAATTTTCAGAAATCATCTGAGTAGCCTGGCTTGATAGAGCATCAGCAGGGGTCTTAGGAAAATCTGACTCTTTTAGTCACGCAAAAAAATGGTTGCCTTGTGCTATCCATACCATAAATAAGTTAATTTTAAGTACTTTCGTGTGTATATATTTATATTTTRTACATAAAATCATTTGGCCTTATATCATGACTTTATTCTTATGATATTCTGAAATGGAGGCTTCCTCTTGGGATTATATAAATGCATAAGAATCTCACGCCGCATGTTTTTTTAAGAAGAAGTAAATCAAAGAGAAAAGATGCTGTAGGTGATCAGAAAGCATGCTGTAGGTGATCAAATGCTAATAGATAATAAATCCTGAGAGAGAGGAAACACTTTTTTAAGACGGTTTCTGTATTTTTGGATGTCCAATTAATTTCTGAATRTTTGAAGTGGTAACATTGATACATAATTACTGGTAAAAAGAAAAAAAACCTGCTTAGGTATATACATATTTGAATCTCTTGATTTTTTTTTAGCAGTACCTACTATAAATATACACAGGTTTTGAACAGTGCATGCAATTTTATATAGGAGATACTAATATGCACAAGGAACTTATTTACCTCTTTTCTTCCAGAATGAAGTTTATATCGCTTGGCTCTGAGGAATCTGATTTAATGTGCAAACCTTTACTACATTTGTCATTAACTCTATTTATTTTACATTTATGTAAAATAATGAATAAATAAATAAATAAAATCATGTTTTTAACTAAAGTACAAATGTTTCTCAAGTATTCTCTTTCCTGCTCCAAATATGTAAATTGAGAAAACACATTTTTAAAAYTATTGAAATTATTTTCTACATTTTTTTTTCAAAATAGTTGGTTTAGTTAGTACAGCAGATATGATACCAGCATAGCGCACCAAGAGATGGATTGTGCTTTCTGACCAAGTGGGCATGCTAACACCCTGGTGCAGTGCAAATGCTGGGACAGCTGATGACAAATTTCTGTAGTTCTCTGGAGCAAGCCAGCCTCACTCAGCCCTGCAGTTTCTCGGGACTGTAGCACATCACTGATTGATTACATTTTTCCTTCTGTAAAAGTCAGGTCTCCTAACGTAGCTGGGCTTCAGCAGGACCCCCTTGTGCAGTGGTGCAGTCCCCAGGGGAAAGTCGCAGGGTCCCGGTTAGCTCAGTCTTGGACTGCCTGAGCCTCCATCCATCACAGCATTTGCCTCCAAGTCATTTAATGTCCCTATGAAAATTCAATGATGGTGCTCAGAGGGCACCCAGTAGCTCAGGTTGTTGCTGCCAGTTGTAAGACACTGCTCCTCATCCCATAGGGACATTTTACTTCTCTGTGAGGCAGCAGATACTGAACTGCAATAGCTCWGTTTGACATAAAACTGGGATTTTACCTGTGTCTTGTACCAGCTATGGATATGAGCTCTTTTTCTGCCAGGAGGTAGCTCAGCCTCCCTTCTCCTTCCCTCCGAGCAGCTTGGTAGYCTGCTCCTTGCTGAAACTGTCTTCATACCACATTATTCAGAGCACTGCATGGACATGTATGGAGCCAGACTTTCTGATGCTTTACATCTTGTGTACTTACTTACACCAATGCGAGTGGGTGAGGAATGCTTCTGTTCTGTTTCAACAGCATTTTAAGTCCTACAGTAATATAAATGAGCACACAAGACAGAGGGCAATGGCAAATCCAGCCTGTAGTCTTTCAGCATATGCCTGCTATGTTCACAGATATAAGTTTGACTGGACAGTATTAATGCCTTTTCTTTATTTTCTTTTTCCTGCAAACCTTTTCATTAAGAGCAAAATAGCACAAGCAGTTCTTTGAGGCATKTAGGGTTTACCAAAGCTTCTCTGAAAAAGAGCAAAGTAGTCCTGGTTTTTAGATTTGCAATTAGCTTCACAGATCAGTCATAAGGCTGATTTACATAAGCTCTGAGAACAGATAGCTCCCATCAATTATAATTGGAGCCATGGGTTCATATTCTGCAGTCCCTCAAATTCTATATTTTGAATGACTAAAAGATAAAGATTCAAATTCAAGTACTAGCGTAATATTTAGACAACTGTGTTATTCAAGTCATAAGAAGAAGGAAAAATATTTCCTCGAGCAGGGCTAAAAGCAAAGACAAAGTATTATAGTGTTTATGAAGATGTAAGAGTTTCCTTCCTCTCCTTTTTTTCTCCTTCCAGACAATTCCAAATTAAAATAGAACTGAAAGGACCTAAAATTAAAAAGCAGCAAAAAGGTTCAGATCCCCTTGTTCAGTCAGTTATTGCCTTCATAAATCAAAACTAGACAGCAAATGAATTGGCTGTACTTACATTGTTGTTTATTTGCCATGCAGTTATGGGGCCATGGCAAAGCAAAACAAGAAGATCATTGTTTCAGCCAGACCTAGAGCCTTTAGGCTTATCCCCCACTGCCTCTTCTAGGTTTTGGGTCAGCATAGCAAGAGCAAAAAGCAACRTGTAATTTAGCTGCTGCCCTATTTTCCCTCCCTCTCAAATCCCTGATTGACTTGACTGTGATATAGAGGGAGCCAGTTTTGTCATGGCAGTTTTGGAGAAAATCACCTAGCAAATGAGTGAAAAAGAGTCTATGCCACAGAAATCACAGTCGTTCTAAAAGCCAGAACTCTCAAACACTTTTTTTTTTTTTTTTTAAATAATGCAATTTTAGATATCTTCAGTGCAAAAGCAGGCCTATCAATGGCACCTAGGCTTTCTGACACCTTTTCATGACTGCTACTTTATGGTTTTTTGACACTTAGCATTGAAATGAAAGATGGCATGGGCAAGCTAAACATACAGACAGTTAAGATGAATTGCGCTGTCAGAGCATTCCTCTTCATCATCCCCAAGAAGCTCTGCAATTAAAAAAAAAAAAAAAAAAGGAAAGAAATGTTTACTTACAAAAATAAAATGGGAGACACCTTCTGACAACACTGAAAAACTCAAGTTTTTGTTATGTCTCTAGTCTTCTCCCTATCCATTCTCATGGGCTCTTGAGGTTTACTCAGCTCTCACTGAAAGATCAGGACCCCTGAATCCATGAGTTGCTCTTTTCAGTTCTTCACAACAGTAYTTTCTACTTTTCCTTTAATGCACTTGTGTCTCCAAAACACATGGATGATTTTACTTTGCCACCAGTAAGATCCCCATGAGTGATAGCCCATCATTGTCATAGCTGCCAATTTGCACAGAAAAATCCCTAAGTGTAAAACTGTAACTATTAATACAAATAAGCAAACTGCKGTGGAGGAGGAGTACAGACTCCTCCTCATGCCTTGGTAATTCTCCTCCTCCAAAAAACTCACTTTATTTATAGTATCCTCTGCCTTAGTTGCTTTCCTTTCATAATTAATTCAATTAAATTTGTTGAGGTTATGTACCCAAAGCAAAACCAAAAGTCAAAAAAATGTTCATCACAAAAATTCCTCYAAGGAATTCTCAAATATATGTCACTCATTTTGTGCTTTCGATTATGAGGGGAAAATGTATTTTTTATAGATGAGCATTCTCAAGCAATGAAAGATAAGTTGAAGAATTGAGGGAGGAACAGGACATCACTGCTGTTTACTTAGTTTTAAAACACAAAGTTAGAATGACATCTCAAGAGTAAGTTCTCTCCCTTTAACATATGGTAAATAATACCACTGACTTGAATGGATTCATTGTGGATTTTCAGGTAGTTTAAGTGGAAACACATTTTTCCTTAAATATTRAAACATGCTCATTAAACTTGCTCTTTACTGGTTAGCTGTGTTTATATCTCTCCCTTTAGCAGTGCCACACTGTCTARTGTGTCTTTTTTTTCTCTCAAATAGTCAAAGTTATGAAAAAAAAAAAAGTAATTTTACTGTTTGAAACCCCATTATGCTTGAAAAAGAAAAATAAACAAAACTAAAGACAAAACCATTCGCTCCACATTCACTCATCAGGATGAGAGAAAATGAACATTTTTGTACTTAGGAGGCTGCGTGAAGCCTTCTAGCTCCGTGACACWTGAATAGCAACAGATTACTGGGTCAATTCACACGTTTTCTGTTGATATTACTCAGCATGATACCACACAAGCACATTTTTCTAAGCATTTCCACTGGTTTGCCATTTTTGCTTCAGGACTTGCCTGTTTCCAACCTGGTTGGAATTACCGCAGCAGAGCAGCAAAACCAGCATCATGTGGTATGCACGGCCCGGGGCAGGCACCCCTCGCGGACCCAGCCGTACAAGCGGTGGAGATTACTGCTCGCGTGTGGTAACGTCGGCTGGGCTCGCTCGGGTCACCGCTGGAAACTGCGGGAGCTAAACCGATCGATTTGGTCTGAAACGGATTAAGGAACGCTACTACTCGCWGCGCTATGGAGGCAACAGCTTTGGCAGGCGGAAAGTGAAAAGTAATTGTGAGGTRTAGGGGGAAGAAATGTATTTCTCTTGTGCGGCTGGAGCTGGAGGAGGCCATCTGTCAGCAAACTGGCTTGCTCCGGAGAGCTGGAGCAGCTCTGTGGTGCTGGGAGCGGAAGGTTTCCTCAGCTCCTGGTGTCCCCGCGCAGACAGACTTGGAGCAGAACAGTCTTGTTCGTTCCTGGTCGCAGACAATACCCATTCAACTGCATGGAAATATTCCCGGCAGCATGAGCACGTTGCACGGCCCCCGGCTGCTCCTCTCACAGTGCTGACAGGGACCAGTAGTTACTGCGGGCTCTGCGGTTGGGGCTGGAATCGTGTCGCTGGTTTCACTGGAGAGAGGCAGGGAACTGGGCACAGCTGGTCCTGGGTGCAGCTCTGGGTCGGGTGGACTCTGTGCAAGCAGCTCCCCAAACTCCTTCCAAATTCCTCCAGGTTCCCACAATGTGGCCGAGCAGCGGGCTCRGTGTGGGGAAGCCACCCATGATCACTAGCACCTGACATGGGGCTACCTCAGATTTCCAGCTCGAAGGCGGACTCCTTCGGCAGGCGAGGACCCCGAATCCCTACCATGCTGGGGTGACATGGAAGGATGGCATGAGGGGAGCCCGGACACCCCTGGCACTGAGACACCACAAAATCCCTGCATCCCACATCTGGCTCCCAACCCTACCCGAAGCTGGACCGGGCCTGCTGTCACCATGGCCCTGCTGGGGCGCCCAGCATCCTCCACAGAGGAGGCCCTTCTGCTGTTGATCTTGACCCTTTGGACCCATCCGTGGAAGGCATCTTGTGCAGAATCTCTTTTCCTGCAGCCTCTGTAACGTGCTTTACAGCGGTGCATCCCACAAAGGAGAGCGGGATCTCAGAAACAAATGAAAAATTAACCCGGCATGTTACGGCAGCTTCTCATGCACGACAACTGCAGAACCAGCCTTCACCATATGCTAAAAGTATCATATATTTCTTATACCTGTGGGAAAGATTTTTCTCTTATACATGAAATGGACTGTATTACAAACAGCTTGTTAAACGTGTGACAGATCGGCTTGAAACGATGGTTCTTGTACTCTACAGGCCTGCACATTTGCTAATAAACTGACTACATATACAAACAGTCTGTTCCAGGGTTTAAGCTCCTATTACACGGGTTCATGTTTCAACATGCAGCCACTCTGTAGTTTGTGTTTTCAGCAGAACGAGTAAGTGGATGCATATGCATTACGATTCCAGACATCGCTCCATACCAGATGTGGTGCCTTTATTTTTAGTACTGCAGGAGTGTCTGCTGACCCTTTCTCACCCCATGTCTAATGAAAGATTGACTGCTCTGGGTTTTCTTATGGTGAATTATATATTAGAGGACAGTGGATTTAAAAATTAATTCAAGATTAATTTAGGGATGACTGCACATGGAATTATTTGGCCAACAGATGAAAAATGAAAATTTCACTACAAAGAAAAAAAATTGTAGAAGTGTCAAATTTTAATCCAATTTTCTATAAAGAATGATCGTGTTCTGAGACCCTTCTAAGGACTACAATTAATCATTCAGAGTGATACCCCTTTTCCACTTGCTATGCAAGCTCCCCTCTGAGCCAAAGCACCCTCCCTGCTCCTCTGAAGCGGGGATTCGTGTGCTTGGTCAGTAAAATAAATTAGCACTGTACCAAATGGTTCCAAATTCAGGAAAACACAATAGCTGAAGCATACACTTAAGTGAGAGGAGACACAGCTATTGCATGGACAAAGGGAGAAAAGAAAGAAAAATAGTAGTACCACTTCTAGCCAGATTTACGGCTTCTATGAAGGCTTGTAACTTTTTAGGCAAATGAGAAATGAATCAAAAGGCAGAAAATGGATCTCTTTCATTTAAGACTCTGTTAAATTTTAATGGCAATGTTAGACGTAGTACAGACACCCCTGCTTCACTAAATCAAAAGGAAATACAAAGTCAACTAAATTCTATCTTATATGTTTAGCTGTTGTGGGATTTTTATATTAAATAAAATAAGAAGAAAGGACTCTAATGAAAAGCAGGCTAGGAAGATGGATGCTAGGAGCTCACCTTACTGACTAAGAAAACAAATATTGCATAAAATGAATAGTCCCTTTTAACTAGTAAAGACTGAGCTATATAAAACCCTCCACTTGTCATGAATTGAATGGTATTCTCCTCTATTTATCCTGCTTCTGTTTTATCTAATATTAAAGAATTCTTATTTTCTGTAGCAGTTCTTGCTTCCTGCACATAGTATGCATGGAGGACGAAGAGAGGGAACAGAGAAAATGCACTATGATGTCCTTTAACTGTCAGACTGACCTCGAAGAATAATTTTAATGTATTCCCAAATCCACAATTTATTTTCTATCAAATCTAAAAAATTAGCAGTGCCTATTTTTGAAAGGGGTGAATGAACTACAGAGCCTTATGCAGAGGGAACTGTAAGCTGAAAAGGACTGAATAAAATTGAATATGCTTTCCATTGTGGAACACAGAAAATTTAAAGGCCTTGCTACTACGTATGAATAGTACTGAACATATAGACTGTGTTAAGGAGAAATTAACTGGGCAACCATGGATGCAGGATAAAAAATGTGTCAAATCAAGGGCTGCAGACTACAGGAGCATGCCAGCTAATTTGAATAAGCTCTCCCTACCTCCCTGCCTGTTTTGTACCTCTCGGTCTTGTTACCTTGCTAGAAAGGAAAACATTTAAAACGGGACTTCTGCAGGCGGGCTGATTTCTTGCTGAATCAGCAGTCTTGACACAAATTGATTTCTGCGTCTTCCACCTCGTGAAAGCTGGAAAATGTTTTTAATTGAACATGGCCCTAATTTACAGGACATGCTGCAGCAGAAGACAAAAGGCTGGAAATGGCAGCAAATGCATGCTATATTATACATACCATAACAATGATAAGATCTGTTATATACTGACAATTACTGGTTATTTATTATGTGTCACTTACCAGGAGACAATATATATGTYATTTATGTATATAATAGAGAAATAAATGCAATAAAATTTAATTTTGCAAAGTAAATGCAAAGGGGTAAATATACAGAATAAGTGCACTGTCTAAGTATAAGTTGAAGAAAAACAGGACCTATTGTTCCCATGGTTAGACACAAATGACACTAGAATTTTTTTGATGATAAGATCATTAGGTTTCAAATTGATCTGATGAAGCTCAAATACATATATTTTCGTTTTGCTAGATGGAGAAGGATAATTCAGTTAACTATGTTTTAATGGATTTTTTTTTTCGTATTCCTCACAGCATTATAATAGTCATTACGTTTAATTATAGCCAARTTTTTGGGGTTTTTTAAGTAAAAAGCATATAACAATAATCTCTTCTCAGGTGTACAAGATGTATAAGAGGTCTATTCTCAATAGTCTTGTGTTACTTGTATAGGAATCAAGCGTTTCCCTATATATGCAAGGGTTTCCTTTGGGAAAGACCATCTCCAGAGAGTCCTAGTCCATAGCTGATATGAATTTTAACTGAAAAATCTTGCAATTTAAATATATTACTGCTAAAAATATTGTCTTCTATCATTTTGGGAAAGTTTAGTATTCTTGGATGAAAGCACAGGTATTCATTTAGGAATATACTGATCTCTGCAAAGTATCCTGGAAAGAAAAAAAAAAAAAAAGAAAGAAAAAAAAGGTTGGGTATGTGGTCAGTCCTGTAAAATTAACAGCTACCACATCCGAAATGGTTTGAGACGTAACATCATCTGCTAAGATGAGTGTGGGGCCATGAGCCAGGAACTCCTGAGTTTTATTCCAGCTCAGCTATGAGCTCGCTTTGYGGCACAGGGTAAGTTTGCAGTCTAGGGGATAATGATTACTTTGTTTTTGCCTCATTGACTTAAATGTTTGCATTCTGTTCTTTTCTTTTTAGTTTTTATTCCAGTCCATAAGCTTATGAGGCAAGGACAGTACCTAACTGAATAAGCACGTATTCTGGAAGGGATATAAATCTCCAGGCTTGAGGGCAAAAGCCAGTCTGTAATTCTAAACAAGGGAAACTTTGCTTCCAGGCAGATTATCTCCAAACTGCCAGCTGTAGTGTTTCTTTGTCTGAAGCAGCTGGTACTGACCACTCTTGGAGATAGGATACTAGGAGAGATGGATCACTGGTTTGATCCAGTATGGCAATTCCCAGGCTCTTCTACAGTGCCAATTATATTACTGGCAGTCAAAAACAATAATAAGATTACTGAGAGGAATTTAACTAATGAGATCAAATAAAGAATCAATATTTGGTGGGGAAGGGAAGGTCACCGTATTGCCAGATGTCCACCAGTTATTGAATCAAAGGAGTTTTTTCAKTTGTTTGTTTGTTTTTTTCCCTCATGGTAATTTTAACTACAGTTTTTCAGAGTTTCTACTTTCAGAACCTTTCTAACATAATTTTAGGGGGATCGATGGCTGCATAAAATAAATCTTGAGAAGAAGAGTGACATATAATTAATGGAAGTGGGGGAGAAGTGGGAGGAAGGAGAAGAAAGTTTGTGAAAGTTTGCAGGCTGGAAGTGTGCACATTGGTAAGTGATGGATGACATTGAATTGCATAAGAATCCACAAGCAGGGAGGCAGGAGAAAGAGAAAACTTGCTGCTCTCTCCTCAAAGAGTACATTATGCCGTGTGCTTCCCAACAGTAGAGTCTGGGAATTAAAATGATGCCAAGAGTTAGAAGCCAAAACCTGGGAACAGCACCACACCGAACTCCCTCTGATAGGAATGGACACTTGGAGATTGTGAGCACTGAACAGATTTAAGCTTGGATTGGAGGCAGCAGCTCTTATTTAGCTTCACCYTCCTAATAAATTCTGTTGGCAGAAAGGACGGGGAGCCCCGACTCTGCTGGAGTGGCCTTAGTCTGTAGGGCAGAGCACTGCGATCCCAGATGGCCGAGGCAACACCAGCTGGTAGCACTTGGACAAAGAGTTCAGTCTGATGAAACACAGCCTGACAGCWGGTATCAGATGCTGGAGAATTGTAACTTTCAGAGAACGTGTTGCTATTGGAGTCATGACAGAAATTTCAGGGGGGAGGATATATAAAAATTTGGGAGACATTAGAAGATCTCACCTGCTTTGAAAGAAGAACTCAGCCAGGCTTTGCTGATGTTGCCAGCTGAGGGGATGGTCTGCAGTTTCTAAGGGCCCATTTACACTATCAAGCTGTAGAAACATAGTAAGATTTCTTGTTCAGAGGAATCATTATCAGGTTCCAAAACCAAGCCTAGACTTAAGGTAATTAGCTCATTTGCTATACACCGGATTCAGTTGCGTTGCTCTCTTTCTGGCAATAGTCCCTTCCTTGCTTTCAGTTTTAGTCCTGAAAGGACAAAAATTCAGGAATCAAGCATCATAAAGATTTACAAACTAAAAGCCAACATTTTGACTGCACCTAAAGATTGACCGGAAAAGTAGAGATCTATATCATGAAATGACTTTAAAGAAATACTTCATGGGTCTGAGGCTGCATTTTGTCACAGCTGAAGTTTGTAGACTTATCTGAACTGTGTTGTGCATAGTAAAATTTAGAGGTACCCAAGCATGTGTAATAGAAATGCAGGACAATTTTGATAGAAAAATCTCTGGGCTGGATGGAAAAATAGATGAACATTTAGCTGTCCCTATGCCTTGACCATCAGAACGCAGGGAGGTAACCAGCATACCCTYAGGTACTTTCTTTGCCTTGTTTTTATTCCTAAACATTAAGTATCAAGTCTAAACTCATCATTAAGGTTTCTCGGTAGCTAGGGGAGGGAGTAAAACATGATTCTGTTTTAAAATACCTCGTATGAGCTGCCGTGTCAGATGATGATTGCTGTCCTTTGAATATAGAGAGTTTAGGTGGCCAGCCCAAGCAGATATTTTCAATGTTTGGATACATGTTCTACTGGGTAGAATAACCCCACTTGTGTTTAAGAGGATCCCTCTTGGCAGTTTCTTATCCTCTAGTTTAGGTGAACTCCTCTCCTCAGTCCTCAGCACATTATTATTGTGTCTTCTATTTGCCAATAACAAATTCTTTCTATGCATTGCAGGAAAAGTAGAACCTTACTTAGAACTGAGGATCCAGTGAGCACTGAGATACCCATGCCTTTTTTTGATTTATGTCTGAAGATAAAGAAAATAGGGCCTAGAAAATGTTAGAGCTGATTAAAAGGCTGGATGAAATGGGAGCTATAGAAATGGTTGTCAACATTGAAACACCAAGCCCCTCACTGTCACACATCTTACATATAAATTCAGTAAGAAAACTGCCTAAAAATTGAATAATTATGGAAAAAATAAAGAGGATTTTTTCACTTCTCTTTATTTTAGTAAGAAAGATTTTCCATGTAGTAAATGTATACATACTTCTATTTAATTGTTTGACTTTCAGATTTTTTGGAGGATTWCTTTTTCTACTTTTTCATCTTTTCCATTTGACCTCAAAAATAAAAGATAGAACACAAATGACACAACATAAAAGGAGAGAAGCAAGCAACTTATAAAATGAAAGCCCTAAAACACAAAACATTTTGTTTTCCAGTTTTGCTTTTAAAAAAATCCCATAAAAGATTCTGTATTGAAAAGCTTGTTTTCAATGTGTGAAAGAAATCAACAAAATAACCTTATAAAACAAAATAATGGATGATATTGGAGATCCTTTCATCTCCTTCTTTAAGAGCATCGTTAGAGCAAAAGGGCAACCTCATTCTTCTTTCAGAACTCTAAGGACACAGATACTTTAATTTTCCTTGATAAGGTCTAAAAGCAGCAAGATAGTATCCAAGATCCAATCTGAGAAAAGCAACACAGAAACACTTGCTCTCTTTTCCATCTGTATTTCATAATTACTTTGAATTACTCTGAGTCAATAATCAATGCCATTTATTCCAGTGAAAATTATTTAATGGCTTAGAGCCATCAAGTTGTAACTCGTTCAATAACTTGCATGTATTTCCTCTTTCCCCTTTCCCTCTCACTGATTTTCACATACACCCACTGACTGCATAATGTTTCAAATTAAAAGGAAAAACTGAGGGCAGGAAGTGTTACTTGTACATCAGTTTATAAAAGTCCTAATTCTCATTGGTGCTTTTAAATGCTGTTTCAACTGCAATAAAAAGCATAGTAGCATATTTTTTTTTCACTTAGAGGTATGAAATATTTATTACTTTCATTACTGAATACAGCTGGAAAACTGTGTTTTTCTTATCTTTCTCCTTTTTTTTTTTCAGTGAAATATGTTTTAAGTTCCTTTTTTTTTTTCTTGTTAATCATAGTGACTGTATGGGAACCCCTGTGTTGCGCCGTATTTTATCAGCCCAGAAGCCCAGCTGAAAAAGCAACCACAGAAAACAGAAAACGAGGTTCTAACACGAGAAATCTGCACTTAGCAGAGCTCCCTTAAGCAGTGCAATTAAGAGAGCTGTCATTTTTCTTACCAGCGCTTGGCAGTGGGCATCAAGCTGCCACTGGGAAAGGCGCCAGCGCTATGCACCATTGACTGCCCTTCCAGCAGATGCACATTTGCCAAAGTGGGCAGTGAACGAGGTGAAAATGGAAGCGAAAGCTGAGCAGACCAGCAGAAAGCAGCACTCACCTTTGCATTGCTAAAGGGCTCGGCAATGAAAGGTGCAAAGGGTCCGGGAATGCCCGGATCCCCTTGGGAATGGAGCAGGGACCAGGGTAGGCGATTTCAGAGCAGGCTGCAAGCAGCAGCAGGGAAGGCAGCATGAGGAGAGTGATGGGCAGAAGTGTCCAGAAACCCTGGTAGGAGCCTCAGGAGCTGCTGAGCTGTGGGAGGGATTCTCATTCCCTCCCTCTCCCCCAGCACAGGCACGCGGGGCAGGTGTTGGGGCGCTCTGATGTCTCTTCTTGATTTATTTATCTGATGAAAAATAATGAAAGGGGTGATCCTCTAGAGTCCTTGGAGATTCCATTAACTCTGCGATTTGAACATATTGATAAGTTGGTGATTATCTTGAAATGGACTGGAGAAAGTGAAAGGGGAAAAAATGCTTCTAGGAAAGGTCTGTTTCATGTGCAGAGATTTTCAAGTTTAGATAATATTTCAAGTGTATCAAAATACAGTAAAAAGACCAGAGGTTAATTATACTGGCATGATAGCTGGAACCACATTATTATAATTCTCTTGGAAAGCACTATGGAGCATATGGAGTGAATGAGGGGCCTATGTGTGCGTAATAAGTTCTGTATGGGGATAAGGTGAAGGAGCAAGAGCTCTCTTGTGTGTAAGAGGCACTAAATAAGGGGAAGCAAATGATTTAACTGCTTGAGGGACTAAGTTTGTACACAGCAACATATTCAAGGTGCCCTATCCTTTAAGCAGTAACATACATAAATTCACTCACTGACATGATTCATCTTCATTTCATGCAGCAAACACTATTGCAAATTGTCTATAGAACAAATGCTGGAGAGTTTGCTCCTCACAGATATGCTCAGTTTGCTTTGGAATTTGATGTTTTGTGCTGTGCAAAACCATTAARTGTTTGCCTTGCAAAACTGCTTCCCTGCTACTGCATTTTTGCATTTTTCCTTTGTTATCTCTGAATCGGTTTCTCTGTTTCCTGTTTTCTATCTTCTCATTTTTTTAAAAAATTTTTTTTTTTTTTGTGCAGGGATGCAGTGATGTCTGAGAGTTATCCTCAGTAACAGAAAGCACATGAAATTAAAAGACCTCAACAAGGATATTGCTGAATTCCAAAAGGTTCTGCTACTGGTTTTAAAGGATGGACAGTAGCTCACTTAATTTAAATCTAATTCTTACCTATTTCTTGTTATCTCATCTAATCACATAGGTCTCTGCTACAGTAAATAGAGTTAAATTCTATCAAAGATTGAATCTTAAACACTGATTTTTAGATAGTCTGAATTTTTTATATGTGCTCATTTTTTTTTCTACAAAAAGATGCTTAAACATCAAACTTGGACTAGATGACTAATTTTTACATAGTTAAAGATGGGTATAGTGAATCCAGCCCAAAAGATTGAATTTGCAGTCACTCATATTAAACAGGAGAAATTGTACCTCAGCAAAGAATTCACTGAGAATTTGCAGTAAATAACATAAATTGCGTCTTCTGACTAATTTCCTTTCCATTTGGTCTGTTCTGAACAGAATAGGGCGCTCGCCTGCTCTGAACTAGGATGTAGCTCTGCTTAGTTCAGTGCGACTAAAGGGTTTAAATCTTCCAGAAGTAGGATCAATATGCGTTGTAAAAAGGTCTGAAATTAAGGGAACAAAAGTTGGATTTTTTTTGTTAGAGTAAGAGTACTTGTTTTTCCTTCTTTTATATTGTTTTAGCAGAGTTGCTGCATTTGGAATAAGGTGTAGGTAGGCAATAACACACAATATTTGCTGAGATCGTTCCCTGAGCTTTGCCTAAATAGTCTCTTTTAACCTTTTTTTGGCATATATAATTCATTTAGAATTTACAGCATTTCCACTATAAATTAGAAAGGGAGCCCAAAGCTTTTGAAAGCAAAAGCTCTCATGCAAACTCACTGTATATTTATTGTAAATTCTAAAGATTCTTTTTTGATGTCTATCTGCAAATGGTTAATCATCCATTAAGAGAAGAATAATATGGAATTTAAGTTGTTTGCAAGTGTACCATGTAAAGTAGCTATTTTCAGCAGTTTATCTGAGCTTTAGGGTATAAGATTACAATATCCATGAAAAGGCTATTTTATTTTCCAAACTATGGAGCATACATTCACTTCAGTAATTAGTTTCTTCATTTTCTAGTCATAAAACCAATCTTCATGCAAACAGCACACATCCTTTCTTTTTTCTTTTTTTTTTAAGAGAAAGCAAAATAATAGTAACAATCTTGTTCTGTAGAAGACTCTCAAGAATGGCAGCTGAAAGTTTTAGCTTTCTCATTCCTGTCTCTTGCTGAGAACAGGAAAGTAGCAAATGTGGGAAAATATTTAATATCATTTAGCCAATTACAAATATTTAAAAGCTGATCACTGACTTAAAAGTTCAAGTTGTCTAGATATCAGCAGTATAATAATGTGTCATTTATTTTGCGTAAATTGATCATTGAACTGAATATTTAGTTGCTACCACCTCCAGTGACATCTGGTAGAAATACTATGAAGATTTAAGCACCACATCACTAAATAAACTAAAGACTGGAAAATAAGGCAGTAAATAAACTTAACTTGTTGGGCTAAATGAAGAGAAGAATGAAAAGTAGCTTGATCATAGTGTATACATATTTATGTTTGGAAATGAAAAAAAATTAAGCAAAGAGGTTTCAGTCTTACCGAAAAATGCATATTTGACCCAATTCAAATTTCAGTCAATGTCTCAAAGCTGTTTATATTATAAGCCAGAAGATTTCCAGTGTTTGGAAGTCGAAGTTAAATGCATTCAATTTTAAGATGGGCGATTTCTTAGCAGAGAACATAGCTAAAGATCAGAACATACTGTTGCTTCACACGAAGATTCACCATTAATTTAAACACCACTCTAAGGCAGGGGTGCATTAATCCAGCTTCTGAGAGAGACGGTGCAGAGATGGTGCAGTCTGTGTGAACTGCTGAAAGGAAAGGACTGACATGTATTTGCTACAGGCTGTCTAATGGATTCCTTGTTATTGCAAGGATACAAGGCATTAATGGAAACTTTAATCTGTCCTGTTGCTCTGAAATTCTTTCATCTTGTTCGTCTTGAGCAGATAGGGATAAACAGATGAAATTCAATGGCTTTGGAGTACTGAGGATGGAGTGCATCCCTCTGGACTTCAGCTCTGTGCCATGACCACTAGCTGTGAAAGATCTGTAATAGCTTTTGAAGGAACTCCTTTATGCTGGAGCCTTTGCACAAGCAGCACATTGCACTAGTCCAGTGGGCCATGCTGCTAGAGCTGTCAGGGACAAACAGGTTCTCACATGTAGTGCCACGGCTGAGGGGTCACCTAGGGGTGCAGAACAAGCCTATCCATGGGTTACTTGCTGCAGCCTGTTGGCACCGAGAGTATCTTACTTGGAGCTTCACTGTGGAGTAAATTTGATCATGCAGATTCATCCTCACTTGCTTTCCCTGGCTTACATCTAGGAGAATGTCTTCAGGAGTAGAATCCTCACTTCATTTTAATTTGCTTCTTCTGTGAGGCATGTACACTGTGACTGAGGAATTGTACCAAATTGCTCCATGAATTAGCAGGTAGGAGACCTTTAGAAGAATCAAGACACCAAGACACCAGCCGCTGAGCCATTTATCTAGGTGACTTTCTGCTAAATGGTGAGAAATAGGCAGCATTAGGTTGTCTTTTGTCTCATCCTATAGTATGTATCTAAAGAAATAGTTTGGAAATACTCTGAAAGCACTTGCTTCCGTCCTTTGCTTGCGCAAGGAGCCTAGCATGGCTGGGTCAGTGTAGATGGCTGCAGGGCAGATGACTAAGAGAAGGGGAAATGAGTCTCACCCACATGAAAAGGACATGTCCTGTTAAACAAAAGCAACTGGCACTGCACAACAGAACCAATTTCTTTTAAACACACTCCGCCTGGAGTGAATGCTCCATACACACTAGAATAAGTCTGCCAACTTATTTCTCCACCCACATGGTGAAAAAAAGAAAGTGTTAAGAAAGATTTTTCATTGCTTCTTTGCTATCTAGAAATAGAGTTCCTTTTGCCATTAAAATCATGAATAATGCCAAAAATATCATTGCTGATTAAAAAATTTAGATTAGTATTAGGCACGATAGGAAGTATTACAGGTTGCTACTTTGAACAGCCATCCAATAATGTTAAGAATCCAAATGAATAGAGTGGATATCTATTTCAATTGGAGAACAATACCCCAAAGATTTTATTTTTTCAGCACTGTTGCAACTCCTGGAAAAACTTCACTGTAGTTTATTTCCTAAATACATGCCATTCCTGTCTAGAAAAAGTGCTCCTCCCAAACTCTATGACCTATTGGGCTAGATTTGTAATTAGATATTGCTCTAATGCTGCCCTTGATGTTTCAGTCATCAATGTGTAGTTTGTGAAGGAAAATATCTTCCATTTGAAGGATGTCTGCTCATGATAATATTAGTTCATGAAATCTTATTACAATTTCATCAATATAGAAACTATKTAATTTGCAGAA
This sequence comes from Nothoprocta perdicaria, assembly GCF_003342845.1. Lineage (NCBI taxonomy): Eukaryota > Metazoa > Chordata > Aves > Tinamiformes > Tinamidae > Nothoprocta > Nothoprocta perdicaria. The sequence goes on from NW_020455093.1 coordinate 5,134,745, forward strand.
ACAATAAGAAGTTAATCATTTTCTTTTGCATCATATTTTCTTCTTTTTTTTATTGCTGTCTGTAATACAATTTCTTTTCCCAAAACTCACAATGAAAAAAAGAGAGCATATGTACAAAAATTAAAGCATTCATTGACAAAAATTCACAAGAAYAGGAACATTATTTGACACACAAAACCTCCATAAGACTGCAGTGTCACTCTTCAGAAAAGCTTGCAAGCATGCCCTTGACTGGCACGTAATTAGGAGAACTACAATTCTTCTTTACCCTATCCACTGATAAGTATCATATTAGTGCCCAGCCCAGTGTGCAGCATTGACCAGTGTGGTGATAAGGAGGGCACAAGTTCCAGAGCAGGAAAACAGAGGCTTGTAGATRTGAAACTGGAGTTTGTTTGGTTGTAACAACTGGAGGCCAAACGGAACAACCCATCTTACACACGGTGAGACTGGTGCTTAGATAAGCAAAGGAAATGGGGACGAAAACAGTTGTAAGGTGCCTTTCCAAGGCAACATAGGGGCCAGCTGCAGCATGGCAGATCCACTGGGGCTCTCACTCCTTATCCAGAAGCTTTGAAGTTCCTCAGCATCTRCAGTCTAAGCCACCAAATTGAAACATAGTCCTGGGTGTGATACCTGCAATTTCGTAGTTTGTATCAGCTGGTTTCCATCCCTGTTCCCCTCAAAATAACAACCATTAGAGGCTTCAGGAAAGATATCCTTATCACTATGAATCTGCAGCAATGATCTTTTGACAACATAAATAAAAAGAAATAATTGACAGTATTTGTTCTTACAAAAATGTTCTCTGGCCTTCCAGTCTCTGGGATTGTAGTAATAGGTTTTGTTTGGCTCTTAATGTAAATAACTGATTCTGTGTATAAAACACATTCTGTATTTAGTGGGTAAGAGTATGGAGGAAGGCTCCAGATGTTGGATCAAGGGCTGCATATCCTTTTCCCTCCTGGATTAGTAAATTAAAACACTAACATAACACTAAAAGAAGGATCAGTCTAACAGAGATAGGGTTTTCAGTGGTCCTCTCCTGCCTGCACACTCCTACTTTAAGTCACAGAAAAGCATATTTGCAACATATACCCATAGTGAAGGTCAGCAACTGGMGAGTACACCCAAAGTGCTCTGAAAAAATGAGATTTCATTTTCACAGCTACACTGAACCAAGGCAAGAGCTGGAATTAAAAGCAGTCAGACACCCTGAACCCCTCTGCTTTGGTGTGGTAACACTCCAGCTTGAGGTTTTGTGAAAATGCTGCTTTCAAATATAAGAGCTTGGGAAGCTGGCTGCAGTAACTGGCAACACTGCATTGTTTCRCTGCCTCTTTTTTCCCCCTTTATTTTTAGAAAAAAAAAAAAAAATATTTGGAGAAACTGAGAGACATCCTTAGCCTGAGCATGGACATTCTGCTCTACCATCCCAGYGAGCACCTAACCCTTAAAGACCTTCAGTTCCTCAGCTCCACAGAGGCGCATCACAGCTCTACGATCCAGGAGTTTTCTGAGTAACACAGCTGGATCCAACTTGGATCCACTCAGCCACTTTTTCCTGAGACAGAAAGGTCTGTTTGCAGAAGTCAGCTTTTCCAGCTGCATTGCCAACCTTATGGTAGCGCTCCGGGTCCCACTAATTTCCTCACAGAGCATCTGGGAAGTGGGGCTGGGCAGCTGGCTCCTGGTGTGCTGGGGAGCAGGGGTGGCATTCCTGCATCCTGCCCAGCCCACCTGCTGCCCACCTGGTGTGGGAACGCTGGGAACGCCRGGAAAGGTATTAATAGGCTATGGCCATGCAGGAGCGTGCGGGCGGCTTAAATTAGTGTGCTATATTTGCAGCAATAGTGGCAAGTCGCTGTCGTGGGGCAGCCTCTTGAGAATAAATGTGGCCTCTGAGCCCGCGACACACTGTCATTTCATTCCCTAAATTTATGTGCAGGGATGGCCCCAGTAATGAGTTATCAGGCATTTTTAACAGGGCATATTTGCATGCTTCTGTCTAAGTGTGTGGTGTAAAACTCTGATCCCAGTAGATGAACATACAATACAGAACAGCACAGATTTCTGTAACAACCCTAAAAATGTCAGCCCCTGGCTATGAATAAGCATATAASTGTTTTGGAGAGAGCAAATTTTCTTCTTGTGCATATATACTGGGTTAAATTAAACAAGCAGCAGTAGATGTAACTAATGAGGATTTAATATGGCAGTCATTTCAGTCTTTTATTTTTTCAAATTTCCAAAAAGCAAAAGACCTCCAGAATTGCTCTATTCTGACACCTAGGAATCAATAACAAAATCGCTGTAGTTTAAAATCAGTTGCACACACTCTGCTCTTCATACTGGGGCAAGCCAGAATCCAAGCTAACCACTGCAATGTTCCCTTCTCAAAGAAGAGTGATTAGCACTCTGGTCAAATTGCCACAGACATCCATTTGTGTGTGACGATATTATGTCACCATAGTTTTTCAAACTAAACTCYGTTTTATTCCCTTATAATCAAGTTCAGTATCTCAGTCCAAGTTTAATAATCATCCTTYGAGGATATTTTTCTAGTAGCATAAACTATTTTTTTTTAGCTCATAGGGAAAAATGATGTTTTTGTACTATGTACAAAAAAATAAGTTACTAGAGACAATATTTGACCTAACTTAAAAGTGTGAATAAAGGAAGGTAAATGGAGATCAATATAGAACAAGATGCAGCTTTCCGTTTGGAAAATGCGACCCTATTTCTCATCACAGAAGTAASTTGCAGCTAGAATCTCATGAAGAAACTTCTCAGTTCTTTATCATCCTCCATCTGTGCATTTCAAACTTCATCTATTTTATGGTCTAGACAGATCTTAATGTCATCTTTTCAAGGAATGGTAAGCTAAGATCTAGAAATTTGGACAAAATTTGACTTTTCAGTCATTGGCAGAATGTGGAAATAGGAACATAGCATTCCTATTGATGTGTAATTTCCTGCTTCTATAGCATGGCCTTTCCCAGTATAAACTGAGGGAAAAAAATGGTKCTCAGATTTTCTCCCACTAGGGAATATAAATGTGCTTGTCTGATAGCAGATCATGCTGCTATTCTTTCTTTAAGAAATAGCACTGGCCACACCTAAATACCAAGCAATGAACATTTGAAGCATTTGAGCCATTCATTTCCCAGACAACATTTCTGATGACAGAGGATGCGGTGTGATTCCCCCAACTGCAGGTCTTGCTACTGTGTCTTGATCATACTTTCTGCAATGGCATGTCTACTTTGGGAAATGACGACTCCAATGTGGGTGGATGGAAAGAGATCTGCCAGAGGGTGCAAATTTCAAATTGCAGCCACAGATACACCCTTCTGTGCTGCCTTCTCAAAATATCAGGAAAAGTCTCTGAGGAATGCCTGGAGCTTGACTCTCTATGTAAGGATATATCCTGCACCTCACCATTTTTTCCTTCAGTGTTAAAGAAACAAATAACCTAAGTGCAGTTAATGAATTCAAAAAAACATAAATAATATTCATAAATTCATAGAGCAGGCCGTTATAAAAATCTTACTGGAGCAGCTGAAAAAATATATATTTGCACCACTACTGGCTTTCCAGGGCTCAGTAAATGGTTAAAAATACTGCTTTGAAGCCAAGGTGACTTACTGCTGGTGATCTTTGCACTGAAGTCAGTTTCTCTCATTTTTCAAAATCGATATCCATAATGCATTTGAAGAATTCCAGTGTAGGGTGTAATACTTACTGCTGTAACTGTGAGAATTTGCTAGGTAAAATAATTGTCAATAAAAACACTAAGAAACAAATTAAAGAATGATTAAAGCCAGTAATTGAATACAAAGCAATACCAACGAAACGTTAGAAAAGTTTTTTTTAAAAATGGTGTTTAAAATAATGTTTGTAATGATGYGATATCATCTCTACCTCAGAAAATAACATCCTTTTCTCAGAAGAGTGCCTGTTTCTAGCTGGATAAACTGATTACTCAGTTTCTGGTTCCCTGCATATCTGTTCTTATTAAAAGGAAGTGCAGAAGTTCAGTGGGATATATATTGTAGCCTCTGCTATTGACTCTGTTTCAGGGAGGAAGCCGATGCAGAGAGGAAAATGAAGATTTCAGAGACAGAATATTTATTGTATACCCTTAACTCAAGAAGTCACTTGCTTAAGGAATGTTTTGCTTGTAAAAATATATATATATAAAAAAAGTTTTACATCACAAGTCTTTATCCTTTCAATGTAGCATATGATAGACTCCCTARTGGATATTTTACTCAAATTTTGAGYCAGCCTGTAATCTCTGTATGTATTTAATGCTTTGTACGTGAAAACTGTTGGCTGATATAACTGCTTCCTCTTTCTTGAACTCAGTAGATCTAGTCTGCTTTTCATTATCTTCTGTATGTGCCTGTGTCGCCTAATATAGCAGTTATAAGAAAACTCAGCTAGCTCACGGTTTCTGTGCATCAGAGCACAATGTAAACATTCAGGAAATAAATAAGTCCTTTTGCTTATTTTAGAACCTATTTATATTGCACATCCAGGCTCTGCTGTTTAGCCCTTTCAACCTTCTTTTCCATGAATTTCCTCTAACTTCCATTATGCCTCCCTGCCAAGAGATGCTTAATTTTTGCCTATGTATAATGATCAAAAATCAMAAGATTTGATAAGATTTGATAGGGCTGAAGTTGCTTCTGAATATTATTTTTATTGCAGTACACACCATTCTGAAGGAGTATATTATGTGGTATAGCAAAAAAAAAAAAAATCAGAAACAAAACAAAAAAAGGACTACATGATCTATGTTACTACTTTAAAATGGCATTCTGTTTTATGAGGAAAAAAGGATAGAAAAATGAGATTCATCAAAGTTCGAGTATCAGTGCTATAAGATGGCTACTGAGTAAGAGGAAGAAACAGTATTATTTTCTTTCCCACAAAACCTCTAGTCTTCTAATATCATGATACTTTCAGAAATGTGTTGTAGGACCCCACCAATCCACCATGAAGTATCACAAACCAGCCCAAATCCTTGTTCTTGTAAATTTGGTATTATCTATGACAGGAAAAGAGACAGAGATTTGGATACTGTGATTGGCATTGTCTGAACAAGGGATTAAGCAGTTGTGTGAAGTTTTAATGCTTTGTAGACACTCCTTTTTTGCTTTATTCGTTTGATATACACTTTTCTTGTTTTTTAAGAAAAGTTACCTGTGTACGTAACACACTTCAGCATAAAAAAATAAACAGGAAAAATGGTGTGATGTGACTGAAGCAGTTATGCTTGCATCTCTGTTGCAGTTTTTGCTGATATGACTGGCTACAGACAGATGTCCTCTTTTAGACCTAGCTGCTTAGCTGAAGTGATTGTGTGYTCATCTCCTAATTCACAGCAGCCAAAGTCAATCTCTTTAGCACCTACCCGGCTTTAACCATGGAGAAACATGCACAGGTCCTTGAAAAATTAGTAATTGTCTATGACTGATGTTATTAAGAAATGGTGAAGTTTACTAACATTGTGAAGGCAAAGATTTTAAGGTATGGGTCAAGCTTCAAACAGATGAGCGATCTGTTGGCAGTAGAAGGGAGAAGGAGGAAAAACAGGTAAGCAGAGAACTGATGGGGTGGTGATACATGTTATCAGCATTTTCTCAATATTAACAAAACTGTGAGTGTGGAGGGAATGTATGTGTTTACACATGACTTCTGCACCATGTATATGCATGTATATGTGTTTCAAGATATACATGCATATACATATATATATGTATATATATATACATATATATATATATAATGATATAACAGAGAAAGAAAATGATATGTTTTTGATGTGGGTTATCACTTATGTTTGTGAATATGTGAGTCTACATATATACAGAGCAAGAAAGAGACATGTATATTTAAGGTGTTAGAATTGGATCTGATGTTGTCAGTGATACAATCCAGCTTTTTCAAAAGTGGTTGGATTACCATTTATCTATTACAGCCAGAAACAATACCATTAGGAACATTATTGTTGTATTTTATTAGCTCTAGAATTTCCAAGTAGGAAAAAAAATATAGATACATGTGAGTACTATCTAGGAATGACATTTATATTACTGTCTGTAAATCTGGCAAACTGAAGCTGAATTCTGAACAGAATAATGAGGAAAAGGTATTGACTCTTCAATACCCCAGTAAAAACTTCTGCAARATATTTATTTTCTAGAGCTATTTTTGGTCCCTACTGAATAGTCTAGTTTTGAAAAATTTTTCTCCTCTACTTGGAGATACACGAACTAGGAAAGTAACCCACAAGAATGTTGATTCTTTAGTGTTTCAAAGCTCCCACCTTCACGKAGTCAAATGTCAAGATTTCAGCACATGTCTATCTAAGTAAATAAACAAGGTTATATCTAGGCCATTTCAGCAAAGAGATGGGTCATTAGGAAAATCAAATGAGCAATTTGTATGCATACAGCCTTTGTCAGTTTGTGTTTATGTGTTTTTCTTTTTTTTAATATAAAAGCATTTAAATAGTCATTGGCTGAAAAAATCAAACATTTTTCACGAAATTAAAACTAATCTGCCATTTAAAAGTATTTACAACTAGTATATGAGAACACTGCTTGTTCAAGCAGTTTAATGAGTAGAGCAAAAACATCAGAGTTTGAAATCACTAAGCTTTATAATGTATCCATGAAMCATAAATTGCTACATGAACACTAACCACAGTAAAATGTGAATCTAGAAGGACCAGMATGTCAAAGCCTTTTTGAACTCTTATGTTCAGAAGCTTTTGAACAATTAGATTGTCTCAAACAGTTTCTTTGCAGAATCTGGTATACGTATAAAATAACAATGCGCAGATAACGTCAAATGTACATAATGGTACATGTTTGTACTATCACAAGTAATTCACCTACCACAAGCTGGCAAATTACTGCTTATCAGATATCCTCAGTATACGATTCTACGTGATTCTAGCCTGACACGCTTTGTGAAATGCAATCTATTAGCATGAACTTCCTCTTTGGATTTGCTTTGTTTTCACAAGGACGAGGAGTGTGAAGATGAGCCTTTTTTGTAACTCAGATGACAAGTAGTAACTTGTTAAGTTCTGACAACTGGATCACTCACCTTGGCTTTAACATATTCCACATGCATCTCTAGCAAATCCTTCCATGCTACAAAATTATAATTAGAAGTTTGTCTTTCTTAGCAGAAAATAGACTTCCTGATTTTGTTATCTTCTTCCAATGAGAAAGAGGATTTTTAATTTATTAATGGAAGCATGTTATGTCCTTCCATTTCTGTTTCACATAAAAGTGAAGCTGCTGAGAAGCCTTAAGAAAACAGATTTAGCAAATTTATTGAAATTTCAAAATCCTAATCAAAAATATGCTTAGCAATATATGTTAYGGCAAACTATTAGATATGGTGCTCAGAATGCAGATGCAGGATCCTTGCTTCAGGCAAAATCTGCTAACACAGACACATGCTTTACACAAACAAGTTAGGCCTATCACATTAAATTCTTCTTATGTTAGACACCAACAAGCATTGACCTAAAAAAATCTTGTTCTCTACACAAACATCTTCTTTGAAAGTGTTACAAATGTAAGATATTACATTACCATGTAGGACAGCCTTGTTACTGAAACTGTCCRTCAAAGAACAAGATATTCCACGGCTATTGTTGAAGAAGCGTTCCCTGAGTGAGCTCTTGTCAGTGTCCTGAGCGAGCCACYGGGTCCTGCATCCTCATCCCCTCCAGCATGGTCAACTCTGAAATAGTGTGGCTATATAACACTAGAGTTACGGAAAAACACTACACATGAGAAACAGCTGTGAGGAGCTGCATTTGAGACCTCCTCACTTGACCTCAGGAATTGCCTTTAAGCTCAGCACTTACCTCCAGTCCTTGCTTGAACAATGCTGGAMGTGCCTTGTGCCTTACTGATCTCAAACTTGATCTGACTTGACTCCTTGGCTGGACCTCAGACCTGCCTCATCACCATGACCTTCCCTGGAGACCATGGAGTGTTGTTCACTCAAMTGAGTGGGCAGCTGGTCCCTATCATCATCCTGCTCTGCCCACCTCACTGAGGGCTATGGGACAGGGACACGTATGAGACCCGTTCCTGGCTGTCTGCCCTTCCTGGGAAGCCTTGCTCTTGGTGGTCCCTGACAGCATTGTTTTCTGAACCAAAACCAATTTTTTTTATTCTAGAATACTGCATTAGGCGTCAAGACCTCTGCATTGGGAAWGTAGTAATTATTCTGCAATACATTGCTGTGATGGTTTCTTCATGCAGACAAGACCTGCATGATTTAGCTSTTTTACAGATGGCACCAACCATAATGTGAGAAATCCTTTATAGTGCAGAAATGATGTGTAGGGAATTAGTGACAGAGTTGAGTGAAACACTTGCAATGAAGGCAAGCAGAATGAAGCTTACCCCTTTGGGATTTCATTATGAAGTAAAAAAAAAAAAAAAAAAAAAAAAAAAAAAAAAAAAAAAGCCAGTGTGGCTGAGAGCCTGCCTAGTATTTGCTGACATTTCAGGTGAACCTTGCCACCTTGTGTTTTGCCTTGCAAATCAAGTAGTATTTGCAGTTTCTTGTGGCTTTCATGCAGTGTGAGATGTAACATGGTTTTTCCTACATTTTGCTTTACATTGCTCAACACATTTCAGTCAAGGGTTTAGGAGGCAGAAAGTGAGTTTAATAGCTCGAAATTGAAACAAAAATTGGCAAGAGTCTCAGTGAAGAAAAAATGAGAATGTTTTTCTTTATAAAAACAAGACAGCATTTTATCAAGGATAGCCCAAGTGACTACCAGCCTTTTCCCTGCTACCAGTGAGAGCAGAATAATGCAAAGGACTGTATGGAATTCAAATAATAAAGAAGTGAAGGACTGGAATATGTTTAATGCTAGTCAGCAAGCCCATGTAGTAATGGAAAGTAGATTTTGTCACAGGAACTGGAATTCATTGTTTGATGGGATTACAAGTCTGTTTGACAAAGAAACTGTATAGACATAATGTGCTTATGGTTATGCCAGGATTTTTAGCTACCTGAGGTAAAAGAAATATAGCATTGAATTMTGCCAATAAAGCAGAGAGTAAATGAATTATTAATTGACTACTGTTTGAAAGAGTAATTGTCTATGGCAAATAATCATTAAAGAGAGACCTTCTTGGTAGAATTCTGCCAGGATCAGTATTGAACTCTTGACAATATCTTTGCCAGTGATTGTAAATATACAGTCACTGATTAATAAAATTTTTCATAAATAAAATTACTAGAATAATTAAAAAAAATGAGAACTTGGCATTTGGAGTAATAACTGCTCTGTCAGTCAGTTGTATCCATTCAAACAGAATAGATCTGATTAAATTATCGAAAGGAAGACTCAAAATGTATGGATTAGAGTGTTCACAGTAATAAAATGGTAAATAATAATGGAGTATTTAATCTAGGAAATGTAAGCATAAAAAAGAATAAAACATTTATAGTCAAGCAAATTCAAATTAGGCATTATACAGAGAGTTTCAAAAGTCAAATTGATTATTATTGAAACAAATTGCCAGCAGAATTATGTTAACCAAACACCTCTTACAACATCAAAAGTAGGAATAAATAGGAAAAGTACAGCATCATGTGATGTATAAGAAATGAGAAAAAAAGAGTAATATTTCCATAAATTCAGTAAGTCTCAAAAGGTTGATCCGTCTTATCTAAAAATGTATCTGTCCAAAATGAATTAGATGTACTCTGAAACTCCACTATGTAGATGTCAGATCAAGTTCAAAGGGCTCATATTTTTCCCGCTCTGAGGAACTTTCTCCACAGACAAAAGTGAGCCTCAGTATATCTTGTTAAACCTCCCTTTGAATCCTTTAAGCTTCTTGCATCTACAGGACTCTTCGAAAGTGAGTACCATGGGTGTTTTGCTTGTGGAAAGAAATCACATCTAAAGCCTTCTTCAGAACCACTCAAATCCTGCAGTATTTGAAACTACTCACACAAGACTCATCTGAAGGTTAATGACTTAGGACTCTGTTACTTTTATGTGTGTATATCGTATGTAAAATATAGCCAAAATCAACGATACCCAGTGTGCAATACAGTATACATGGCAACGCTATGACTTACTCTAGACTAGAGTGCCTTAATAATAAGTCTTCAGGAAGCAGATGATACCTGAGGGCTTTCTACATCATACAGCCATCTTCACACTCAACATTGCTGATAGACTTGAAGTTCTGTGGATCATGAACACATTATTTCTCCATAAGGTCATCCTTTCACTTTCTCTTATTTGTCTCTGCTAGCTGAGTGAATGCAGCACCTTCAAAAAACATTGATAGTAATCTAATTTAAAATGTTTATGAAACATTTCGGGGCATTCTTTTCTCCTACACAGTTATTTTCCTGTAGTCATCAATGATGAAAAGATATTAAAATAACATTTAAAACATTTGTCTTTGAAATTCTTCAAATCTAGATAAAGACACTAAAATAGCACCTGTAAAAGTAAAGTTATTTTTTCTTTATTATTTTTTAAACACAAGATTATTTCCTTCTGGGGTACTTGAGGACCCCACTCTGTACTCAAGACCACAAAAAAAAGAATGTTAGGTCTCATTAGTATTGTCAGGAAGTCAGATAATGATCTGAGAAGTGGTTCATGAATGGGAATCTTTTTAAAGTAAAATACTTTGTTTCATATTTTAAAGGTTATTCTGAATAAAGAAAATGTGCAAACTCTCATCTTTAACAGAGGTATCAATATTAGAATGTAAGAATGCTCTACAATTTAAACCAGAATAATTGATCTGTCGGCCCCAAATGCCATAGTAGAGATCTATTGTCAGCTCAACTTTTATTGAATCCTAGCTTCTTAGCTGAAAAGATCTCAAATTCAACATGGATTGCAATCCAGTAACCTTTGGATCCTCAAAGTCCCTTCAGGTTAGCAATATAGTGTTGGAGTAGAATGGCCCAGCACAGAGAGTGTTCCCTCTCTTTCTCTCAGTGCTGTTCTCTCCTTTTGAACTGGTTGTGATCTGAGACTGGGGAAAGGAGCCATTCCATTTTTGTCACAACTACCTCATGTTCCATGACAAAAGCATGAAATAACAATATTATACTCTTGTAAACCATTACGGAAGTTACTGGATCTTTTTTTGATGAGGGTCCACATTTTAAAAACCAACTAGTAAATTTACTAGTCTGACATATAACCTTTAAACAGCTTAATCTTCAAACATACATTGCTAAGCTTGCTCTAAATATCAAGAGTCTTCATAGTGTCCTCATTGTAGACTCAAAAATGGAAGCAATCAGAATTGCTAGAATTGTACTGAAAATGTAGGTCAAGATGTTTATATCATATGAAGCTGAAGATTCATTCTTAGTTGCTGATAATAATAATTAATAGGGATAATGAAATCATTGAAATGTCTGATCACATATCATTTGTTGAAAAAGGCATTTTAGGAATACTGCCATCTGTTATTATGTACTACAGTGATTACACACAGGCAAAACTGAAGGCCTCCTTTTTAGCAGTCTGGAGATCATGAATATAAGTCATCAAAACATACAGAGCAAAGAACTGCATTAATAGGGAGAAAACTGCTATGTTCAAGTAAATAATTGTATAGCATCTCTACACCCAGAGCAGCTAAGACTAAAYAGCTCCAGAATATAAAACAGAATGTAGTAGGAAATCCCTATATTATGACAGTGCCATACAGAGTTATGCATTCCACAGAAGGCTGAAAATGGTTAGGAGGAGATAAAAAAGCAATCCATTGTTCAAAATATTAAATAAATATGTAATTTTCTGCAAACTACTCTGAATATTCTCCTCTTACCTTCTATATAAGTGCTACATGGTGCTACATGGTAGAAGATCATTAGTTAGAGTTTTTATTTAGATGGGGGATTGCACAGGATTGGTATACTGCCTACCTACTGATTTTGCACTCTGGATCTATTTGCACCATCATCCACACCACTRCTGTGGGAATCTAAACACACTTACTACATGAGCACAGACCCATTTAACTCTGAAGARCAAACTTGAACCAAATACATTCACTCGTGAATTGAAAGGCACAAATCTTAGTAGAGTTAGGTTACTAACTCTACTAATTGTAGTTCTTAAGWACTAATTGTCAACAGCTCAAATTTTTAGAGAATTTGTCCTGGAAAAAAGTATAGGTTTGGYACTTTTATTAAAAATGTCACCTGCAAATCTTCAGCTACCCCCAGAAAGGATATACTTACTTTAAAATAGATTTTACAAGATTTTCTCCCTATGACAATTGTTTTATTGACCTCTAGTYTAAAGCTCGACCACAGCTACAACCCAGGCCTTTGGGAGTACACAGAAATTTATATCTAGCTCATTATGCTTCCTTATGCAGTTCTCAAAAACAGGCTTTCTGCAACTCTGAGTACTCATTTTGAAAAAAGAGTGCCTACCTGCTTGGCAAGACCCCATTATGTTCCAAATACATTGTTGGCCTGGTCATAGTCTCTTGATAATGAACTGCATAAAACAAGGATTAATTCATTGTTAACTGTTTTATCTCAAACTATGCAGACATTTCAAAATCATTTGCATTTCAAAGCAGGGATTTGCTCAAAATATTCAGATTGGCTTGAGAACACCTGCTTTTCAGATGCAGCAAATAACATGTACACAGTGTTTCTGAAAGGCAGGATTCGGTCTTATTAAATTCAGTATATCAGAAACGAAAGGATGAAGAGAATCAACAGCAAATAAAATCACTTTTGAAATGTGTAAGCAGAGAGAAATTGAGACAAATTCTACAGAAAATATTTTTCTATACTAATACACATGCATATATTGGTGGTTTAGGCTATTCCTACCCATTTCTGTTTCTTGAGTCACCTCGTCAGTGAGACAGAGCTACAGCAATAGGGTAGAAAAGTGGGGTTTGCAGCACTCTTGCACATGACTTGCATCTCATTGCGGAGCGGGACAAAGAGCAGCTGCAGAGGGATGTGAGCATGCTGCCTCCGAGCCTCGCATCTAGCTCCTACTTGAAGATAGGACATTAAAGGAATATGAAAGGGAAAAAAATGCAAACAGTGTCTCAAGCAGTGCTGGCTGAAATGCAAAAAGCAKATGAAAACCTTAGTCGTTTTCAGAGTATGCATAGGAAGTGCTGAGGGGAGGTGCAGCAGGGGAATTGGAAAAAATCTGGCCAAGTATTTAAAAGCATGTAAGTAACTGTCAGGAAGTGTCTGACTGTAAAATGTAGAATGGCTGAATAGCTAGTGCATTTGAAAGTGATTCAGAAAACCTAAATCTTTACCATAGGGTTCATCTAACTGAATATTACCTCTACAGTAGAAGCATTTGAGCTTAGTATATTGGCAATGAAGAAAAATAGACACTTTTTAGTTATGATACATTTAATTTAATTCAGGAGATTCACAACCTAGAGGTGGCTGTATCCTTGGTATTTGGTCAGATGAATTCTGCTCCCGTATCTTCTTGAGGCTCTGCTAATCTCCTGTGGTTAACTCTAATATGTTTCACACATCCTTTACTGTAACAGTGATATTTAATCTACCTTCAAGAGAAATACCAAGCTTGATCATTTAATTTTTTGGTATACTTGGATAGATGGTATTATATGTATATTCAAGCCTGTGAGTATAGATCTAGTTCTGTTTTTAATAATTAAGTCAATATTATAATTCTGAGACATTTAATTTAATAGCCCCGTCACCAAAAAAACTACTGATAGTGCAGTTGAAAAGATGTGAACATCATRCATTTCAATACCTTACAGTAAGTGTTCTACAAAAAAACTTCTTGTACTGAACACTGGGAAAAAAAAAAAGATTTGTGTAGCAATTGATACTCTGCATTTTGGGAAACTCTTGTCTTTCAACTACCTGCAGAGTTCTGAGCGGGTTAGGGAGTCAATTTACCTGATGAATTTTGAAAAATTTGAATAAAAATTAAAATCAGGAATTCTACACTGGGAGTTCCTCCCAGAGAAAGTCCTCATGACTCTGCTGTATTGCTGTACAAATCCTCCAATTTCAAAACAAGAAGGCAAGGTGCAGTGCTAGAAGCTCTGGTAGAAAAGCTACAAGTTGAGATCTAGATTCATCCCACTAAAATTTATGCCAAAGGCTAAGATGTGTTAGGACAACAGTAAGCCTTGCTTACCTTGAAGACCTACTTCAACTGATGTCTGYGTTAACCTTCTAGAAGATCTTGTTTCTTCAGATGTAAGAGAGACTAAGCTGACCGTTTTCCATTTTAGTCCACTGTAAGTGCCATAATTTTAATACAATAATTCCAAACTTTAATTTCCAGCATACATCATCCAAGCAAACCTCCAACCTTCTGGATTTGGGGGCAAGTCGCTACACAGACAGACAATCAAACACTTCTTATTACAAGAAACAAGGTTGCATTCTAAGGGAGCAAATGTTTTCTTTGCTGGTAAGTATTCAAGCAGCGAGTTATATCAAGTGACATCCTGAGGTGGCATCCAATCTTAATTAACTTCCAATATTTTTTTTAATTAAGAATCACTAAAACTAGAGTTTTCAAGAATTATCTTCTATCTTGTGAGGAAAAATTAATTTGAAGGAAAAAAATTGCCGTAAAAGTCCTGACAAAAAGAATATTTTTTTCCTAAATGATATTTAGGAAATAATTTAGGATTGATTTAAAAAGTTTCATTCAATTTAAACCAAAAKATTTTGTCTTGATACTGACATTTGCTCTACAAATATTTTGAAATATGAAGCTTAAAAAATACATGACAATTTTTGAGGTATTATTGTGGTATTCTGCATAGTTTAAAATAATGATTGCAATTGCATCTCTTAACAAGAGGTTCCTTTTGATGATGTATTTAAAAAGATGTTTTCCATTTTCTGAAATTACAAATGATTTTGCTGGGATCAGGTAGACTCCTCACCATCTAAAATACTTAGGTTTAGTCTAGATCCTTTTGTAAAAGGTAGACAACAGTTCACAAAGTCTTTGGTRCTAAAGAAATCTGAAACTGGATGAAATTGTATTGCCTGAGTAAAGCAGAAGATCAAATTAGATAATTATAGTGACTCCTCTGGCCTTAAAAATCCATCTTGCCTTGAATAAACAATGCATCATCACTCATTATACATGCAATACAATGATGATACAATTAATTATCTCTGACTTTCATTACATGTTTACTTATCAAAGACAATCCTTTATAAAGGTATGCTTACTTAGAAATGAAGGATATCGAGAACAATACAACTCAAAATGGTTGATAATTTTCTGATTGTCTTACCTTTGCTTTTTCAGTTATTTTTATCTCTTTTTTCTCCCCACTAAATAGAGACCACAATCAACTAGAAGTTTCTTCATGCAGAAATGGTTCTTTCTTTTCTTCTATGCCAATCTTGCTTCAAGTTTTTAAAGGGACTCAGCATTTACTCGCCAACCTAATTACCCGGGTCCTCAAAAGAGTTCTGAGCTCATTTATCCGTGAAACACAAGAATTAGGTTTTAAAAAATGCTCTGTGTAACACGTTTTGAAATTCTTATCTTTATAGACACATCAGTGCTTAGACTCCAGCAAGGGTGGGGCCTAGAAAGTCATATTTCAAAACATATACGAGATATCACTAAATGGAAACTAATGCTTGTTTGAAGGTAGGGAAGGAGAAAACCTACACAGTGAGACCACCCCCCACTAAATCATAGAAATGCAGAAAACAGGCCAGGGCTGTCACAGCTGCTTCACTAGGCACTGCAGAGCTCTGGGTGTGCTCGGGAGGCACAGGTTTGTGTGATGGATAGGAGATGCACTTCAGGGGCCTTCTCCCAACTTTGCAGATATGGGCAAGCCACATTTGGCTCTGTTGTTACAGATGAAAAACTAAGTACCAAAGAAGACTTAGTCACTGACAGGGTCAGAAGTGGAAACGKCTGGTTTCTGTTAAAACCATTGGCAAAATTTCTGTTGATTTCAGTAGGGAGGTAGACTGTSAATGCCCTCAATAATACATCACATTATATCTCCTTCAACAGAAACAAGGCCTCCCGTATTTGATTTCAGATTTGATATCTGAAATCAAATACCGGCACTAAGACCCCCCCAGAAGAAAACAGAGAACTAAGATTCCCTTATGATAATGATTTTTTAAGGAAACTTATCAGTCAGCAACACCTAAGGCTTCTCTTTCTGTCAGAAAAGTATAAAATGACCTCTCTCGGTAAAAAAAAAAAGAGAAAAAATAAAAATGAAAGAGCAGAGCAGAGCAGAGCAGAGCAGAGCAGAGCAGAGAAGAGAAGAGAAGAGAAAGAACAGAGCGCACTGCCAGGAAACTTTAGGAAATATTTAGTTTTAGCTGGAGTCTTAAACAAAATGAAGAGACTATTGGAAATATCAAAATTTTCACTACATGGCATCTGGTATGTGGCCTTCTATAAAAAGGAGGATGCAATCCTGGTCCCCTGAAATCAGTAAAACTTTTGATACTGATTTCCATAGTTGTTTGGTATAAAAGCAAATTCCAGCCCCGCTCCATTCCACTGAAGTCATTCAGGCACTTATCTCCAGTTAGTCACGGAAAGCCAAAAGATTTTCTCCAGTATCATCTAACCCTGCAGATGTCTAAGAGTTATTGGGACCTTTCTGATAGACTTGAAAATTCCTAGGGTGCCTAGGTTTATGTTCCTACATGTTGTAAGGAGCACCTGGTTTGGTAGCTGGCACTGACTCCTGCTYTAGGGCCACTGCAATGAAAAGTTCAGGTGGAGAAGTGCCTTGGGGTAAGTTTTGCATATATATTTTGTTTAATTTGATGGTGCAGCTGGCTGATGAGATTCCTCCTCCCATCTGTTCATTCCCACCCCCACATCACCACTTGCTTTCTCCTCAGTTGTGCTCCTGAAGCTTTCTGTGGGACTTTGCTAGAAAGCAAATTTTTGAAATGATCTTTTTTCCTTTGGAAAAGACTCTAGAAATGACCTGTGTTACAAAATCAATCACGCCTGTGGGCTGGTGTACAGCTTTGCACCATTATCAATTACACCAGAAGAACTGAGAAAGCAGAACCTGTGTTGGTAAATCAGGGGTGAGATGGCAGAGACRCAAATGTCCTGAACAGGGAGGAAATTGCCCCAGAGAGTCTCGGAGGGAGGCAGGAGGCAGCTGTGCTCAGAGCGCGCCTAATGCGGGCTGACAGCATCAGGGCCGTGTAGAAAAGCAAAGGTGAGGACCACTTTCTGTGGAATCAACTTGGGGATAGATCTTGCAGTCAGCAAACAGGACGTGTGGCTTTTTGGCTTTTCCAACTCAGGGGKATTTTAGATATACATTCTGAAGAATGCCTAGTTCTAGGGGTAAAAGTACACACACTTTACTGAAGTGAAGTTTTTCTGAAATCAGACTTCTTGGATAGCAGTGTGATAGTGGAGGGGTCAGAAGTAAAGCAGGAAAGCAGGTTTTTTTTTTTTTATTTTTTTTTTTTTTWATCAAATTCCAGCTATTTAACTAGGGCTTTTTAAAAACAAGCATTTGCTCCTGTAGTGGCCTAATTATTGCTTTTCATGAACTGCAGCAGCATCATTGTCTATAAAGGCCAACCTGCCAGTCTGTACTAAACAAACATCACAAAACAAACTCTTTGCTTTCAGAGTTATTTTCTCCTTGTAGAAGTGTTCCCATGATAAAGCTTAAGCCAACAGTATAAGCAGGATTTCTATTTCTTATGTTTGGATTATGAGACTAGTGATATTTTAAAAATTAGACTTATTAATGTACTTTTGTTCCCTTTGTAACAGTCAAAGAACTTAACAGCTGTAAATCATAAAGCTGCACGTGACACTTCCCTTACAGAAAGCTCAAATTGCTTATCCTGCTGGGGCACAAGGAGCAGCGGAAAACAGAAAAGAAGAATTGCTATGGCAGGGTCTGAAGTCAAGTTCACTGGTGCGCTGCCCTACAGTAAATTCATTCTATAAATCCTTGGCAGAAATGGGATTTGAATGTTTCCATGTACTACTGACTGATACTTATGGCTCAAAAGTCGGTTTGAAAGCAGTTCGGAGAAGTGCAGCCAGTGAGCAAAGCTGCCAAAGTGCCCTGTTGGACAAGTATTTCCAACCTCAGCTTGGTTCCCTTCAAATGGGGTTGCCCTTGCAATCAGCACTGTGGATACCGGCATGAGACAGTACAATGTGGTAGCCAGGAATAACATCAGGAATTTCTTAGCAAAGCCAACGGTGAATCAAGGAGGAAAACTATTCACCTTAAAGAGCAGAGAATTGCAACATGACACTCAACGCAAAGTGATACCTGGTATCTCTGATGGTATCTTCAGCCTCTCAAGCCCTACAAACATCTCTGTATGCTGCACTGCTTGTTGGCCCTGTGGTGTTTGCAGGAGATGTGTGATGAGAGCAGAGGAAGAGAAAAACAAGTCCACTTCCGAAATTGCTGAAAACCCCAACAGCTCTTCAGGATATTGGGTAACGTTATCCATGTGGATATCTGGGAGGTAGTGGCTTTTCTCTGAGGAAGCAGGAAAGTTAATTAGACCCTACTGATGCAATAATGAAGATTTAAATATTCCTTCCCTATTCATGAGCAAATGGACTAGGGATGATTGGGCCAGATCTCACCGGGGCACCTCACAGATGTCACTAGTTTACTGCAGTATATTTATCTTCTCTAAGTTTTTCAAATTTCCTTAAGAATGTAAGCCTTCTACTCAGGTGAATAGATATATATCTCCACATGCACATATATGAGTGTACAAAATGATTGATTGTCTGAATAACTTTAGAAATATACATTTTACAAACATACTACAGTTTGTGGTTTTAATTACTTTAGATCAATACTGCATGTACTAAAAATAGCAGCCTCAAATAGAAAATACTTTATTCGCCTGCCTTCAGCTCTTTTTTACAGTGTAGAATCAGATTTCAGCTTTTTAAGGAGATCACAAACTACCTGAACAGAGCTTGCAGTGTAAAAATTACCCCTTTCTCTAGATGATACACACAAATAATAATAGGTAATTTTGAGGGGCTGCTTCTTGAGATTCCCTGCATTAGGAACAGGATGGTCAGAAAAATTTTAGGGAAATATTTTTGTGTTCAGGAATTGGGAAGAGTTTACTGGGAGATGCTGAGCCCAATTGTGTTGCACTGAATTGGGAAGAATTTACTGGGAGATGCTGAGCCAGACAGAAGTTTTGGTGAGAAGAGATGCTCAGGTGCACCTTGTATTCTGTGCAAAATCTCTCTGGACAGAAAAAAAAAAAGAGAGAAGGCCCTCAATGTTTCAAAAATATTTATAAAGAAAGAAAAGTGATTCTTATTCAGCAGTCATCCTAATTTATTGGAGAGATTAGTCACTGTGAAATAGTAATCTCTGTTAACATTTTATACTGTTATCATCAGGCTACCTGTCTAAGACATCCAGCAAGACAGTAACACTTTGTATTGCATAAAATTTAACAAACRTTTCTCATAGAACTTAGGCAAACTAAACTTTTAAAATTAAACTTTCAGTCCACACAGCAGATTGAATAATTCATTTTGCTGCTACATAAGGGACAGTTTAGTAATTTCAATTCCTGCACCTAGTTGGCATATGGAAACTTCTGGGCTATTTCTCCGCAGTCCCTCCCAACAGAGCTTTGTGGAGGTACAAAACTTGCTCTTCTTAAGTGCAACTGTCATATTCATTTCTTATATATATGTGTGTGTGTATGTATATTTATAAACACATGTAGCACGCATGCAGAGCTGCATAAGAACAGCTTGGCATACTGCATGCCTGTGGGGAACTAAAGTCTCMAAGAGATGGTATGAATATACAATTTAGGCCATTTTAAGAATATTCTGCAGTAACAGGTTTTACCACAAACTGCMCTATGATTTTCATTTAATGAGTTTCTCATTATTGCCATATTTCTAAAATAAGTACAGAGAAAAAAGAAAAAGAAAATCTGAGAGAGATTTTGAAACTGTTTGAATCTGTTAGAGAGAGGCAGCATTGATACTCTTCATGTTCAGCATAACGTATCTGAGTCTGAGGAAGGCTGTTAAGTCAACCACAAAAGTGCCTGTTGAAGTTGCCTTCTAGCAGAGGACCCTTGGCTCTGTGATCCAGCTGTGGCACAGATCTGTGGCTGGGTCCCAGCTGCACCCAGGAGTTCCAGGTGACATCAACCAAAAACATGAGAATTTGGCGGTAACAGATCTGACAGGATTTCATCTCTTAGATCACTGTCAAGAAAGTCAGATATTGAGGAACAACCTAAGGCCCTAATTAGAGCTGTTTGGAGTTTATAGACTCACAGACATAGCAAGGAGACTTGTAACCTCCGACATTCTTTCCATGTTTTTTAGACTCCTTACAAGAATTTCATGTCATGTAAACTCTGGATTGGACTTCCAATGTTTACACTTCTAGGATGAATCTGGCAAGAATATTGCTCATAAGCAGGTATTACACGGCTTTCAGACCCTCCAGCCAGCTGATTCTCTGTTCTTTTCTTTAACAGCAATGATATTAGAAATTACATTTGTAGTACAGTTTCAGGAACACGAAAAGAGGAAATTAATTGATTGTCCACTTTGATGGAGATGAAAACATTAAAATAGTGTTGGTGCAAATTAGACTGACTAGATTGCATCTCCAGGAGCAAGAAGATTTGGAGCATTGAGATTTTGCAGTAAACCCCTAGTCACCTCTCTGTAGTGCACACTGATTCTGTTTCCAGAATGYCTTGATTGCATACAGCCTTGATTGTATGCAACAGAGGTCACTTTTGGAGGAAACTGCAAAACTACCCTGCTGCAGGGAGGTACCCTTCTACCCCTGATGGGGTCACAATGGCAGCTCCAAACTGTATGTATGCTGGTGATATTCAGTCTAGAGGACCAGAACAAATATAGTCCAAAACGATGCCTCTGGACCACATGTGGTGCAGACATAGGGCCCTCAGCAGTGAAAGCTTTGATCCACTAATCTGTTCTTATTGTGCTGAATTACATATAAATATAGATAAAACCCTACAGTGTCAAAATTTATCCTGCACTGAAAATCCTCAGTTTTGGWAAATCTGATCAGTCATAAATTGTCAGTCTTTCAAAACTCCTTCATAAAGGAGCATAGCAGAAACTTCGCATCTTGGAAAAAGTATTAATGTGATTTTTATAACCTATACTGCCATTTATTCCTCTCTGCATGCCAGAAAAATAAAAAGGGTCATTTACCTAGTAGTAGTGTTATCCACTGAGATAAATAAGATCCAAATTCAAGATAACTGTAGTTAGAAAACTTTTTGGTTTC
This sequence comes from Nothoprocta perdicaria, assembly GCF_003342845.1. Lineage (NCBI taxonomy): Eukaryota > Metazoa > Chordata > Aves > Tinamiformes > Tinamidae > Nothoprocta > Nothoprocta perdicaria. The sequence continues at coordinate 5,156,110 of NW_020455093.1, forward strand.
AGTTTTTAATTTCAGATTAATAKTAAACCGCTCACCTCTCATCTTCAGTAAATGAATACATGTTTTAGTAGAAAATACTCAGTGTGAAAATCCCTTCATGAAATGCCTGACATGCAAGGAACTATATTAACAAAAAGAAAAAGGCTGTGATTATTAGCTTCTTGGGGAGCATATAGTTTATTCACTGTACTTGTGTCTATTTATGATCGCTCTATTTTAAAGGCTTCATCATCCATTAAAGAGATCTAAAGAAAACCCGAAACTTTTGTCTGTACATGCTTAGAAGATTTAATTACATATATCAAGAAGAGGAAAAGGAATGCAAGTACCTGGGATAGCAATAGCTGAGCCATGCACTTGCTGGGACTGCCTGCTGGGAAATATGGTGTCGCCTCCCAGGCCCATGTCCATGACAGGAGATGCTGCTATTGCCCTCAACAAGTCTTAACAGCACAGCTGCATCCCCCTTTTACATTATGGTGTGATGAGGTGTTCTGTGTGGTCACATCTCCCAGATACTTTCAAGGCCATCAAAAGACTCTCCAGTGTCTTAGGGATCGATCTGGTGGGAACAGGGACAGAGTGGGACTTCCMCAGAAACTTGGTCTCCAAAGCCTCAGTAGTGAGTCAAGCCAACGCTTCTCAGATCAGAGAGATGTGAGAATAATGAATTTAAGAAATGCTGTCTTGAAACAATTGGTGATCAAAGGCTGCTTACTTAAGCTGTGAGTGTTTAAAAAAACATACTGAAGGTAATTGATAATTTGAAATTCATTTGTTCAAAGTCATTACTAAATATTTCTGAATGGCAAATATTTTGGAAAAGATGCAGAACTCATTTGTGATTCACATAACCAAGAAATGATCCATATTACGAAGTAAATATTGTTGTAACAGCTACTGTAGCCAGATAAATTTATCATAAAAGCAGTCAGAAAGCAGATACAATTGCCATGGCATTGCAATGGAGGAAAAAGTACAGAGAATTATAACATGGATGGGGTCAGCTAACATCGTAGTAGCTTGATTCTGTCTGTGCTGACTTGAAGAGCTCTGCGGCAGAAGGCCATGGAAAATACAATAAATCTTTCTTATCTGAACTAAAGCACYGAGAAACAAATATTTCATCTATTATGTCCTGGGGAGAGAAGAAAAGGATTAGCCAGGAAGCTTTTAGGATCATGATGCTATAAACAAAGCAAATCTTATCCAGGGCTGTGGAAACAGAAGAGTGGTCCATAAGATGAAATTTCTCTAGTGCTGTCTGCAGAACTGCTAAGACCCCATCCACAGCTATTCAAATTTGACCTCAGATCCGCAAGAAAACCGTGCACCCATCACAGACAGCTCAAGTGGTAGCAGTGGGAATGACAAGAATTACAACAGCATTGTATGATATATCACTGTGCCCTGAAAGAACTTAGAGTGCTCAGCTTCAGGAAGAAAACACCTCATAATTTTCATATATGCAATAAGTTGTTGTAGAAGGAAAGAGGGAAAAAAAATATCACTGTGTCCAAAGATGAGAAAGACTTTAAAAACAATAAAGCAGTTATAAGGTTAAACATTTGCAAAAAAAAAAATCCCTAAGAACAGCAATGCATTAAAAAAGAGATGCAGGAGACATCAAACAATACCCAGCCAACAGAATGTTTCTAAGAACATATTGGACAAACATATGGAATAGGAATGATACAAGAAAGACATTCTGCCTTGGGATAGGCAAAGTAACTAAGTGATTTCTCAAGACCTCCTGCAGAACAATTTACTGTGATTCTATCCTTCTTTGATTCCTTGTTGTAAACCCACTGAAATCAATAATTTTTCTATTTTCTTTATCAAGTGCTGATAGCAACACTAGCAACACTAGCATTAGCAATAGCACAAGGTATAATTACCAGAAAAGTAAGTGACAGCATCAGTGCAGCAGCACTGATTTACAACATAGAAGTCCTAAAGAATAAAAATCCTCTTTCATATATGCATTAGTAGGTAACATTTTGCAGGATGTTTTGATCATGAGAACTGAAAACTGTCATTTTTATTTTAAATGATGATCTTCTAACTTTTGGATCCTGCAAACAGGGCTAAAATAACATTCCCGTTTCACGTTCCTTTTGGAAAGGAGCCTTGAAAGGTGAATGTTCGCCTTTCAGTGTTCATCCAGGCTGAATGTGAACATTCATGTGAACGAGAGAATGTTCATCCAGGGTGAACTGGATTCTGCAGCTTTCAGGTGAACCTTTGGATATCTGCAGCTTTTGGCTTGAAATCTTTGGGAAGCACATCTGACTCCAAAAGTTTTTTGCTGTTTTTCATCTCCTAGGTGAACAGTTCAGTATAGTTGTGCATAACATATCTGAAATCTTTATCATTTATATTCCAGTTAATATTTACAATTTTGAGAGTTACATATATAATTTCTTTCAAATATTACTAAAGTGATTTCCTTCCATCTTCAGCAATTTCCTATGTAAATGTATTCCGTGGTTAATGTATTTTTAAATTTTGAGTTGTTTCCCACAGACTGTTTCATGAAACATTACATGCATGAGCATTTTATTACTAATAACCCATACCCATTACAATTAGTTGTGAAGGCTGGTGTCAAGGTATTCTGACCAACAGTAATGTGTGAATTCCTAACAGGATGTGTGGCACAGCCAGATTTTAGCATCTTGTCAAACATGTAAGTAGAATTTAATGAATTCAAATTCATGTTTTACAGTTTTTAAGTTTACAAGCTTATTAGCATTGATGCTACAATTATAAAAACTTCTACATCTATTTGCACTGTAAAATAGAGAGAAAAATTATTGGATAATTAATTGCATATTCTTTCAAAAAGGCTTTGCAGCTGTTTCTCCACTGCTTCTGGATGAGATTAATTTCTTTTTTTTTTTTTTTTTTTTAAGGCTGTTATTATCATTCATTTACTAACTTATTGCTGCTTACACCGTTTACACTGAATAGCTGAACTCAACTATGTAGTGATATATTTTTTTTTCCAGATAGGTAAGAGTGCATTTGCAGTTAAATGTCCTTGAAGGAGAATTAAGGTCTTTCCAACTCTTTTGTTAGCTTGGTAGGTATTCATATAGCCAATGTTGTCATGTTTATTTCTTTTAATTATGTTCTATTTCTTGAAAATTGGTGTTTTTCTATAAGATGAGGAGTCAGTGACATGATTTTGCTGCCTCAAATGCAGATTACTGTCTTGTGCTGGCACTTAGCATAGGAATAATGCAAATGGCATATCTTGTTGGGTAGGTCTCCTTTTCTATAAAAAGGTGTTGAATAGAGACAATATCTGATGATGACGTGAACTGCCATCAAGATGATTTTTGAACAGAGTTTGAGATCTCAGTTTTAGTCTGATGTGTATAGTCCTGACTGCTCTAAAAGACTAATTTATTTCCATGCAATATTTGAAGTGCCACKAGAGTCAACTGATATATCTAATTTTACCTCTCTTAGTTTGAAAGAGAAATATTCTTCTGTCAAGGTCCTGAGACCTGGGATGCACTTTTCCTGCATCCCGAAAGAGTGTTTTTTGGATGGAAAGGCTTTCAGACTTTTTTTTCCCCCCTGGGAAAACACAAGAATGTTGCCTAGCCATAGTGAAGAAAGAAAGAAGGGAAGCTTTTGTGATGGCAAGGTCATATGCTTCATAGATATTTGGGCCTGTTGTTGTAGAACTTCACTTTCCAGAAGTGTCCAGGTTTCAGCTAACATGCAATATAGCACATGATAAGTTTAGCTGAGCTGTTCATAAGCATCTGCAAAATGTCTTAAGAATGAAAGATATTCTGCTGTCATGCTCTTAATATCAGCATTTTGAGGTACTTCTTAAAATTGATGTAAGGTGTAAGGTTTAGTGAGGTTTAGGTGTAAGGTTTAGTAAGAAACAAGTTTTCCAGAGTAACATCATAATATTGGAAGGAATGGGAATAGTGATGTCCCTAGGCTTTGGCCTATCCAGTTTTGCCATGGTTATGTTGGTTACATTTCTTTAAATGCTTGTACTGCCAAAGAACTGATTTGATAAATACAGCCTAATCAATCAATTTGTCTGTCAATCAGCCAGTCAATGCATCAGTCTCTCTTCCTTAAATCTTAAAACTGGGTGTCWAAGGTAGAAACTCACTTTCCTTTCAGAAACTCAATTTACGAAGATAAATTTCTGGGGTCTTTTCCATTTCTGTGGGTCTTTTAGCAACGGCTAATATATGCATTTTCTCTATAGAAACAGGCATTTCTTTCTATTTGTGTTTTCAACATATTTAAACACACAGAACACAAAAACTACATTTATTTTTGAATAATTTATCATGTTAGAGGAGACTACATACATTTCAACATGATTCTTAATTTTGATTACTGAAACAAACTCATGATCATAATTCTTCAAATATTTTCAAATAAACTTGACTAACAAATTCAAGGATAACTGTGCAGCTTTCCTCTGCATACAATCCAATGGCTACATCTTTATCTCTGCTCTTTCTCCTCATTTGTCATTCAGAGTGATGAACTTCAGTACCATTTTGACTAGCAGATCACCAGGGTAGAACAAATTTGCTGACAAATAGGAGTAGCAGCTCAAAGGAAGGCAGTGAATTGGTCACATCCTACACAGACTTAAAACTGTTGCAATTGCAGGGGCTGCTGGATAAAGCAATCATGGAGCAAAAGATTTTCTTCAAGCTAAGATTAACAATAGCAAAAGAAATAGCTCAAGAGCAGACAATGAGGATGACCTTACTTAAGAGATTCTGAATATATATTTAACATATACTTTATAATGTGCTCCTCTCAGTAATGATTAATTAATATCACAATAGGAAAAATATAGACATAATAATAGCAATTAATTTAAAATAGAACCGCTATGTGTACTAATAGTTAAATCCCACTGAGCAGTGCGAGCAGATATAGAAACAATAGCAACAATAAAGAGACCAGCGTAAATGTCACTAAAGACCTTTTTTTGTTTGAATTTACTGCATTAGTGGTGAAAATTTGTGAAAATTCCTTTTTCTCCACAGAATTAGTAGATTCGGGCCTGAGAATTACTAGTCTGTTTACACTAGTGAAGGCTCATCCAAACCTAAACCAATGTTTGTTGGTTTTATTATTTTATTTTATTTTATTTTATTTTATTTTATTTTATTTTATTTTATTTTATTTTATTTTATTTTATTTTATTTTACTACTGCTGATCTAGTTCTCATTTTCTTCAAGTGCGTGACATTTTTCTGCTTCACAGAATCACAGAAATTAGATGCAGAGAAGATCTGGTAGCATCACCTCATCCATCCCTATCACAATGCAGAGTTCATCTCAAAGAGTGTTTGTTAGTAGGTTGCCCAGCCTTGTTTTAAATGTCACATCTGATGGAGCTGCACTATTTCTCCAGGGATATTATTGCCTTGCCTTTTTCCAGGAAATAAACTGTATTTGTTAAACACAGTAACTGGGTCTATAAAAGACTAAACCTCTCACTTAGTGGTACCAAAATTCTGGATTAATGCTTGCCATTACTTAATTTTCCCTACAAATCACACAAATGACAAAATAATTAGTTTAATAGGAATATTTACAGTATAGATTCATACYGTAGGAGTTGTCTACAAGGTAGACCAAAAGCAGTTTATTTTCACAGCTAGATTAACCGATATGAAGTGGATATGAAATTTCAGAAGTGCTAGCACATGAAATCTTGTTTGAATTTTGACCAGGGCATTGTGCCCTTGCCTTTGAGGAATTCTTTAATATAGAGCTCACAAACAAGGTTAAGTACAGAAAGASTTGCTTGAAATGAAGCAAGATAAATCATTTTAGGAGGAAGATGGAAATGGCTTGCTGCYTTATTTTTTGAATCCACACAAAGATATCATCATTCTGGAATATGAAACCCCTGAAAGGTTATCTGAATCATAAAAGTTTGTGCCTCTCATGTTCAAAGAAATGAGACAGTCTTAATAAAAATTGCCACAAGTGCCACAACCAGTTATCTGCAGGGGAGCTGCAGTGAGCTTCACCTGAAGATGTGCAGCACAATCTTTCTTAAAGTTGCCTATATAAATATGTTGTTTGGACAGAGTTGAGGTTTTATATTGAACATATTTAGAAATCCCCACAACATGTGATAGCATTCTGCTGAGAGCCAAATTCTCACCGGAGCCATATGTATTCTATATCCCTAATGCAATCACCAAACCAAAAAAATATATGTGGGAGAAATGAAGCTTGGTCACTGAAACGTTGCATTTCCATTGCACAGAGTTATTCCTAACAGAGTCAAGGAGGGAGAGGAAATGCAGTGGGCGCTGAGCTGAATTTCAGAAGCACATCCAGATTAATGCTGGATCAAGATTAGTTAAAAATGAGCTACAATCCTGCTTAGCTGGCGGTGGTCTGTCTAATGCTACAGCATGAGGAATGCCTGCAGGGACTGTTAGGCATTTTCTATTGCTAATTTATGGTTGCTAGGGATCCAGGGCTCTTTTGTTATTACCATATGCTATTTATTTATTCTTTTTCTTTTTTTTTTCTGTAAAATCCATAAGGAAAGTGCAAGCTGGGATGTGCTTTTCAAATTCACTGCAAGCAGGCCCAAATGAATTTACTGAAGACAGGATGTACCTAATTATCACCAGACCTGACTGAAAAGRGGGGGAAAAAAGAGGAAGAAYATAATTCTGACTTTTAAATATGACTATCAATAGTCTCTTCAGCTAGACTAGATAAAATCAGAAACAAAAGGAAACTTGAGTTACTTTAGCAGCAGCTTAATAGCTGCAATTATCAGCTGGCCTTCCAGTTGGAGTTCCCACCCATTGGAGCCTGAGGTAAAAGATGTCAGGAGGATAGAGTGAAAGGCCTGCCTGAAAATGCAAAACCACAGAGCATTCACTTGCTAAAGGACCTGGATGAGCTGCTCCTTCTGGTCTTTGTACTCTTTTAAATACAACCATCTAGTTGTCTTGGAGACAGGCACGTGAGGAAAAAAAAAAAAAAAGCCACTCAATATTCCTATCCCTGACTATAATCCCCTGTTATGGATCAGCTAAGTAATAGTCTAAATAGAAAATGTATAAAATATTAACCTGACAAACTGCTCTGCTTAAGTCAATGACATATGGATAGAAGATGTGGGTAACAAGAGGTTTATTAAAATGCTCCAGTTCAGCTGCAGCAGAAATGACAGAATAAAAGCATGACTTGTAAAATAGAAARGCTAGAAAGATATTAACATTGAAGTGCAGTTGAGAAAATTCTCCTGGAAATCTCAGAGAGGCAAATAGCAAATGAGGTTGATTAAAATTACTATAATTGTGGTGACGAGCTGTATGCCACTTCAGCACCCTACTGTACATAGTTCTGGATGCAAATTTGGGCTCTAAATCATCTGTCCTTGAAAACAGTGATAAAACCCCCCATTGACTTCAAAGAAGAGCAGAAGCAGGCTCTTCAATTTATAGGAAAGAAATACACATCTGACTTTGAAAAGTAAGATCAGCAGTCCTAAAATATAACTTGAAAGCACCACTGGATTTTATTGATTATAACCTCCTATTTAATGTTTTTTAAGATATCAAATAAAATTGGAAAACTTGGGCTACTTCTACACTGAATTTGCTAAGTGTGATTTTGTGTAACTAAAGTAATAATAGCAAATATTCACATAATACTTTTCAAGAATCACTAAGAATATGATCAAATTTTTCAAAAAGAGGGGGTTTGGGTAACAGCTAAACTATAGTGCTTGCTCAACTTCAGACACATTGAAGGGTAATTACTCTTACACTGAGCTCTCACCTTCAGATAATCGGTCCTTTTGAAGAGACTTAAAGGAAAGCCTGCAGAAACGGAGTCATCCAGAACTATTAATCACTTCTAAAAATCTTGTCAAAAGCATTTGTTTTACAAAGTTACACTAATGATATCATGCTGGGTCTATGTTAATATATGTATATGTATTTGTATGAAAGTCATCAACCAACGTGATTCTGTGAACACAGCCTCTGTGGAATTTGCTTTAATCCCCTTGAGAAGGACAAATATGCACAACATCTCAGTAAACTGAGGCAAAAATTCATAGAGTTTTGCTCTAACTCCTTCTATAAGGYTTGAGAGTTCAAAATTGAATTCAGATTTGCTAGAATGACCTACCAGAGTAATTTTCTTCTTTTGCTTTACACTCATTTTTCCTGTTGTTGGGCCAACTGCCCACAGTCTGCAATTTGTCGAAGTTCCTCTTAAAAACATAAATTAAGTATTTACTAGCATATTTTGGTATAATCTACTATCAGAACTAATTGCATTAGCTAAAGAAGAGTGCAGTGTTAAAGTTATGCTGAAAAGGAACAAAAGAAACTGCAGCTGGATTACTTCTTTCTGATGTAATTTGTTCCTAATCTATTCTCTGCTTGCAGTTCTCTGTAATTAGGATATTTCTCTGAAATCTTGTGGAATAACAGACTGTGTTTATCCCAGTTCAAGTCCACTGAAGCCAACAGAGAAGCCCAGTTTGGGTTTTTGTGATGAGTGAGTGACATAAGCAATCTTAATCATTCAGGAAGAGCAATAAAAACCTGCCTTCAGCAAGGACTATGAGATTTGAGCACTATGAAAACACACTTACGATGACTGTAATTTCAAAAAAACAGTCTGACTCTTAATGAAAAATAAGCCTGAACTCAGTTGAGGAGGTATTCAAACTTGTGGTTCAGTAAATGCCAGATGTCGATGCAGAGGAAAGGGAAGCGGAGGAAATTTAAGAAAAATAGGTACATGAACCCTTAGGATATTGGGTTACTAGCCAGCTGGGAGACACCTGGAAAGCGGGATGTAAATCTGTTTGAAGTGAGGGTCCCTTGTGGAGGGATTGGCCAGAGGGTCTGGCAGCCTTAGAGAGGGAGAGTCCAAACCTGCTCTACTCCTCCGGCTGCCTCCTGCCTCCCTCAGTCGTCAAGTGGCAACTTCCACCACACTCCAAGGTGCAGGACCCTTCCCTAGGTCCCAAGGCACAGGACCCTTCCCTAGGTCCTGGTAGGAGGGGAAAGAGCAGAGCACTTGTGGTGAAGAAAGGAGAGAGAGGGGGCAATATTATCAAGATGATTTTTCTTTTTAATTCAAACTTATTTTTATGATGAGTAGGTGATTAGCTGGCATTTATTTCTGTAATCACCTCAAATATCATTTAATTGAACTGTACCCAGAATACTGCTGCCAGCTTTCATAGATTACTTTTTTACAAGTCTAGAATATGCATATGCATGCATACATACATATGCACACACATAAACATATATAAAAAAAATTTCTGTTTACACTGTCTATATACACATGTACAAATCACTTTTTTTTATCTCCAGCTGCTTGAATCATACTATTGCTTAAAAGAAAATCTTGCATTAATTACATATATAGCTAATATTGCTAATATATATTTCCTAGTTCTTATAATTGCATGGGCAGCACTGAAAATGGAAAGTGAATGCATCTTAGAGAGGGCAAGTGAAGGTCCRTTATTATTACTTAAAAAGATCACTGTGATTCTGAATCCTTAAACTAATTCAGTAATCCTGTAGGAAGGATTTAATCTCTACCAGTGCTAGTCATGAAGCCCATCAGCAGCAAGGGCACTTCTTAGAGGCTTTTCTCTATCCTTATTGCCTCCTGCTGTCTTGAGCTTCTCTTGCCTCAGCTTTCCACCTGTGAAACAGGGATAACATCTTTCCTTTACCTAGCATGAAGTGTTCTGAGCAAACACGCTTGCAGGAATACTTGGATAGCAGCAATGAAACACAGCAATGAAGCTAAGTAAACATTTCAGGGAACTGCGGATTGAAGGATATGAATTTAAAGTATATTAAATGAATGCTTTCTTCTTTGCTTTATAGTTTTTTTTTTTTTTTTATTCCCCCCCTCTAGCTGTAGTTTTGCTGAAGGGGTATGTTTCTAATTAATGAGAGGCTGTGTTTTCTGGTCATGGCTCAGCATTTTAAGCTTTTGCTGTTTCTCTTACTATTGTTGTTCAGAAGCATATTACAGCCTCTTGGGGAAAGCCTAATTCCAACTTTAAATGGTCAGTTCAAGTAGAGTTCATTTTAGCTTAACTCCTTTTGGTCACTTCTTCATGAGAACAGCATGGTGTGCATCAAGCACCGCTCTCTGGACTGCAGTTGAGACAGTGGCGACCTAAGCCTGCTCTCGCCAGGCACGAACCAGCACAGGTAGAATGACATTGAGACAACAGCAGCCTCTCCACTCCCTTCTCCTCATCACATTTACCTGTCCTCATGGCATTTGTGTTTGAAAGTACCAAGTGATACTGGGTGAGTTGATTTGAGGATGCTCTAAGAGAGCTGCTACTTTCAGAGGGTTCTGCAACCCTCTCCATCTCTCCTGCTGAAAATCCAGGTTATATGCTTTAATCTCCTGGGCCTCAAGGAACGGCAATGCCCAAAACATTCTGTATAGCTGTCCTCAGCTTTACAAAAAAGATGTTGAGACTCAGGCACTGTGCATGAAACACAGATTACACCCCATCTTTGCTGCCCACTATGAGATCCTTGTGACTCCATGGCTCTTGCAGCCTGGACATGATCCCTGCTGGAATGTCTCCCACTAGCCCCCCAYGGCTCCGGAGGCGCTTCCCAAGGCAGTGGGTGATGCGAGCCACCTGGCCTCTTCTCAGATTTCCTTGCCTTGCACTCCCAACCTGTGCTCTGCCCCAGACCCGCTCCCAGCTGCACGTTTCCATGCACAGGGTCACTCAGCTTCACAAGAGAGTGCCACTGTGAGACAGGGACTTTCTGATACTAAATGCAATGATACAAACACGTTTTAATATTTCTTCCACCTTATGGCAGAATTTGAGCAACTAACAGAGATTGCAATGTATTTTTCCTCTACTGAAAGTATTAAAAAGAACACTGTAATATACCTGCTTTCGGTAAACCTTCCTCATGTATGCTAAAGGAAATGTGGCTCAGTTATAAAGTGCTCCAGTGCTGTGCAAGAACACTCCACTGCATGTTAACACTGCTTAATGGGTGTGTAATTATATTAACAGGACAGCAGAAATATGAAGTAGTAGCTCSAAAGGTATGTCCATGGAATAGTCCCTTTTATTGATAATTATATACYAAGAGCCAGAAGAGGAGCAGAAAGGTAGGGAATTTTATGTCTTCAGACAGGTAGAAGCCATCAACATATTGCTGACCATTCAAAATGTGGATTTCAAAACCAAAACAGATGCAAACTTGCTGGAAAGATGGAATATTTTAACATACATATTCTTCTCATAGAAACAGTTACTCCTGCTTTCCAGCACTGTAATTTCATCTGCATTAACAAAAAATATTGTGAATAAAAGTCAAACTGTCTATAGCAATAAGTGAAAATGGTAATTCCATTTATTTTATTCTCAGGTACCCCATATCTTTTTATTCTCACAGTGGAACAGCTGGAATATCGYGAAAAGTGCCAGCTATGATACCAGAGTGTTCACAGGAAGAAAACAGAGGACAGACTGAAAGATTCATCTGGTAGAAAAAAATGTAGCTAAAATACATATTATAAAAATATAAAATGAAAATCAACAGTATATTTTATTCTTCCTACTCTTTCAGGAGCAATTTTCTGGTAATAGAGTCATTATTTCAARTATTCACTCTAAGACCCATACTGTCCTGATGAGTGATATGTATTCTATTAATAGCCTCAGTAGTAAAGACTGGGGTCTTTAGTCCTGAGACTATTCACTTTTCATACTGGCTCATTATTCATGACTAGAAGTCTTTTTGATCAAAGAGCTTACTTGTTGGGTAAAATACTACTACTTTAGTGAGTAGTATGTGGGAATTTATTCATATTTGTTAATCTTCTTGTATCCCTATATTCCCAAGCTTCATATCTTTGCTCATGGGTTTTGATTGTATGACTAGTTGTATTTTAGCAAGATAGTAAGATGAATATCAAATGCTAYGTAATTAACAACATTGACATGCAAACAAATGTAATTTGATTTTCTTCTTAAAACTCAAGGTCCCTCTGAAGTGCTTCAAAAAATTAAGAAATAGCAGATTACAAGGAATATATGAAGTGAAGACTTCATATATTCAAAGATATGTGGCATGTTGAAGATCTATTTTAGCCTTTATCCATTCTTACCACATTTTCATTCTTGACATGGAAGTTTTTGGAGCAGGGTCCATGTATCTGTGATCCTCTTCCATAGCAAGGCCGTGACCATGACATTTTTGTCTCCCTATAAGCAACATCATGCCCAGCAATAAAGCATATCACAATTCTTTCTAAACAGTCAGCAGGAAGCAATGCTGCAAGCACCTCTTGCCAATGCATTTCTGATGACTGAGCAGTTATGACAGTTTTCTGGAAATGGTTGCTATTCACCCTAGAATATTTTTAGCCAACTTGTGGAATCCCAGGTGCATGTATTATTAAGAATAATAAAATAAGAAGCAATATCTTAAATAAATKCCTGGCTTTTGAGGCCAGAGGGATTGTAAGATTATATAGGCTGATTTCCTATACATTAGAGGCTATAATATTTTTTCCATAAAATTCCTTTTTATTAAACTTAGGCACTTGCGTGTGGCCAAAGCATGTTTTCCATACTTTATCTTTCTCAGTCACATATGGAATGCTGGACTAATATTTTATCTGAACATCTAATTTTGTTGTCGGAAGATGGACACCTAAATACATACAATGTGCCCTTCTGCAGTTAATAGCAACTATTGAAGTGCAACAGGAGAGTATTTGCAGCACAAAACAGCTGGTGYTGAGGCCCCAACATCTGTCATGTACAAATTTGGGAGAGTTTGCTCTAATCTGTGAATGAATACTCACAGGCTCTTGGAGCACGCAACTATACCACATCCTCCAGATTTGTTTTATCTGAAAAATGGGGAGGACTTCTGGTCAGAGACTTCTCCACAATATGAGCCACAGCACAGTAAATGCAAGTGATTTGCTTCAAAAATGCACTCGTGTAGTAAAGGAGAGGGAAACTGACTGAAATGATGACGTTTAAGACCTGCACAGCAGCATGTGTCTGTAAAAGAGACTTTAAAAACGGGAAAGAGAAACAGGTTGCCAAGTTACCTAATGCCTGGGCTTCCTCTTCCATTTTATATGGGTATAATTGGGTGAAAGCATAGACTTTAATGACTGGAAAACATTTACATATTAACCCAAACATGTTATGGAATGAAAGCAAGAATAATGAATGGATTATTCTATTGATGGTAAGGTAGTTTACTCTTTTTTTTTTTTTTTTTTTTTTTACTGCTAGCTTGCCTGTTTTTCAATAATAAAAAAAGACCCCAAAAATAAAACTGAACAGAATGAGTTATATGAATCCGTAATCAATATTTGGAAAATATTTTAAATCCCCCTATCACTTAATGAGAGAGAGTTCAAAGTTAAAAAAAGAAAGACTAGTTCATGGAAATGCTTCAGAATATGGACAAGCAATTAGATTAACATTTGCCAAAGTCAACAAAATGAATGGAACATCTTCCAAAATGAGACACACACACAAATAGCAGAAAAACTAGAGAGTCAGTTCAATAGGGAAAAAAAAGTATGTTTAACTGCAAATGACTTATATCAGAAGGTTCTAGACTCCCTGACAATTTGTATATTCTTAACTGAAGTGAACTAAATAGACTGTCAGAGCTAATCTACTGACAAAAATTGTATTCAGCTATCAAAGCAAAATGTTACASTCCTTTCTCTTCTAGAGTTTGGGCACAAAATTGAATTAAGGAGGTAAAACAAGTAGTCAGTCATTGTTTGATAACTATCACTGCTCATAAATGTCTATATCAGTTTTGGACAGTTTTATAGTGATGTAATGTGGCTTAACCTAAACTTTGGAGAAAGACAAAATTGCATTAATGCAAGTGACCAGGCTAAGAACACATCCACTCACTGCARTGTGTTTCACAGGCAGCAAAGCCTCTTTAACTCAGCCTTGTGCCTGCTGCCCTAATGGAGAGTTAAATATCCTCATATAAAAATAGTTGCMTGGGCATAGTTTATTCCCACAGAACGGAAAAAGGGCTCAACTTTGCTGTTAATAACACAAAGTTTCAAAATCTGGCAAAAGAATACAAAATCAAGGAGAAACCGAAAAAGTAGTGGGAAAAATGCAGGTGAGATGTGACGYGGAGAAAAGATGTTTGAGCCATGGACACCCAATACCGCAGGCTCTACATGAGAGGATTTGGGGAAGACCTTTGTGTGTTATTGAGAGATGCCAATAACAATAAAGGCYACCTTTCTGGGGCAAGAAATGAGTAAATCAGGCCATAAAAATGTCTCAGCATTTGAAGGAGGCAGAAACACGGTGAAGGTGCTGTTGACAGGTGAAGCAATTCAGGTCCAGTTGAGAGAGCAGAGCCTTGCCACCCAGCCAGGCTCTCGAATGGYGAGTGCTTGGGGAGCTCACTGTAAGGAAATGTGAGGTGAGGCACTGGCATCAGGCCATTCCAGCCCACAAACTGTTCTACTTCCTAAAAAACAAAGAAACAGTTTGCATTTGCAGATATATAGCAAAGTAGCACCTGATATCACCCTAAGGAGCTTCCAAACAACCTCTTTCATAGCACTGCAGGAGCAGATGCTAACGCAGTAGCACGTCTCCATGCAGGATTAGGAGGTAAGTTCCTGCCTTTGCACTCACACTACATTTTTCTCTGTACTCATCTGTGACCAACTGTGCCCCAGAATTTACACCCCATGTGTTTATCCTGTCTTTGTAAAATAACAGCAAAATAATGCGTAACTGCTGAGAGTAGCTATGCATTTACACATAGATACTTACTATAAATTTTTTCACTTGGTATTTTGCATCTGCAAGTATTTGACTTCTCTGACAATATTGAGCACTTTAAGCATTTGTCTGATAACCTTTTTCTTTCAGCTTTTACTTACTAGATGAGAAATGTTTTTTTTTTTTTTTAATCTTGAAGGCTAAAGTAAAAACAAGAGAAGACATATCAGCGTAAACTGGAAATTATTCATGCTTGTATTCAATTCCCCTCAAAAAGAAGCAGGCAAGCTAAAAAAATGAAATATTAATATATATATTTGAATAAATTTTCAATTTTTCAGGAGTAAGTCTCCTTTCCTTTCATTTAAAATAATGCTTTAAATTTATTTTTCAATTTCAACAAACATATAGTTTAATAAAATAGATATCTTATGGTCTTTTAGGCATGTATCCAACAACTTGAAGAAAGCATAATAGGTAAATTGGGAGCAAGTTTGTTCTGAGACCTTCATATTCTGGAAAAAATCATATTGCAAATTATATCATATAAGAATGACTTAGAAAAGACTTGAATTTAGTAAATGGGGATACTTTTTCTGTTATGTCTGAATGAGCCTATTCAGTAACTAGAAAAATGAGTGGGGCACCACATGYAGTTTATAAAATGATTAAAAATAAGCTAGAAAAGAAAACACCTTACAAGATGGCTACTTAAAAGATGAAGTTTGAATGAGGTGAGAGGTCCACCCATAGTCAGTAACAGAGCTGACTTTCTAGGGTCTTTCCATTGCAAAACACTTGCATGAGCCTTTTGTAGCCTGCAAGATCAACAACAGCATCACAGTAGTGCATAAAAGAAAATTAATCACACCTGGCCTATCAACTTGGTAAACAGAGCACACAGGGCTGGAGACTGGAGAATAACATGGGAGTTCCTCAAGTTCCTCCTGTTTTCTTGCTCTCAAGATAATGGGAGTTGCATGGTTGGTTGGCACATTTGAACTAGGCCTAGCATTAATGTGTGACACTGTTTCTTTCCCCAAATCCTTCCCTTGCTTTGGATTGCATCCCTATGCCGGGGGAACAGCAACCCATTTCCCATCAAAAGTATGTTGCAGAGTGGTTCCAATTTTTAAGGTAGAAAGAGGATGCACTCATATATGTTCATCCTCCCCTCTGCCCAAGTGTTGTAGTTCTCTCTGCCTAGCTGAATCTGAAATAAAAAACTACTTTTTATGGACTTAACACAGACAAAAGAATTTCAGACCTGTTGGTATAAAGGTACCTCAAGTCTACATCTTTATGCAAAAGCTAAATTTTCTTTTTATCTTTGGTCTCAGCTAACTACCCATAGATAAAAAGTCATAAAAAAAGATACACAAAACCCTAACTCCTCAAATTCCCTTCCCTTCCTCCTTCCAGCTTTTTGAAAATCCCAGACCTAGGCTGTTCTAAAGGAAAGGACAGTGTTGACAGAAGCGCAGCCAAGAAACAGCCGTGCCAAGAAGGGGCACGTCATAGCATGCTGATTTCATTGCAGCAGAATTAAAGGTACATAGGTGGAACTGCTTCAGGATGGCTGACAAAATACCCTCAGGAGATGTCTGGCGTGAAGGGCACGCCCYGAAGAAAGGGCAGCCACTCTGCAGAGAGCGCAAGGCACCTGCACAGAGGTGCTCGTAGGAAATTCTGACCTTGAGAAGACAAGAAGTGCTACAGGAAAAGCAAATGATTCGAATGCAGAGGAAACGTATCTGTAGCTCATATTTTCATTCTATTATAAATGTGGTTACCACGGCAACAGCAAGCAGTTTGGGGGTTTGGGCTTCTCTGCAGCCTGACAGACTTCTTTTGAACTTTCCTCTTTATTCCACTGCCATATCTGCCCCCAGGAGGGCAGGCTGAAAACTCGTTCATACTCTCTTCCATGAGTAATATATAAGTAATGAACACATCATCGGTGTAAAATGGTGTAAAGGAGTGCAAAGCTTCCCAGAAAGRACACTGCTACTACTTTTACTATATTTATCTTTTTTTTTTCCCCCAGAACATTCAGCACAACCCTCCCATTTGAACCCTCCAGATTTCTTTAATGGAAGATCTCCAGGCTGTTTTTCTTGGTGCTTTSCCCTTTCTTTATGTTATTGTTGTCCTTAGTTTTAGAGCAAGAAAATAAATTATATTCATCAGCATCCACTCCTATCTGTAATTCATACAGACACATAGAATCATAGAATGCTTAAGGTTGGAAGGGACCTCAGAGGTCATCTAGTCCAACCCCCCTGCTCACGCAGGGTCACCTAGAGCACGTGGCACAGGGCTGCGTCCAAGCRGGTTTTAAAGATCTCCARAGAAGGAGACTCCACAACCTCTCTGGGCAGCCTGTTCCAGGGCTCTGKCACCCTCACTGTTAAGAAATGTTTTCTTAAGTTCCTGTGGATCTTTTGGTGYCTCAGCTCGTGGCCGTTTCCTCTAGTCCTGTCGCTGGCCACCACTGAAAAGAGGCTGGCCCCCTCCTCCTSACTGCCTCCCTTGAGGTATTTATACACACTGATCAGGTCCCCCCTCAGCCTTCTCTTCTCCAGGTTGAACAGACCCAGCTCCCTCAGCCTTTGCTCATAGGGCAGATGTTCCAGGCMTCTGATCATCCTCGTAGCCCTGCGCTGGACTCTCTCCAGCAGCTCCATATCCCTCTTGTACTGGGGAGCCCAGAACTGGACACAGTACTCATCCACATCATTTACCTGTTTCTCTCACCCAACAACTCTATGAGTGAGAGCACTCTTTCCTTCAAAACATCTGGTCCTCCTCGAAGCTCTGACAATCCCTTGTTCTCCTCAAGAACATCTGCCGAACTCATCATCAACAAAACATAACATGAGTATCTTCCTCCTCCTAATGGAGCTGGGCTGAACTGGAACAAGTCATTGGGCAGGAAGAAGAGAAAATCCCCTACTGAGACCTACACCCAAAAAATGAGTACTCCCTTATAAAAATCATTTGATCACTGCTTGCCCTGTAAGAAAATCTTTTGTATAAGCAACATTCAAGTGTTTAGGCACAAGTTGCTTTTGTATGAGAGTAAATTAAGAGAATGAAAAAAAAAAAGAAAAAAAAAAAGTAAAATGCGAAAGAGTAAAGAGCAAAAAAGTGAAGGAGTGTTTCCTTTTGGGCTAAATCTGAACTGACTACAAGATAATAGAGGCAAGATAACGAGATGAAAGAAAGCTTGAAAGGGCTTCCCTTTCATTCTTTGGTCCCAAAGGAGAATCAATATTTCTAAATCATTCTTGAAAGGTGTTTGACTAATCTGATTTTTACTAGGGATACCTGGTTATTCTCCTCACAGCAGCTATGGCTTCTAGGAAATTATAGCTGAATTCTAGCAAACTGAGAGAAAAGAATAAAGTAAGAAAGTCAGAATACACTGAAGACGGAGTTGCAAATATTTTATTTGCTTAGGATTAGAACTGATTTTTATGATATTTTCAATTGATTGATTTATTGACAAGTCTGACATATTAAAGTCACTATATTAACCTGCTTATGCTAAACTTTTATTATAAACAGACCTACAAGGGTTACTCTATTGTTCCAGAAGAGAAAAAAAGAAAAAAAGAAAAAAGAAAAAAGAAAAAAGAAAAAAGAAAAAAAGAAAAAAGAAAAAAGAAAAAAGAAAAAAAGAAAAAAGAAAAAAGAAAAAAAAGAAAAAAGAAAAAAAGTCCATTTGTGAAAGTACTGTTCCTTTCTTTCCAAAAAGTCATTTTTGAATTAGATTGCTTTATTTATTTTGTTTATATACAATAGAAAGCTTATAAATTATGTCTGCAGAAAGAGGAAAAGGGAGACTGAGGTAAACTAGTTTAGAATCAACAATTAAGTGACCAGTGGGTGGGACCAGAAGAAGCCACAGTCTCCCGAAAGAGCCTAAACACACGTATGAGTTCACAGTGCCCAAGCAGCTGGGCGCTGACTTGTAGGATAGCTTGTACTGTGCAGCAGAGGCAGGATGACTAATTCCATTTTGAAAGCCATGCAAGATGCTTTCAAAGTGGAGCACACTGCTTTCCTCCTGCTACACACAAGCAATGTTTATGTAGCAGTTAACGCACATCTCTCTCTATACTACTGAGTGCTAATTTCCATCAAAACACACATATGCAGAACCCGGTCATTATCAAATAACTGAAGATTGGTAATTTATTGCTGAGATCTCAAGCACTACATTTCTCAGTGTATTTAAGGGGGGAAAAAGAGGCATAGAAAGTACAATTCTTGTGTTCTCCTCTCCTCAGTCAATAATGTCATATTTTCAGGAAAAGGAAGTGTGGTATTTAGAGAGTCAATTAAATTGGAACAGTTCAGCAAGGTGGTAGGTAGTTTTGAGGCTGAAGCTTGTCTTGAGAAACAGCTTTGTGCTCCAAGGAATACTCACAATGATATTTAACAATACACTGAAGGTAAAGACCAAAATGTAACCCACAGGTAACTATAGCAGGAAGACTTGTAATGCTTCTCTGTATTGCATGAGCTTTGTGTGTCAAAGCAAATGATTTACAGCTGTTGCATGAGCATTACATGCTCCCTGCATTGTCTTTCCATGATCAAAATGTTTTTGTCTAACAGCTTGGCAGGTCACAAAGTGTTTCCACATGTTTGGAAAAAAGTTCTGTGTGTTCAGGTCAGATATCCCCTGCTGCCGAGCTCCTCTGTTGGAATTCTGGATTTGTGGTCAACTGAAGACATTTGTGTCAAACTGGTTGTACATATATTAATATAACTGTTAGGATATGTAGCTGTCACCAATATGCTGGCTGCCAGGCTGTTAGACTTAACATATTTGTCCCTTTTTGACTTTTCACTGTCTAAATCTCATCTTTCCTCGTCTTTATAATTCCTTTTTTTTTCTTTCTGGATAAGTCCTTTGAAAATAAAAACTTTCTTACTCCTGTGGTGATCCACTATACATTCCCTTAATGAAAGCTCCCCATCCCCTTGGATGCTGCAAAGAAATGACAAGCAGTATTCCAATAAATTTTAGYGTCAGGCCAACTGCAATATATCTGCCGTTCAGAGTGACCTCTCAGTGAGCTTGGAACTAAGATGATTTTATATTATTCCCYGCTATATATATCCTTGATCCAATGATGCAAGGGAAAGGCAGGGATTTAACTTTGTGAAAGACCTTGTAAATGAAAGGTGAAATAGCAGCTCCTCACCTGATGTTTGCTTCAGCAGGCTTGTGGCAGAACTGACATTTACCATGTGAGATAAAGTGAGGGGCAGAAGTTGTGGGCTGATATTTGAACACTGCCTCTAATTTTGAAACTTTCTATAGCCCTTAATCTGTTCTAGAATACTGGGAAGTGCTCTGTGGATGTTGTGAGTGAACTGTGCTTTTTATATTAAACATTCTGTTTACAGAAACTGCTTTATTTTTCCTTTGGTGAATATATTTGAGCCATGGTTCTAAGCAGGGAAGAGTTCTGCTAAAAGAGATATATTAGGAAAACTAAAATGTTATTTTTGGCTAATTAGCTTGGCTAATGTGCCAAGCCAGAGTCCTTCTAAGACAGAAAATGAACAATAGGTAATATCATGTGAAAAAAAAAAGATGTGAAAAAAACCTTCATTGTTCTGTAAACTTTGCACCAAATGAGAAACCTATCTTATAAACATAAGATACTTATTTTTAATAAATGTAGATTAGCATGAAGTTGGATCATCTGCCTTTGACTCAGCCTCAGGCCTCCTATCCTCCGAGTCTCCTAAGACAAAGGGATCACACAGGTCRATGTTGCTGTTGTTCCGACTGTTCCTGGTGGAGGCTACACCACAGCATTCAGCAAGCACCATAGTGGGGTCACTCAGGAGCACCCCCTGGCCCTTTCTTTTGGAAAGGGGCTCCGAGCTGCCCGGGACTCGGCCGCTCCCAGGAGCGCCTCCCTCCGCAGCAGCCGCAGCGTCGGGGACCTCGGCGTGAGCGCGCGCTGATGAGCGATCCACGAGCAAGCAGGGCCGCGGCGGGAGGCGCGAGGCCCAGCCACAACGCACAGCRTGTGGCTCCGCGCCAGCGCTTAGATGAGGCTCGTACATCCGGCCAGCGTGACCCCGAAACGGTAGCAGGAATGCAGGCSGGCAGACGGACAGGCTGGTTAGCTGGAAAAGGAGCGCGAGGTGTCAGGCGAGGGACTTGACAGATGCRTGCCTGCGCCCCCACACCGGGGATTCATATCTGGATGTATCGGTTACACCGGGAGTAAACACGTTCGGCACCTTGGGAGCCTCATTCCGAAGACGATTCAGATGCCAGATGAATCACAGAAGATATTGGTTTGGGGAGCAAGGCATCTTAGTGTGAACTATCTCCAGTTAACCTTTCAACAAGCACCAAATATAGGCGAGTCTTTAAGTACAGTCCATAGCCACCTTCTGCAGTTTAAAAACAAAGCCGAGAACACTGCTAATGAAGATGACAAAAAGGAGCTTAACCTTACAGAAGACGACAAATAAACAACAAAATTAGAGCATCCTAAGAGAAGCTGAAAATTATTATTTTCAAGAAGTCTCTAATCAAGTTTATGTGTCTTTTCTGTGAAAAAAAAGACAACTAGATGAGACAACAGTAAAACTAACCACAGACTTGGTTAACTGTATTTACTGCTAATAATAACACCAATATTTGAAAACATGTAAGTAATTTCCCTTTAACTTGTTCTTGAACTTTTGTTCGTCTTCTCATAATTTATAAATCCTGTTAGCACTTTCCCCAGGACTTGCTAAGCCACCCCTGTCCGGATCTCTACTGTATCAGCAATCTCAGACAGCTGGCAGCTGCATAACGAAAAGGAAATGAAATTTTCCTGTTAGCAATTCAGGGAAACAGGGACAGACACAGAGCTATCTGCAGTACTCTTAGAGCTTCTAATACGGTAAAAGTCTTTTCTTAGAGAGAGTGGTTAAATGTGGCTCTTAGTGCAASGGTGAACCCATAATTTAAGCCCTGAAGATGGACCCACAGTGTATTCATTTTGGATGTTTTTGCAAATGCTTGGTGTTCATGTATTTACTGCTCAATGTGAGGAAACAGGAAAAGGATGCATTTTCAGAAGTTCGGGCATTAGAGAAATAATCTATAAGACTAAATCATCAAAAGCATTTTTTAAATATTCTTGCACATTTCAGAAACAATCCCTCAATTAGGATGAAATCTTACGTAAAAAACTTTGAATATTCAAGCAAACTGTAAATTGGTGATAATCTGAAGTTATTTGTACCAAAATGGAAAGTTTCACATTGTTATTTAAATTAAAATGTGTGTAGGAAAAGAATGGAATGGACATATAAATAAAACCAAGTGGAGTGCTATCTTTTTGCAGAACTTGGATAATTAATAAAATTAGAAATATTTATGCAACAAGCTCTAGTGTAGACTTCACTGAGAAAAGCACTGTCTGCTTCCAAAGGAATGATTTCCTTCCTTCCTATCTATTTAATCTATCTTGGGTTAAAACATTCCAGCTTAAAATTGGGTCATGACCCTGAATGTATTTGCAAATGTGCAATGCTGGAATAGCTCATCCAGAGTCCACGGAAGTACAAGAAATGTTCTCAGAACAAATGATACCAAGGCTCCTGATGGTTATTAAACTCCATTGATAATGCAAATTCCAATGGCAATGTAATGCTGTGGTTACACCAGTCATGACAGCCTAGCCCTYGATATAAATAAAAACTGAGTTACAACCAAACGAAGCATGGCTCAGATGCATATCAGAATGTAGATGCTGTGCTGCACGTCTGCCTACTGGAAATGTTTTCAGGATGTGCTGCTTGTTAAAAGATATTTCTTGTCTGTAACCATTGAGTCTAATGGCAAAACACCTCTAAAACAAACAACAGTTCCCTATAAGGAAGTAGAAGGTGAAGGAAAAATCTTTTGGTTTTAACATGCTTCCTTGCCTATAGTTATTAATCATTCAATCAGCTCTCCATTACTGTTTTCAGTTTGTACATAGGATATCACCAGCTCATTTTGGTACATTTTTCAAGGCAACTTTTTGAGAAGCTAAAACCTTTTTGCTGTTAAAATCTCTTTCAACTCAATTTCCCCCCTGCTTCAATTAGTCTCAAAAACCCTTATTCTGAAGGGCTGCACCTTTACACAGATTTCAACCATTAACCATGCCTTCTTCTCACCATCTTTATTCCTTCTGACACGGTGGCTCCGGGCTGTGCTAAGGGCCTGCATAATCTTGTTTTCTGAGGCTTCTGACTTCTCTGTGAATGATGGAAGTAAAGGAGAGACCAGGTAAGAGGCTGCATTTCTTCTAACATTAAAGCTCTAGAAAGTGTGCAGCAACACAGCATCTGTTCCACAGTTACCTTGGTCCTGGAGCTGTGAAAATGTGCTGCTGTTCTGCCATCTGCTCGGTGGTCCAGGAGGAGGGGAGGGTGTCCCCATGCCTCCCTCTGCAGTTAAGGTTGTGCATGTGTTTGTGTTTGTGTGGGTTTGCAGGGGGAGCAAAAATATGACTGCGCACTTGGTGCTGTGCTTGGGCAATACAGTGTGCGGTAAGCTAGAGAGGCAGACGTGGGTCATTTTACCTGCTTACAGCTGGACAAAGCACCATGAATAAATGAGAGCAAAAAAGGCTGTGCGGTTATTAACATACAAATAGGATCAATGCATCATGTGCAGTTCATACAGAAATCACGTTCCGGTCTGATTTTGTATTGGCAGGTGACCAAAGCACAATTTAATTCACTGCTCAGTTCTGAAGGACTTGCGGTTTGCTCTGCAGGAGTGATACAGATCACTGCACCCTCAGCAAATGTCCAGACCCATAGTGAGGTGTAGGATCTTCGTGCAGGTGACCAAGCTTCACCTCAGAAAGATTAGTGGGGATTTCTGCCTTCCATTTTTTTCTATATTAATAGGTATGGCTTGTCTCAGCTTCACTGGTCACACAGCTTTGTGTGCTGACTACATGTGGGTGACGGTTCAGAACATGCTCAGGAGGGTGCAAGCCTTTCAGACCAACCGTTTTGGTGACTCTTTACTCTGATCCGGACAATGAATTGCACTGGTAACCATTTAGGATACCTTACATGACATTGAACCTATATAGGGAAAGTGATATTTGCTCTACAGAACTAGTATTTCCTGCCCCAAAGAAATGTCATCTACACAAAAGAAATGTAGCATTAATTTACCCAAAGTACTAAGTCTTTAAGAGAGGAGGTTGATTGAGAGATGGCAGCCTTGGTTTTCATAAGAGTCTCAGTCTGTGTCCAATTCTGGAGTACTGCGTCCAGTTCTGGGCTCCCCAGTACAAGAGGGATATGGAGCTGCTGRAGAGAGGGCTGGGCTACCTGAGTGCAGGGCTACCAGGATGATCAGGGGCCTGGAACATCTGCCCTATGAGCAAAGGTTGACAGAGCTGGGCCTGTTCAGCCTGGAGAAGAGAAGGCTGAGGGGGGACCTGATCAGTGTCTATAAATACCTCAAGGGAGGCAGTGGGGAGGAGGGGGCGGCCTCTTCTCAGTGGTGGCCAGCGATAGGACTAGAGGAAATGGCCACAAACTGAAGCATCAGAAGTTCCACAGGAACTTCAGCAAAAATCTCTTAACAGTGAGGGTGACAGAGCCCTGGAAGAGGCTGCCCAGAGAGGTTGTGGAATCTCCTTCTTTGGAGACTTTAAAACCCGCTTGGATGCAGCCYTGTGCCACGTGCTCTAGGTGACCCTGYGTGWGCAGSRGGGTTGGACTAGATGATCTCTAGAGGTCCCTTCCAACCTTAAAGATTCTGTGACTCTATGATTCTATAAACCTTGGTTTATCTGTCAGAATAAGTGACAACTTCAAACCGGGGACCAACTTACCATGTGCAGAACAGGGTTCAGTTCTCTCTTCTGCCTGAGGAAAGGGATTTTAAACTTGCAGAGCTCACTGCATTAGCCAAAAATCTCATTTGTAGGTCTTATTGGACCATATGTATAAATTGTTCCGCTCCAGAGCTAAACGGTTGTAGAGTTTCCTCAAAGCAGATGTTTAAACATTCAGGGAACTATTTTTTTTTTTTTTTTTTCCTGTGGAGGTTTTGGCAATTCTGGTAATTGACACTAGAGTCAGAGATTTAGACTTCTATAGCTGAAAAGCCTGCAGTGAGAACTAGAAGGGACTCTTGAGCTTTGCCTTGCAGGCCAGGCATAGGATTGCTGCTCAGGAAAACATTCACAAGCCAGATTTACACTAGCCAGGGCCCGTCATAGAGTAATGATGGCAGAAAAAGCTTCATGTCATCTGGTACCTTGCTAAGTATTTACTAGACTGGAGACTAGTCTGTACTGCAACCAGTTCTTGAAGCTGCTAATTTAAAATTGTTGCAGCTGTGTCAATAAATCTGTGTTTATAAGTGGATTCTGCAGTTCTTATAGACAGTAGCATCTTAGCACAGCAGAGGGTGAATTGATTTCAGAGGGATTACTGGGAGAGCTACAGTCCAGCTTGCAGTAAATGAGGGCAGGAAGTAGCACCACAGACTTGTGAGCTGAAATGGTTCTGCAATTTGACTGGCATAGAGGATGGCATTCTGTATTACTTTTAACTGAGAGCAAATCAGAAAATGAGGCAAGGCCTGATATGCTGTTTATTTCTCTTCTCTTTCTGCCCTTTATAAATGAATTGCCTTTACTCTTTTCATGCACTGATATAGCTTCCATGTGCGCAGCTCCTGAGCTGGAGAGTGAGAGCTCTGGTTCCTATCGGCACATTCCTCTTGCAGAAATGGGAAGAAATGGGATGACTTTCTCTCTTACGTGGCTGACAGCGTTGACAGTCTGAATGCCTTGTGTTTCTTTAAATATAGGGCTAGTTCTKTGTCATTTTGATGTTTCTGAATGGCATCTCTCTGGAGATGAAATAACAATCATCACCAGAGCTAYAGATTAGCAGCTGATAGGAAAAAATGGGCATATCATTAAGCTTGCACACTCTCCTGCTATCTCACCACTTCTCATTCAGTCCTTGTCTGCAAACAGAAAAAGGGGATCCTGCATGRTTACACTGCTGTGTTCGCATATAATCAGGTGTCGAAGACTGCTTTGCTTAGAGCTTTTGTTCAGCTACAGTCCCTACTGGATATTTTTTTTTCCCTAAGATTTGTGCTTTCACCCCTGGATAATATTATAACAAATAGCTCTTTGTCTCTTTAGGTTTGTTCATATAACTTGTATTAATATATTGACAATGTAATAAAAGTGACATACAAAGAATCCTGTTGTCTTCACCAGCTCCTGCAAGGGCTGTGGCAATTATTGCTGATTTGAAGCACAGTCCGAGACTCCAGTGGATAAATGTGAAAAAAATGCAATTTTGAACATCAACTGCAAGAACTATATAAATAACGAGGCTGTTCTTCTTCCTTAGTAAAGCATTTTTAATTAAATGSTCTCATGGTTAAAATGAATATTTTAAAGATATTTTGAAGACACCAATGATATCATCTTAAAACAAAACAGAAATTTATTGACTTCTAGCAAGTATTCCACTGAAGTTTGCACAAACTCTTTAGAACTATAGTTTACCTGAATACTAGTAGCTAGCTTCAAACACTCCCAYTGAAAAAGCAACATTAAGTGTGAATTTTATTTATTTCTGTGTGTAGGAACTTCACACAGAAGTCTTCAGTCTGGATTCTGAGGGCAGTCATGTGCTTTAAATCTACCAGAGTCATGTTGTGCTGCTAGCCAAAATCCAGGGTCCTTTATGCTGCTTCGATTAAGAAGAAAAATTGATGAGGGAGTCAGAGCCCGGTATTTTCTGCTCACAAGGACTGCAGAGTCTTGCCTCCCTGGGGCTACAGAAGTTTCCTGTACAGCACAGGATATTCCTTCTGCCATCTGGTAAAGAAGCTCACTCCTCACTCTCCAACTCTTCATTTTTTTTCAGTCTTTTTCTAAGCTTGTTCAAAGTTGTGCGTGATTCTTCCTTTCTCATATCTTTTCTGTGTTTCTCACTCTAACACTTGACCATACTCAGAGAAAATGTTTTTCCAAATAGGTCAAATTTCTGAGCATATTGACATATGCAACTAATTCAGGTAATGATGTACACTTGTATTTTTGGCTTGAAGATTAGTTTTGCTATTCAGAAATAAGTGAAATCAGAGATGACCATTACTCTAATCAACTCCAGCTTACCCCAAAGTGACACCTGGTAGGGAAAAGCTCTGYAAAACTGCCTTCAAAATTCCCAACAGAAAAACAATAGAACAGAAACCACACACAAAAAAAAGGGGGGGGGGGGGTTAAGAAATCAAAAGATCAAAAGGCAGCAGTGTTAACTTGTGTATATCCCTGTGTTAAATATGTTTATATTTTTAATGAACAAATCTTGGAATCTAGAGGTGCAAATTTTGTTTCTGGTTCTGCTGTTGGCTTATACGACATAGGACAGTGATCAGAAGTTCTGAGAGATCTAAATAATAAGACCAAAATAGTATTTACCTGTCTCACAAAAGTATTGTGAAATTTAGTTAGTGATCCAGAAATCCAAACTCACACCTGCACAAGAAGAAAGCTTCCCTTTTCACTGAAACAGGGAGAACCTTGTCATTGATTTTATGGGGCTAAAATTTTACCTCTTTTGTTACTGTGATGGTTAGAGATATTTCTGGCAAAGGATGAGAACAGAATGTGGCCAATAGCTGGTGCTCCTCTGTGTGAGGCATGTGAAGAGCTTAAGGGGATTAGCAGCCTTCAGGGTTAGTGGGCACCTTCGGAATTCCTGTTTCTGCGTTTCCCTCCCAGGGCACATCTGCTCTGAGGCAGGACTATTACCAAAAGCAACTTTCATAGAAGTCAGTGTATACAACTGGCAGTTGTACACCAACCACCTTTAAAAAATGATTTTTTTTCTTTTCTTTTTACTGCTGGGGTGAAAAATGCTATATGTATTATCTTGAAGCTTTATGTCATTTGAAATACAATTTATTGCTGGACTTGATAGCTGTTTCTTTTATATTATTTGACCTGTTTCTATTACTTTCTTTTTCAGTCTGTAACTGATTCATTACTTTTATTTATAAAGAATTTTGTTCAACAAGAAAGGTGTTTAACTGAAACATATATATTAATAAACTTACACATATGTATTAATAATACAAAGAGTTTTACAAGTTAAATTCACTTTCTTCCTCTTTATATTGGCATCATTCAGGAAGGATGAACTGAACTTGCTAGTTTAGCTTGTCAACCTTTAAATTACAGCACTAAAACATCTCTATTGATCATTACAAAATTATATACATCACAAATCTGTAGATTCTGACAAAATTAAAGAACAGCAAGTTTTGAGATAAGGAGATGAAAAGTCATTACTAGAGCAGACAACTTTTCATTTTAAGCTAGTTTCATCTTTCAGTATTCAGAATGGTCCTTTTTTTTCCCAGAATATCAAAAAATCAAAATACTGCTTTTTTCAAAAATAGTAAAATTCTATAGGGGAAAAAAAAAAGATTAAAAATATTAATGAGCTTCCTTCTGACAAACATTTCAGGAGATGATTCCCAGGCCTGGTGAATCCCTGAGTTGCTCAGCAGGAGGCTTGGAGCCCCTTGAGCTGTGGTGGCCCTGGTTGAGGCAGAAGCGTGGCCGGCCACCTTGCTTGGTGTGAGGACTTCTTCAGTCTCTTCTCTTGGGCTTGTCCAACTTTCTGGGCAATGCTCAGGTATTTCCTGAGCGAGATGCAATTGCCCTGGAAAGTGGCACATTCTCAGACTGTGGGGGGCCCAGAGACTGGGCTCCTGACAGCAGCTTGAGAGAAAACACCTGCTATTTTTGATTAGTATGTCAGCTCTCAGAGCCGCGCTTTATTTAATTAATTTTGGCAGCTAACAGAAATGACTAAATTAAGAAGGGGGAAAATCAACATAGTGTTTCTGCAAAACTATTGACTGATTAGTATGGGTAAATGAGTTGCAAAGTGAACTTCAGCTTCAGGGAGGACATGCTAACTGCCTCTTTTATTTCTTAATTTAAACCAAAAACCTAGCTGAGATATATGTACCTCTCTAAAGCAAATAAAGGTAAGAATTCTATATTTGTATTTGTTTAAAGACATATCAGGTGCTGCTTTAGAGGTGAAAAAAATGAAAATAAAATGCATTTAATTGAAGAAACCAGAGGTCCCAAGTACATTTTGAATAGGACAATTACTTGGAGGAGAAAGTAGATAGTAGACAAGATTTTATAAGGTTTTATATTCCAAATATAGAGCAGATGATAGTTATTACCAATGTCAAAGTAAGTGAGAGTGCAAAGAAAGCTTCAGTGATTATTTCCATGTATTTTATTGTTGAATAAACCTTTTTATCAGACAGTCTCTTCACAAAAAGGTTTGTTCTCATTATTAATGGCACATGGCTATTAAGAGCCTCACGATGCAAAGAACTGAATGTTCCCATTGAACTCGGAGCTCAAACAGGTCACAGGTTGGTTTCAGCAGTTTTGTAGTGTTTTATCACATTGTTAATTCTGTGTTATTAATGATAACTTTTTGCACTACATCCAGATATGATCTTAGGTGATTTGTTCAGCATTTGTAAAAGTGTAAAATAAAAGTGAGTGTTTGACAGGGAGAGTTCTGTCAGCAATGCAGAACTGACCTGTAATTCAGCATATTGTTTCTTTTTATACATATAGAAAGGCATCAGATCTTGTTACTAACAAGTTTTTTTTTTCTTCTTCCCCTAGTTTTGTCAATGAAAGAAATTATCACAAAAGAGTAGGGGTTGTCATTTTTGATGTTAGGTTTTATATATTGGCATAATGTATCTTTTACATCTCAATATAAAAGTCTAATATTACAGCTGTTTCTTTCAGATTTTAGGGGAAGATGCAGTCAACTTGAAGATAAAAAGCTACCCTTTTGGAAAATATAACTCAAGTTATATCAAGTTATATAAACTTATCATTTTTGCAAGACAGGTAATGCTATTGAGAAATCAGTCTGCATTAAAAAACTCTATTTTTTTTTCCCAAAGACAAACTGTAAGAGCTGCTGCAAAGGTGAAAGAAGAGTCCTCTGGAAGTCATGTGGTCCAATGCCCTGTTCATAGCAGTGCCAAAGTCAAAGTTAAAAGATTGCTCAGGGTCCCATCCTCTCAAATCTTGTGATTCTCCAGAACTGGAGATGCTAACCTCTCTGAACAACCTGCTCCTGTACTTAGCCACCTTCATCATGAACATTTTCCTCCTTATGTCCAATTTGACTAGCCTTTGCTGCATTTTGTTACTGTTGTTCTTTTGCTGCAGAAGGCTGTGAAAAAATCTGTCTCTATATTCCCAATTGCTTTTCACTGAATTAAAGACAGCAATTAAATCTCCTCTTCTCCTGMCCTTTTCCAGGCAAAGTAAGCCTGGTTCTCTCAACCTTTCCTCATATATCACATGTTACGGTCCCTTAACCATCTAAGTGGCCCAATTTAACTGTCTAAATGAATGCTACGTAGCAGAAAAATGATTGGAAGCCTGAGCAGTGTGAGATGTTCCTGAGCACAGAGGTGCTTGTGAAACCATACGTCTGAACAGATTTAGACTCCAAACTCACCAAAAGAGCAGAGGATATTTTCTTGCCCAGCACTAAGGCATGAGGAACTCACAAACTTGTCTTCAAACTAATCACTGAGCTCCACTCAGGCTCTGTTCTAAGCCCAAAAGATGAGCACTAAGTTACTAGCAGGACTACTGAACTCTCCCCATCCCTTACCTATCTTGATGATGTGCTGGTTAATTCTGTTGAGACCATCAGAATACCAGTTTGTTTGTACAGAGGCAAGCTGCTAAGAACAATTTTTAAGTTGAGGAACCAAGGAGTAGGAAAAGGAAAGATGGGAAGCAGGCACAAAGCGACTGCTTTGTGGAAGAACTGTCTGTGTTCAAGTCTGACTGTTACTATTGGTAGAACAAAAACACATAAATGGTTTGTTGTAGAAATGATGAAGAGTAGTAATTGTTTTTTTTTTTAAGACAAAGAGAAAGCACATGCCTGTTTCCACACCCCAAAGTCTTTTGAGAGATCCAGGAGCCAGCAGCTTTGGTATTGGGTCTTCTCTGCTTGGAGGGAGAAGAGTGAAACCAGTATGGGGAGTAACTCTAAAAGGAAATGTGAGATTTCTGGATTTAATGAATCTGAGACACTGGGAATGTGTGAAGAGGGAATATGTTGCTGTTAAATAGCTTTTTCARTGATACAATTTTATGTGTTTGCAGGGGATCAGGTGAAAACAAAGGAATGACTCTGTCTATACAGAAAGTCTAACTTGTGTTAGAGGCTGGAAAGAATATTCTGCCTTTAATTGTGATTTATAAAATCATTTGAAGGGTATGGAACGAAATAGAGTTAGCCATTTAGCTTCTCTTTTTGGCATAGAGAAATTGTGATTTCCTATGGATAATGTCAGCCAGAAAGGTAATTATCTGAGCTAAATATCATATAATGAAAGCTCTTGGTAGGCTAGGAATACTGATGCTCRTATGAAAAACTGGCTTCCTTTTCCCTATAAAATTTCTTATATTATGTTCATTACTGCTTTAGTCTTGCACAGTACAGCCCTCACCCCTCCATCCCACCCCCACACCACACATTTTCAAGTAGACTTGAATACTGCATCTAGATCTTGAAGGGATTTAATGATAAAAATAATTTGAATGTTGGTAACAAATCTGCATTTTATTCTTTCTTCCAATGTTTATATCACTAAAAAAGAAAGGAACCAGTGAAGATAATACTGATACTTCTGTGCAGCTGGAGATGCAATTAAGCATTTGCTCCTTTATGAGAGCCTAGGTATTCAAAAGCCAGGAAGCTCTATAGAAACTGTCAGTTCTGTGGAATTACCTCAAACAGAAAGAAACTATGTGAAACCATTTTTCACTCTTAAATCATTCCCACTAAAGTAAGCACTAATCAAATGCTTTTAATGATATTGACCTACTTGTGAAGTGCTTTGGGATGGGTATTATTATTCAAATGCTGTGTTGTTATTGTTTTATTTCATTTTAATTGCATCCTCTCATATGCAAAACTTTTAAAACATCTATCCCTTCAGTGTAACATCTCCCTGTTTGTTCTCTCTAGATCATTACTTGATTTTTCTAAGGGCAGAACAAAATATTTTCAGTCACTTCCACTACAGAAGACAATAAAACATACTCACAGGAAAGGAAAGTCTCTCTTTTCCCCATTGTTAAAACCAACTGTGATCATATTTATTGAAAGGGTATGCAGCAAAAACTTGTGAAAATTGACTTGGGAATAATTCACATTATGATGAAACACCTTTGCTTGATCTTGGCAAGGGGAAAACAAGGTTATAGGTTCTCATATAGCATCCGTTAAAATCTGAGCAGAAGCTAACAAAACCCATCTCTCTGCACGCTTGCAGTGCCCTCCATGGTAATCAGGGTTAGCTGGGTTTCATTAATTAAGGGTCTGGGCAAGGGTTGAGGTTTGTTCTAGGAACAATTTGTGCAAAAAGCACTGTAAATGACTCCTATTCATAATTCTTCGATGCCTAAAGCTCTCTCTAAACATAGTTTGTATTGCTTTAAATATGCAGCTTCGTTTAAAGTAGTAAAACTACAGGTCACATCCCATCTTCCCTTCTGCAAACCCAGTCATAATGATATAAAGTGATTATATCAGCATAGTTGATTCCACTGCAGAAAGGGAAATGAACAAGTTATATTGGTATAATCATACATGTAATGGCATGATTCTATCTATACCAAGGGTTCAAGCAGTCTGCATAATGTTTAAAAATAAATCACACACTGAACTGAAACAGCAGAACTGATACGAAAGTGGTGGTGATAGGTAATCTGTTTTAGGCTAGGCGTTTGTTCCCCAATTGCCACCACCACCAACAGCAGCAGCGAAGGAGCATGAAAGGGACCAAATAAGAGACTACTACAATAATATTGGTGCTTCTGATAAATACACCACAGATTTTAAAATTAAAAGTCAAGGAAAAATTGTTTATATAGAGAAGCATACACTTCCATTCCTCCTGCTGCTCCAAACAATGAAGATAGGCTACTATTGCTACATATAGGAAATGAAACAAATATTCTGATTTTTTTTTTTTTCAGAGCTTCAGTGGACATCGTATTTAATTTACTGACCCATTTCCATCACCTCAAGACAAGTTCAATATTATGAGGAGCGGCGATCATTTCTCAGCACCCAAGGTACTGCTGTAAATTTTTGGAAATCACATTGCCACTGATCCTTGAAACACCTAAAGAATGTGTGTTACATTTACTGATTTAATAGATTATGACCAGCCAAGATGACCTTCTACAGGCGACAGGTCAGAAAATTTCATCCTTGTCAAGCCTTTTCCTCATTCAGCAGTTTCTTCTTCATTAGAGAGTCTCGTGAAACAATAAAATAGTTCCTGTAAAGTGATATATTAACAGGCAAACTGAGACTAGCCAGCAGAAGTCACAATATCAMCAGTTCTGCCAGTTTGTTTTCCTGCATTCAGTCCAAAAGGCCATGTAGTTTGCAAAGGTACCACCACAAATTCCTTTTTTTATTTTGGCTATTTGATGGTGTTTTGATCAAAAATGCTTTTTCCAAATGTCCGATTATTGTCTTGATTAAGGTCATTGTCTTGATTAAGAGGGAATACTATTATCTTTTAGGTTGTATGTTTGCATAATTATTTCCATCATATTTTACTTGATCTTTTCTTTTAAACTCTGAAATGTTGTGGAAAACTAACATGTGTGGGTTTACATGTGTGTGTGTTTTGTGCGTTATCACTAATTGGCACTGGAATTGAAAGTATTGCCTTTTTTTTTGATTTTTTTTTAAATACTTTTTTTTTCAAGTTTTTTTTTTTTTTTGAAGAGACTTCTGTTCCTATTTTTCTTTAGAGATATATGATTAATATTTTTGTGCCTAATTAAATCAAGTTAACATGGATGATAAGACCAGACAGACAAATTCTTATTTTTCTGTAATGACTCCATAACATCTAATGCATCTAATGAAATTTCCCTGGATTTACACTATGAGAATGGAGAGCAGCCTCCCTGCTTTTTTCCTGGTTCTTGCTTCTCATGTGTGTGATGCCTCAATATGGCATGGACAAAGCTTTACCATTTAATTAACTATAATACTTGTTTTATATATTTTTGTTGTTTTTTTATATTTTTTCTTCCTTCTTCACCTCAATAATCTGTGTAAATTGCTATATTTTATTCATGTGATTTAATGACTGGTCTTTTCTCAAAGCTTCTCCCACAATTGYTGTGAAATAAATGTGCAGAGGTATTGCAGCTGAACTCTTGTCTCTTCTTCAGACTTCAAGAAATAGATGTATGGAGTGAAAAGCTCTGATTAAATAATTGTTCTTKCCCTGCTTTTCCTAAACAAATTCACTCACCTGCATCTGCTAATAATAGTTCTGGCTTCCCCATCATGACTTCTTACTATTCCTCACCTCCTCTTCTCCTGAATATGTACAGGCTTTCCATGCTAAAAGAGGACAGAGCGAATATTGACACCAGGCTGTATAAAATATATTTTCTTCACAATAAAAGCCAGRTTTCACACAGAACTATTTGAGGAGGTAGGAGAGAGACAAATGTAAGCCTTGGATTATATTTCCTAACACATGGACATTTCATGTTGTCTATAAGAATAATAATATTAAAAAAACCCCACAAGTTACCCAAGTAACTAAGGCTACATGATCTTGCCCTGAATAAGCAAAAACATTAGGTTACAGTATGTTATCATTTCAAATATACCACTGACTACAAAATCCACATTTTACAAATACCAAACCCAACAGATAAAATGTACAAGATAGCTGTTCAAATAACAGTTTTTCTGCTATTTGACCTAAAATGTGTCACACTGGAAGACATGCAGAAAACACACATTTTCACTTTACTTTTTTTAATGTATCCTGCTGAATGCAAGCTGCACATCCTGCGATAGCACGTGCATTGAAATCAGCACAATGAAAAGTGACATGTCAGATCAACAAAATGAACAGTACCTCTCCATGTGTAAATTGAAAAGGCACGCAGAAAGTTTATGCAGAAAAAAAATGACAGAACAGATAATAAATTATATTGGTTTTGGTATCTTTTTCTATGTCATTGATAACAAAAGAATTGGATGGGGCATCAAATAGTAATAAGTCTTTTTATTTTCAGGTCATTTTTACATCTTGCAATAACCATTATCAGAAAAAAAATATAAAAGATATATCACTTCTTAGAACAATAAAAGATTTTGTCTTTCTGTTTTTTCTATACATTTTTTTTCCCAAGGGCTTACTTATCCGTAGCCATTTTGTGTGTTATCCTTCTTTGCTGCATAATGGCTTTATTCTCTGGTTGAAAAAATATATTATAATACAAACGTAAAACTATATTTTTTTCCATCCTCTAAAATGAAAAGGCAGTTCCATTTAATCTGTTAACCAGTTTTGCTTGCTTTTATAAGAAATATATTGCATACTCTCTTGCTTTAAAACAACTTCACAATATGTTACCTTCTTTTTTGAGAAATGGAAGCGCTATGGTTATTCTTACTCACTGCTTACACAGGCTTCCTCAAAATATCACCAATGACATCACACCAGAAAAGAGAAGATAATGATTTCACAGCCATTTTTAGCTAGATGCTGTTGTTGTTGTTGTTTTGATATCTGATATTAAATGTCCTTCCTCCTTGGAACACCAAAAGAACATCAAATAAATTAATCAAAGCAAAGGACCACATTACTGCTTAGAGCCTTGAAAGCTATTCTGCACATACAGCATACTTAGAAAAAAATGAGTAACCAAATGGTTTCCTCCTTCAAACTAAACTAGTCTTAAAAAAAAAAAATCACAAAACCACAACCTACTTGGTAGAGTCTTTTATGCCTATGCGCATATATAGAACTAAACATTTTTTAAAACACTCCTTCCTGCAGAAGGCACACAGGGATTTAATATTTGCCCCCAACAACGGGTTCACTTGGCTAAGCATCACTGAGCATCAATGTATAAATCGTACGCTCTCATTCAGAGCCACTGCATTTCCACAATATAAGTGCAGGAGACCACATGCTGGTATTCTCCACAAAAGTCACTTGTTATTTAAATCAGAACTACAAACCTGCTCCCTCACCTCCCCCTCTTCAGCCCCTAGAGGGGCATATTCTCATTAACATTCTTAATGTTAATTGGAATTACATGTGCACATCAAGAAGAGAATACACCTCCAGATGCGATATTTGCAAGCTTCATATTAAGCCAGACCGTGTTGAAATAAAACACGTCATTGAATATACAGTCCTGACCTGATATTGAACAGTAATATATGTTTTTATGTACAAAACCAGTTTTTACATGCAGACGAAAATGAATTCTGTATAATACATCTGCAGCCTCCATTACTGTAGAACTTGATCTTGCTGGTTCTCACTCACGTTAAAAATCCTAGTATCTACAAAATACAGCTAGTCTTATGATCCAGCACATTTCCCTGTAATGGAAGTTAGTTGCTGATCTGAATTATTGGAAAAAATGGTGACAAGATAAGATGACTTAGACTCACTTGTTCAGAAGAGGAGCTAGATGATTTACAGCAAAAAATAAGTTTTAAAAATCACAGGTGCCCGTATTTTCTAAACAGACGAAAATAACACAATTTCATTAAAAATACAATTTCTGGAAATATAATCATCTAAAAAATAAGTTTGCAAAAACATTTAAAAATCCAACATCAAATGCATTTTACAATATTGTTTAAAATTCATCAAAAACTTCTAGATGTGATTCTGTTTGCATCAGCTTTTCTAAAATTTCTGCTTTATAAAATATAAATGCAGCACAGATTAGAAGAAAACACAGTCCCAAATCTGGAAAGCCCAAATAGATTAGCTTCATCCTTGCAGAAAATTCATGCTGGAATATTTTTTTTCTACTGAGCCTTTCCACTTCCAAGTAATGGGAATTTTTTTATTGTTATTTTTAAGCTATTCAGTCAATGAAACATAAGAAACTCCAACAGAATTATTTAAAAGCTCAGTCCTAGAAATAAGGAGCAGATTTGACTCAAAAGGCATAAACTGCGGTTTCCTTCCTTTGAAGAAACCCTTCTAAATATGGTTACAGAAAGATAAATTGAAATAATGTCAAATTCTCCTAGAAATCATAATATATAAAACCATATGCTGGAGCATCTCAGCTAGAATTCTCCAAGGCTGTAAAACAGATACATTCAAGTCAGACAGTATCAAGGAAAATGGGGTAGGAGCTGAGGAAAATATTCATTTAACAATGATCTTTCTTCATGTAATGACATGCTAGGTTTAAGCCCCTGACATCTTGGAAGTGCTCATGTATAATCTCGTTTGCCTATTCTTCCTTGCTACAGAGATGGTCAACAAAACAAGACTTGCTTGGGAATAAGTAATGCAAAATGTCACATCTATCTTGCTACTATTAGAGGACGACAGAGGAGAGGCAAACTGGAATATTTTTTAAAAAGCGAAAAGCAATCCCCTCCCCACAATAAAATAAAAAACTGAATGTCTGACTTAAGGTATTCAGGTATTCAGTCACAAATGCATAGAAATGAAAGGGAAAATAAAATCTTTCTAGGTCATCTATTCCATCCATCTGCTGGAGTATGATCACTCTCTACAATATACATTCTAGAGCTTTTCTCAGTCTGATTTTAAATGTCTTGTTTCCATCTGTTTGATTTGACCTTACCTATTCCATCTTGGGTTGTTAAAATGGCTGCTGAATAGTGCAGTAATTCAGGGCAACATCTAAAAAAACAAAAATCAGCAAAAAAAAAAAAAAGTCCTTTTTAGCCTTAGTGCAGCTAATTTTGAAGATATGTTTGCCCATCAAACTGGACAGACGATGCCTATGAGACCGTGTCGCCTGTGTGCGAAGCGTCATCTTTTACTGCATCATATGGATTAGACCCTGAGCTAATCAGCCAGCCTCAGAGCTGAAATGCTTCGGGTCCATCTTACAATGCAAATATTGGGGGGTGGGGAACATTCAACTAAAGTCTTCCATGCTTAATGAGTTGCCTTTTCCATTCTTATTAACTAAACTACTTTAACAACACTGTTTTTTTTTTTTTTAAACTTAAACAATTATATTAGGCGTAATCGTTACTTTATTAACATTTTTCTCCAAGGATTTTTTTTTTTTTTCTTTTCCGATTATGAGTACTTTGCAATCTCAGGCAGTATGATGGATGCTACTCTTCTATGACAAGAATTTTAACAGCCCTTCTTCAGCACTCAATGCGCACCCAATTATGCGTCTGAGCTGGTAACCTTGAATTTATGTTGCCATGGCGACAAACTGGTCATGCATTATGGATTATCATTGAAATTCTACACCCCTACCTAGCATAATGAGAGTTGGGGACTTAATCAAATCAGCCATTCTGTGTGACACAAAGTGAAGAACTAGCGCTCATTGTTCGGCGCCCAGAAAGGAAGCGGGCCTGGTGGAGTGGCAGCTGCAGCGCAGCGGCCTGATAGATTGCCCTTATATACATTTGTGAATGTATAGACAGATGGCTCTCAATGCCTGGAATTTGGCGCTTAGGAAGCAGCTGTTCGGCTAACCTCTGCCGTCTCACCTTGTTGTCATGGAACATTGAGCAGAGACGGGGAATGTGGCCGGATCTGCCGACGAGCGGGGCTGGATTTACGCGCCGTGGCATCATGAGGAGGCGGCCAGGCTCACATCGGGGGAGCCGTGGGGGCCTGGAGGAGCCTCCGGGCCCACCCCTATCCTGTCAGTGTCAGGGGAGGCAGATAGAACAGTCATGGTGAATCATTCCCGGGGATCTCGTCCAGTTTGCATCTCCTTCACCGTCCTGGAATCGCAGCCACTCCATGGCACTCTCCCCTTATGCTGCTCAGACGTCACTAAACACCTCAGGTTTCCATAAGAGGTTTTGCTGTGTCCTTGGCTTTACAAGGCAAAACAGCAGCTTTGCTAAGGTCAGAGCTGAAGCTGAGTCAGTGCCAGAAGGAGGATCAGACCAAGCGGATGTTAAAACCCAGCAGCCATTACACCCGCCGCCACTTTCTGCCTCAACACTGAAATTTCTCCTTCTAGACTGGGATATTGAGGAAGCTACAGAAACAGCTGAGGGCTCATTATTTATTTATTTTTTTAATGAAATAATAGTAAAATTGCAGCAGATTCTAGAAGAATGGAGCCATTTTATATATATATATATATAATATATATATATATATAATATATATATATATAATATATGTATATATAGAGCTTAAAACAGTTCAGGATAAGTATCTGAGTATTTTGTTCCACATCAGAAGGAAGTTTATGTACATAGTATTTTTCATTTATTTTTATGGCCTTTTATATTATTATTATAGTAGCAGCAACATTATTAGCATTATTTTTTTTCCAGCTAAATCTCTTTTTTTTTAAAAAACAAAACAAAACTGTAAACAGGTTCTGCTATTCCAGATCTATGTCTACTATATTAAAAAAATCTTATTTTTTCCAAAACCTTGATCATCCAGCTGTTCAAGTCACCATTAGATTTTGGAAGACGCCCCTGTTATTATCAGAATATATTTTGTTTACGTACACATGCTTATAATGGTACCATCATCATGGTGTCTGCATAGGGAGTGCTACGCTTCTGTCAGCTTTACCATTGTAGATTCACTAGACCTGTGATTTCAAAGCTTGCAATATTCTCTCAGAATAAAGCCTGATGTGAAAATAATGTTTCAAAGAAAATACTTGATTCCAGATCTAACTGCTTCATTAACACCATTTTTTTTTCTTTCAACCAGGCTGTCTGCTTTTTGTGTTTTGATGTGTAAAGTGTGTAGCATGCATATACTATAAAGGATTTAATTTTAAATGCATGTGCAGGAAGTGAATATTTCAGTAGGCTCTTAAATCAATACATAGGTTACCTAGGAACCTTGAGTAGTCACTTCTCATCCATCTGTTTATCTATCTATCTATCTATCTATCTATCTATCTATCTATCTATCTAACCATCCATCTATCTCTATAAGCAAAAATAGAGTTCCTCACCTTCTGTGCAGCTTTTCATTTCCAAAGCAGCCACTGCTGTCAGGCACTGACCCAGCAGACAGACTGCAATAGCTCCACAGAAGGCTTCTCAGTCTATTCACTAGTGATTTGTGCACTTAAATGTCCCAGGAAAGCCTGGACGTGAGCGACGGCACCAGTTGGGAGGCTGAGGCCAGCTTTGGGCCTGATTCTGCGAGTTCTGTGCAAGCCGATGAGGGAGTTCAGGCCCTCACTGGGGGGAAAATCCTCCCAAGAGAAAAGACTCCCGTGTCAATAATCCTGTGTTTTAAACACATCTCAATCTTGGCAGTGTCACAGATTTTGCTTGTTAAGGTACGTC
The DNA here is from genome assembly GCF_003342845.1 of Nothoprocta perdicaria. Classification (NCBI taxonomy): domain Eukaryota; kingdom Metazoa; phylum Chordata; class Aves; order Tinamiformes; family Tinamidae; genus Nothoprocta; species Nothoprocta perdicaria. The sequence goes on from NW_020455093.1 coordinate 5,196,410, forward strand.
AGAGGACTTAGAATTCCTAGAATTAAAAGAAAAGTTTAAAAAAACAGTTAAAAAAAATCAATTTTCCCCAAAATGTTCATATACACAAAAATGTCTTTGGTAACATTGTCTGACTCAGTGTACAAAAGATAATTCAGAGCTGGGGACACATGGGCTAAACAAATAGACTGATATCATTGAAATCTCTCAGAAAGGAAGAATGATTATACATCCTTTTTCATCTTCAATTTCCAATATCTGGAATTCCCTTATGTTTACAGATTTTAAGCCAAATCCTTAAGTCTGATGTTAATATCAATCTTACATTACTCTTTCTTTTTTTTTTTTTTTTTTTTTTTATGGTTGTTTAGCACTTATTGTGTGACCATGTTGGAGAAGGATGTTATAGTTCAATCCAGCACAGCAAACCAATGTAAATGTTTGTGCTTTACATTTAAACCTATAGAGAAATACAAAAAAAGAACGTAAGCACTCATACAGGCAGTGTCTTTTTCTCATCAAGAATATCCCACAAAAAAAGGAAGAACAAATTGCAGAATTATTTTTCATTAGGCATTTTAGAAGCAATGTTTTAATAAGGCTAACTTCAGATATAACAAAAAAAAATCCTCAGGAAGATAACTTTAGATTATGAATAAATATTTGGCCCAGTAAATGATTTATGATCAAATTATATACTGACCAAGGACTAAAAGATAAATGTGCTTAACACTGTTGCTAATATTAAAAGGAAATAATTTTAGAGCCTAATTCTAAACCTTTATTTAGGCTAACTAGAGCCTTCTCAACAAAGGATTTCTAGTGGTCTTAGCAAAATTACTATCAAAGTAATTGCTTTATATTCCTATAACTTATATTCCTAGAAGATTGTCTGAATATGCAATAATACTTAAAGTTTTCTGAAACATTGCCATTACCAGAAAAACTGGAGAAGAAATTTGATTAAATCTGATTAAAAGCTTTATGTTAACTTGTTGGAGGCATTATTGATAAAAGCTATGGCTAGAGGTAAGCTCATAAATTTCTTAAGTAAACTAACCTTATCAGATTTAAAATACTATCTCTCAACCCTTTTAATCACAGGATTATCCAATCTAAAATAAGTAATAAAGAAATACAAAAATCCAAAGTTTTTTTATTTTCTTGGAAAAAAAAATAAACAAGAATCGATTCCTGGATTGGAGACTAGGACATTTTTCTCTTGCAACTTACTAAAATGAAACTAAACTCTGAATTTCAGCTTCTTATTTTTATTTTTTCCCTTTGATTCATGAGTATGCTTGAGAATGTGAGATAGACCACATAAACATGTATTTTGGAGAGTTTTGTAATCATTTCATATGTTGTTTTATTGGCCACCAGTAGTTCCAGGGACACAGGCTGGAAAACTTGCTGACACTTGAAAGTGCTGGTCACATCTTACCTCTGTGCTGCCTAAACCACTGTCTAAATACCAGTCTTCACTCAGTGTAACGGCATGGATGAAAGTATGCACTTGGCATCTAGCTCCTAAGAAATAGATACCTTCTAATGTGCTTCCAGTCACTTCATTAGCATTTTAGGAACTCAAAATATAGGGTATTAAATTCTCAAAACATCTATTTTTTTTTTCTAAGATGTACATCAGAAGAGCTACCTTCCAAAAAGCCATTCCAAAAAGCCATTTTGGCACAAGAGGATCAGAGCTGTGTTTGCATGGTAATACATGGTACAAGTGGTTTTGCAAGTTCAAGGTTTGAAGAAAATACCATTTTCTGGCTGTGACAATATTCTAGTAATTACAGCAGATCTGCCTGAAAGGCAAAGGGTTTGCTTAAAGACACTCCCCCAGTCTTAAGATATAAGCTCATCCTCCTCTTTTACTTAAATTCACCCATTGTCACAACTGGTGGAGTCAGCAGATATGTTTCCCTTCACTATAAAATGCATTTAATCATAATAATCAAATGCCTGTGTAGTGAGAACATCTTTATAATCCACTGTACCAGCTTGTTCGCTTCCAGGCTCTGACTGGTGTACTCTGATAATCTTTTTGCTGTCATGCTGAGATGTTTCATTTCTAACTGGAGCTCAGCTGATCAGAAACACCAGCATTTGTACTTAGTCTGAGAGCAGGACTACTAGAGAAATACAATAAAAAATAGTGTTCCTTTCTGCTTGTGCATATGCAAGGCATGAGGGTGGTCACCTGAAGGCCTCTCCCCACACACTGATCCTTTTGAAGAACAATTTAAAAGCTAAGTATTTACTAGGGCTGGCTGCAGATCCAGCTGCAGCCGCGTGATCCATCAAAATGCATTCAGACACTCTCTGAGTACCTCCTTTTGCACCTGGCTGGAGCCCCTAGTCAGCCCACAGATCTGGTTCATCGCTGCCCATATCTGGACTGTCCATTACCAAGCCCCACTCTGCCCCTGGACTGCTCCGGAGCTGTACCCTCACTGGATGCCCTTTGAGACCTCTACTGCACAGTTCCACATTTGCTGTGGCAACAGAAAAGCAAAACTCTTTTTGATTTTCTTTAGCTTAGCCAAGTCTCTGCATACACAGAGAGAGCTGAATGTTACACATTTACTCACTTTTCTCTTAGCTGTTAGCTTAGTAAAGCAAATTTAGGCACATGAAACTATGCATAGACATAATTTGCCCATATGAGCATCCTGTACATGAATGCATGTGCATTGCACCAGTGTGCACCTTCTTTTGGCCACTACGCAAATAGTGAATCCTCAAACATATATTTTACACAAATATTTGGGTTTGTTTCCTTCTCCTAAGGTAGGCATGTACTTAAGGCACAAATTACATATGCAATAAGGGGCTGCAGTAAACACAATGGACTGGGAATGAATGAATGAATGAATAAATAAATAGAGAAATGCTGTTGTGAAGTGTACCTGCTTCCAGGCAGGATTTGTGCGGCAGGTTAGTGGCTCTGCATCCACGAGGGGGTGCCTGGCTAACGTTGCTGGAGCCTCACTCRGCTCTGCCTCCGTGTTGCTCCAGGGACCTGCATTGATTTGCACCACTTAAGCTTCTGCTCCAGCCTGCCCAAAGTGGACTGCCAGGGAAAAGAGGCTCAGGCATGAGAGAGAGTGTTTACAACACATTGCTTAGGAGATGCACAGCAGGCAAGAGGCTGTTCTTTGGAAACATAAAGTGATGCTTTTGGCGTAAATCTCTGGCACACAAGCATGCTGATCCTAGAGGTTACACATGCCAACTAAAACGCCACAACAGGGTATCAGAAACACCCARTATATCCTGTCACACTGCCACAGATTTAATGACAATAATTGCAGTAGCTGCAGTCCTCAATGATGCTGCAGAAAAGGGACAACTTAGGATGGTCATTTCATCTGGAAATAGCTTTAAAAACTAGAGCAGACTTCTCCCCTGAGAGTGGCCTCTGTGAGATTAGCTTCCCGTCTCCGCAGCCCTCTGAGGAAGCATTATTCTCTTGCTTTAAAACTGTAACAGGAAGCCAGGCAGAGTAAGCCTGGGGACAATTCGAGTCAAATGCTTTACAATGAAATGTATAGTGAAGGCAGGAGAACAGATTAGTGATACTACTCTTTAACCTCTTTGTTTAACATCAAGAAAAATAGACAATCTTACTTATTAGAATTTATTATTTTTTAATTTAGCAACTCTATTGATTTTTTGGAGAAATTTGATAGGAAAAGCCTATTTCAATTGTTAGAAGAACTTTCGTACTCAGTAAGTTTTTTTTTTTTTAATGAAATGGAGAAAATCCTTCAAAAATGTTTCTGGAGACAAGACCTAGAGCGGCTGCACTTAGTGCCACCAAACATCAAACATCAAACACCTTGCTTGGATGCCTAACAGTAACCCCACAGATTTGAAAATGCCCCCCCCCAAAAAAAAAAAAATTATGAATACTAATAGCCATAATTTTTCCTTAGTTTTAATCCTGCAGAATTAGGTCAGTTAGACAGAGATATAGAGTCMAGTTAGGCTTAGTATGAGTACAGTATATGCCTCTGTATAATTCACTGGCATACAAATGCACTTAGATAAACACATTGACATTACTAAGACTCAGTATGCACAAAAGAGACCCCTCACACACTAACAACAACACTGAGTAGCATTAAACATGTCACTTCTACTGGAGCTCAGCATTGACCCCCAAACACATTTCTTTTCACACTACTTTATTATTCCTTCTTCCGTGGCAAAGCCTCTCCCAAAGTGATGTTAAGTCAAATGGTAAAATACTTTCATTTCTCTGCAAAGTGTATAGTGAGCATTATGGAAATCAAAATAATGCAGCCTGTATAGTAAGAATTACATGGTAGGCTAGATTTTGAACATAAGATTATACAAGAGCATTATTGTTTCACGTGAATAGGCAACTAAATACGATGATGCAATGAATGAACAAACGTGGATACTGGACTTCTTTTATGCAATCCACTCCTACCTCACCATATATGTAATGAAATACAATGAAAGCTTTCATTTCGTATAAAATGACTGAGCTTAAATAAGCAGGAAAGTTTTTCTCCTATAGACAGCTACCATCAAGATAAATTTTGGAAGCAGATACACTCAGATTTAGTTGGGGCAATAAAATAAGGAAATTTTTCTTGGAAGTTCTGTAAGAGGATTTTTCACCTTTTGAGTAAAGTAAATCAAAATGTCTCTCTGACAGAATATGTTTTTAAGAGTTCCTTCTTTCCTTAAATATAGATTTCCTCTAGGAGCAGGCAAAAGGAAATAAAKCAAACTTTGACCTATGCACATAGTTCAACATTTAAGAAAATTATTTGAGATGAGCCTTTGTAGCTATGTGTAGCATTCCTTGTGTTAAAATGTCCAGAAACTGCCYGAGCTCTTTGCAGAGACAGGATTTGCCTGTCCAGAGCTGCAGAATAAATAATCTCCTACCTTCAGATGATGGGAGAATTAGAGAATAAATGTCAATCATTATCAYAGTCCAATTACTTGTATAACATAACAGAGCCTTGGAAACCTGAGGAAAGGGCTAAAAGTTAGTGGAACAGAGGGGTAAGTTCCAATGCTCCACAAAATAGAAGACAGAAAGGAGAGAGCATAGTTCATCTGTAATTTTCAAGCTAGTAAATAGGCTGTTTCTGGCCTAAGAAAATGATAGTGTCATACATAGGATTAATGGCAAAGAAGTAAGAAATCTAGACTTAGATTTCACTATTCTCCAGATGCATATGGCGCATTTTTAAAGTTGGTCCATAATATCTCTGCATCTGAGAAGAATCTGAACTAGCTAAAAATTAGACATGTCCTGTTTAAGTCTCTTGGATATTTTATATTTGGAATGTGCTCAGCCATGAGGGAATTATATATCCATGAGAGAGGTACACTCAACAGCACTATGAATGCAGCTAAGCATTGTGTGAGCCTAGAGAGCAAGTCCAACACTGCTAAAAAAATCCTTTGAATCCGCTATAGAACTATGGTCCACAGTTCTACATGTACATGAGTACTGTGACTGCATGGGCTTATGATCTGTAAAGCAGAATTTAGTGAGCATATGATGAGTCATCACATTGAACACTCACTGGAAACATTAAGACTTTGCAGCAAAAATGGGACCTGCAAAGAAATTCTCGATGAACAGAGTAATTCCTCAGATATCACTGAGTCTACTCAACGTGCAGAAAACAGACTTACCCAAGGAGGAAAAAAAAAAAAAWGTAAATCTGTTTTTATAGGGTTTTATTTATGGGAAAAAGCAGCAGGTAAATGTTTAAACACTACGCATACATATATACTATATATATGGGGCAGAGGGGAACCTCATGARATTCAATAMGGACAAGTGCACCTGGGGAGGAATAACTCCAGACACTAGTGCAGACTAGGGATTGACCTGCTGGAGAGCAGCTCTGCAGAGAAGGATCTGGGAGTCCTGGTTAACAACAAGTTAACCATGAGTCAGTCTCGAGGRAGGGTCCAGCRTAGAGTGACAAAGATGATTAAGCGACGGGAGCATCCATCTTATGAGGAAAGACAAAGTGAGCTGGGTCTGTTTAGCCTGTAAAAGATTGAGAGGAGCTCTGGTCAACATGTACAAATATCTGAGAGGAGAATGTAGGGAGAAAAGGGCCGAACTCTTCTAGGTGGTACCAGTGACAGGACAAAGGGTAACGGGTGTAAGTTGAAACACAGGCAGTTCCATCTCCATGTGAGGAAGAACTTCTTCACTGTGAGGGTGACAGAGCCCTGGAACAGGTTGTTCAGGGAGGCTGTGGAGTCTCCTTCCCTGGAGGTCTTCCAAACCCTCCTGGACGCTGTGCTCTGGGTATCCCTGCTGGAGCAGGGGGGTTGGACTAGATGCTCTCTAGAGGTCCCCTCCAACCTCAACCATTCTGTGAATCTGCAATTCTGTGCTATATATATTTTAAAATATTATATATGCTAAAATTTAGAATTCTTGCCAATCCCTTTCAAGCAAGTTGCCTTTGACTTGACCTACCGGTGGGGCATATTCCTATATGCTGGGTACATGTCTCCTTGCTCACCAGGACTAGAAGCACAACTGCAGCTAGAATTTAACTAGCCAAGAAAAGAGCAACGCCTGGTTCAAACTGACTCTTCCTTCCTCCCTTCCAGGCCCAAATTTTCTGATGCTTGTGCTATTAGCAACTTTAGCCTTTCTGAAGGCCAAGCTCAAAGTCCAGGGTCTCAAGCTGTGTCTTAGCAGAGGGGAGGACTTGGCTCAGGTCTGCCATGACTGTGGGTTTTCATCTGGGATCATGAAGTACATATTTTCTCCATGTARGAGAGTTAAGCTTTAAGCTGCTTTTCCTAACTTCTAAATGGAGTAGTAGATATATCTTAAAGCAGCTGTACTCTACCTAAATAAAACTCTTCACTGCACACCAAGCTGTCCCCTGGGAGAGGGAAGGAACCACATGCACTTGCTGAAGCAGCTCATGGTAGGTTCAGGTCAGGAGTCTATAAAAAAGACAAGCAGACAATAGCTTCAGGAGCTATCTTTGCTCTTTCAAGTAAAGAAGCAGTTGTTTACATGTCATGTTCTCTTCCTGATTTCGTATTTTAGAATAAGTATCAGAACCATGGGTTTTCTTGTTTACTTCCAAATATGAAATGCTGCTCAGAAAATAAAAATAAAAAAAAAACCCAGGCCTTTAAACAATACACTTTGTTTGCACACTTCAGTTAATTGCTACTTATCCTGCTCTGTGAGGAAAAATCTCATTTTACAGTCTCCTTCCACAGTATTTAACTTTGATATAAATATGTGCAGTCCTTGTGTTAGGGTTTTTTTATTTAACCAGAAACATTTGGCTAGAGCATAACATAAATTGATTTTTTTTAAGACATAATATAACATTATGTGCTATTACACTGTAAAAGATTGGCTCCTGTCTCCTGCCTTATGCTCTTTAGGTCACTTACTATCTCACTGAGTCTGTCTCACTGGGTGACCTGTTTAACTGTAATCATACCTTGGAGTCTTTGATTACAGTAAAAGCTGATGACATGGTGAAATTCCTTTTAATATTTACATTGTGAGACCTGTTGAAATGATGCAATGTCTTTCTTCTCTAAAGTGCATTACCTCAGTGTGTGTGAATCAGCATCATTAGAACTCTGTGAGTTCATCCTTCAAAAATTATTAAAAAATATTCACTCTTCTGGGAACTAGGATAAACTCTGCTGACAGCAATTCTCATTTTATTCAAGACTTATGACCTTCCTGCCCTTGTATTTTTTCTTACACCTGGGGTATTTAAAAACTTCAAGCTGGAAATGAACAGAGATTGGTGGACACTTCTGTGTTTGTTTG
>NW_020455093.1:5204238-5290114 GCF_003342845.1 Nothoprocta perdicaria
TTTTTTTTTTTTTTTTTTGGTAAGAACTTCAAAATTCTATATCCAGAAGGGGAATCTGGACTGAATATTCCTTTTCTTGTCTTTTGTCTTTTGGACTTTTTTTTTCTTGCTCTTGGTTCTAGTGCTTTCTTATCAGAATGCCTTGGATTGATGGACCCAAGTTGGATATTTGAACATATCCTCACACTAACAAAACAGGACTGTGGGCAATAGCTTACAAAGCACCAAAGCATGACAGCAAAAGATGAGCATTTTATGGAAGTACCACTTTCTCATTTATCTACTCTTCTGTGGAAGTGTTGCTAATAATTTCAGTTAAATCTATGTTGGAGTTTGCATTAAAGTAGAAATTTAACTTTTTTTTTTGCTTCTAATATCTGAATTATAGTAACAGAATATGACTGTAATGTAGTTTGATGTACAAATTACACTTTACATTTTTTTGTGCTATAACTTCACATCCATATTGCTCTATGTGTTTGCTGAAAAACAGCAGTGGAAGTCCTTCAGTGTTGTAGGTCTCATTTCAAGCAATCACAGCCTTTATTTTCCTTTTCCACTTGTACCAGGATCTAACATACCGAAAAAAAAAAAAATGTGTATCCTCTTTTAAGATGAGTATTTTATCTAATATAGAAAGTCTTACTCTGAGAATCATTGGCTAAAACAAATTATGAGTCTATATATGAATTCATCATTAGTGGTCACTGTGGTTGAGCCTGGGAAAAATGCACCTTATTCTCTATGCAAGCTTTAAAAGCTCTTGCCAATCAGAATTGTCTGAATAGCTCCAAATCATTCTCTCATATTGATCAGGATAACAGGAACTAATTTTCCCTTTGAAACATTGCAATGAAATTATGTATCTTTTATATATCTTTTTAATCAACCTTTTTCTTCTTTTTTATTTTTTTTTTTTCAATTCTTAGATTTTTGGCATTTGAAAGCATTAGAGCTTCACAACTTATGTGCAAATCATTTTTTTTTAAGTGCTCCTATATTCCCCAATTTCCAATTAATGAAAATAATCCTAGTGTAGGACTATTTTGCCAGAATTCATACGACAGTGCTGTACAGCTAAAGCACCTTTATCTACCAAAATGTTAAAATCTAGGGATAGACAATGATGTTGTACAACAATCAAAGTCCATCTGAAAACTAGATTTTATATTGTACATTTAATCCATTCTGAAACAATTAAAAAGATCCTCCTCACCCACTCACCATCTCTTAAAAAAAGACCTTTGAGTATAAAATCTAGTTACAGATTGAATGGGTTCCTCAACATCACAGTTATGTATGCATATATGTATGGATGCGTGTATATATTTATATATGTATATGTACATGCACACATGCATATATGTTTATCTTTACTGAGTTTTACTTCTGTTCTGATACTATTTATGATTTGTTTTTTTTTCTTCTAAAGGCTCAAAATGAAATATAAAAATGTAATCATTTTGGTGTGAAAACACACCACACAAGTTATTTACACATTTCTTATAAATGAATCATTTGCACACGGAAATATGCAGAAAGAATACATAAACACTGTACTTTATGGAAAGGAAAGGAAAGGAAAGGAAAGGAAAGGAAAGGAAAGGAAAGGAAAGGAAAGGAAAGGAAAGGAAAGGAAAGGAAAGGAAAGGAAAGGNGGAAAGGAAAGGAAAGGAAAGGAAAGGAAAGGAAAGGAAAGGAAAGGAAAGGAAAGGAAAGGAAAGGAAAGGAAAGGAAAGGAAAGGAAAGGAAAAAAGAGAAACAACAAAACAATAACAAAAATCTGGTCTAGCTGCTAATGCTATGAGAGCAAAACCTTCCAGACTGACCAAAGTTTTCTTTTAACCTCTATTTCTGTCTGTATGTCTTTCATCTTTCAAATTAATTTATGATCTCCTTGGGGTGTATTTTATAGCCAGAGCATTTTTATCTTGGAGCTATGATCTGTATGTGTATTTGTACATGTACAAGTAAAAGAACTATCATTAGAAGGCCTTTTGAAGCTAGCAAAATAAAATATGGCATTATGAATACTCTAGACTTCGTCACAACAAATGGTAATAGATACAATTTCTGACAGCCATGCGACAGCTTTTTAGCATTTTATCTAAGAGTAACTATAGCAAGTTTCAAGAATGAGCTCTTCAGAAGAAAGAAGAATTTGATGTCAAGACCTTTAGAAAAAGTCTGAGGGACAGATACTTAAACCTTTGCACTACCATTACACTGTAGTGGATTTCATTGCTGATCTCATTTCTTTTGCTGTAAATAAGATCTTGCTGCTGGCAGCATACACTTCTACTCAACTTTAACAGAGTGAAGGGAATCTATACCCAAGTTAGATGGACTCTCAATATCACCAGATACATTATTTCCCCACCAAGAAACTGGGAAACACTGTAACCTGCTAGTCTCGTTGATAAGCATAAGGAAAACCCAGAGAAACATCCCATGGCAAAGACGCCGTTGTTTTAAAAAGAAACAATTACAAAAGTTGTTAAAAGACATTTTTCTTTATTTACTTCCCTACCATCATGGAGTGTCAATAAGYTGAAAGAAAATTCTGTGCATTTTTCCAATGAGTAAACCAAGTWTTTTTAACTTGTCCTACAAAGGAAGCAACATTATTCATTTCAGAGTCTTGTTGAATCAGGTATTTAAATTTGGTTATGCTATTTAAACATGATATGAGAGAAAATAATATACTTATTATAACCTAATCTAGCTAAAATTAGGCTCTGATTCTTCAGCATCTATTTAACATAGACCATTAATTTTTAAGAACTGTTTTCAACTTCATGTTCTTTGGCAATAAGAAGAAAATGTCAATTCTGGAACAAAAGTTACAAATGTAAGCCTATATTTTTAATACTTAGCAAGTTTTATATCTTATAGGGGGAGCAAGTCTCAGAAAACAAGAAGTTGTACTTTTGATTTTTCATTGAAGAAAACTGAAGCACAGACAATGACTTTAAACTGCTTGCCTAAATAAATAAAGAGGAATAAGAAACAAAGGTTATTTGCCATAAATTCATCAAGCGAGGAAAAAAAGAAGTAAATTACTTGAAGAAAGCTTTCTCTAGGAATTTGTCAAGTTTCACAGTCTGATCACTTGGAATGCATTATAATATTGACTGCTAGAATACCTACCTGGAATAGGGGAGAGGGACAGAGCAAGAAGTTGACCTTGAAAGATATTTCCTGCACAAATTTCCATGGCAAAAAGAAAGCTGACACAGGTAGCCAACAGAGCAAGTCTTTCTAAAGTTAATTCATTTTTCCTAACATTGCCAACAATGGGGAAGTGAAGGTATCCTTTGCCCTAGTTTAATCAGCTGCAGTAGGGCTAGCTATAGGCAAAGACAGAGAAGGCAAATACTATAGTAGCATAGCAGAAAATATCATCAAAAAAATCTCTGGAAAACAAATACAAGACACAATACATAGCAGTTGCAGCTGAGGACTATGAGAAGGTATATAGGCCTAGGAAGGAAATGTGGGTTCAGTGCTATTTATCTGATTGATCTAATAAAGAAACATCAGACAACAATATTCCCAAAGAAGTGTTTCCTTCGCTAGCAAGAATCTCTTTTGTCAGAAAAGCACCTCCTTATGAAAATGAGTAAGAGTGACTAAGAGATGTATCATGTTAGAGGATGGGTCAAGTACAACACCAASAGTTCAAAATACTTAAGAAGCAAAAGGAGCTGAAAAAGATTCAAGAAAAGTCTTTTTTTTTTTTTTCTTTTCTATCTCCCATAATGTCTGTGAAAATACCTTTCTGCTAGTATCACATATTTGCTCTTTCACTCCATGACAGGGAAGGGAGCGGGATATAGTGGTCGRTGTGTCTTGCTAGGTGGACATGCATGTTCCACCCTATCATAAACTGTGACCTTTAGCTTTTCATCTGGAACCATCAATCTGTCAAACACTTTGCTGGTCTTGCTATGAGTTATTCTGGAAGTTCCTGGAAGAGTAAGAATCAAGGATGGGTAATATCCCAGGATATTCAGGAATAATCAAACAGGGATACAGGAAACAAGGATATAAGAAGTGCTCATTTCACAAACAGAAAAAATCTAAAATGATATTTTCTTCAGAAAAGACTAAGTGTTTTTCAGATGTTGTGTGACTGAACAGAGTTCATCTGAAAAAAAAAGTAAACAGGCAAGCAGAAAGAACTCAAAGTATGAGTTTTCCTACAAAATCCCAGTCTTGGTATCGAAGAAACTGTCCCAATAGCTTTATTTTCTTCATGTGATCAGAAGAAATTTTGCTTTTCTGCAGCTGAAGTTTCCTTGTCATTGATAAAGAGGGCAGAAAAACAGTATAAAGAATTCATTTTCCAGTATCCTCAGGGGATCATAAACATTGAAGTACTTCTACACTGTGAGCTTGAAAACTTGAAACAGAAATAAGAGTTATCCCCAGGTTTTTTTATGCTTTAGCTGCCTCCCGATTCCCGTCTGCTCTGCTCCATCCTCCTGTGTGTTCGCTGTGACTTCCTCATCAGCTCAAATGGTAAAAAGCTTGGCGTGCTTCAGGAAAAGGGCTGAGCTCCCCCACTGACACCACTTTACACGGTCATGAGTTCACAAGTGTTCCTAGAGTTTCGAAGTCGGAACTGAACATCCGTGGGACTAACAAACAGTTTCTCCAGCTGCCTCTCTAAGCTGCTCCCACTCATTGATTTATGCATCTAATGCTTGAAATTGAGGCATAAATCTGGTTATGTAATAGAAACTTGATAACAGAGAAAGTCAATACTGCAGGGTCATAGAGCTGAAATTACACACTGGCACTATCTTTTATTAACCCTGTAGTTGCTCATATCTGTTGTTTCTCATAGACAAGTAAGGTGTCAGAAGAAAGTTGTTTCTCATAGACAAGACATTCTCATAGACAAGACTTTACTTAAGTAAGAAGTCAGACCAAAGGACTTTCTTGCAACTTTTAGTGACATCAGATCGAACACTTTTCCTTCAAATTTGCTGGAGTCAACAAGAATCACTTTCTATAAATGCTATTCCTTCACACAAAAAATCCTATATCTTTGCTTCAATGCATGTTACCATAAATAACTAATTGAGATCAGGCAGTGTATCAACACTGTATTTCTTTATGTAAACAAAGAAAAATTGTGTAAACAATATTTTATATCATCAAAATTTTTCCATTTTGTACAGGATTATTGAGGGAAAACTTGTCTTTTTTGCTTTCTCTCTCTTCTCTTCTCTTCTCTTCTCTTCTCTTCTCTTCTCTTCTCTTCTCTTCTCTTCTCTTCTCTTCTCTTCTCTTCAATTAATTCATTTCTTAGCCACAATTTCTTAGTCACTATTACATTTAGAACCCCACAATCTACAAGATGAGGATGTTTTTCAGATCTGCAGATGAACTTCTGATAGCCATGGTCCAAATCATTGTTCACTTTAAATAGCAAAGAAAATTTAACATTACTATTTTTTTCAAATCACTCATACATGAAATTTCCACTTTACATCTTTATTATGTGATTCCTGCTGTTGTTATTAGAAATACATTTATCATAGTTCCCTTTTATATTCATGGTTTCATTATTTGAAGTCCTGATGGTTATGAAGTTTCAGGATTTTTTGACAGGAACTAGGGGATTTGCATATTTGATATGGATTTAGGAATGAGCATGGAGAAATACAAGAACAAAATTAGGTTCTTCAAGATGAACTTATATGAAAGTAAAATATGTTTGATTTTATATTCACATGATCTTTATAAAACTCTGGTAATAATATGGTCCTTCTATTATGCAACACAAGACGACTTGTCTCACAGTAACTGAAATCTATGTGAAAGACAGGAACAGAATTGATCTAATGAAAAATGAAATATTTTTCATTAGTGTCCTATGAGCAGTATTATGAAATATGAAGCTAACAGTTACAGAAACTTGTCTGGCAACTATTACTTGAAGACTGGAAGTTCTCACTTTATTCAGGTGTTCCTTAAGTTCCTTAGAAACTGCCTCCTTAATCACCTTCTCTGAAAAAGGAGGTTTGACAGAACATAGTAATCAAATGGTTTCTTGAGGAAGATGAAGAACTAACCGCATTGTAGCCAGGATGTCATTTTGCCCTTCGAAAAGATGTGCTAATGAAACGTCCATCCACTTGGAAAGTGCCTCTTCAACTGTCATGAGCCAAGGCTTATGAGGTAGTTACCTCACCAGGATTCCCCACTGATCCTGGAATGAGGCACTGCCAAAACCAACCATGGGTGTGCTCATGGCCTGTTCTGTCATTCTTGAAGGTTGAAGGTGGAAGACTGACAGTTTCAGAWATGAATGACTTTTACCCATCAAGAATATGAGAATGAATTTACTGATTTCTTCTTTTAAAGAAGAGAAGCTGGCAGAGAGCTCAAGTCTCCTTATTAATTCTGCAGTGCAGCTCTTAGCTACSTGTAGATCATAGTGGTAAATAACCATCCAAACAGGAATTGAAGGCAAATGCAATGTACCACAGTATGTAAGGGAACAGCAATATTTTGTGGGTTTACCATTTTGGGAAGTTGCTTCTTGTCTTTTCAAGAAATTCCAAACATTGATTTTATTTATGTAAATGAGGGTATGTTCTGTATTCCCAGGTACATAGCAAACTTTAATCAAGTGCCACAGTTGTCTCCTTTCATGTCTATGTGCCACAGTTGTCTCCTTTCATACTATGTATATTTCTAGCTTATTGTAACATGCTTCCTTTTTCATCTGTTCTCTCTCACTTACTCTCTGTTTCATTTCTGTCTCTAGCTTTTCTCCTTTCTTCTTTCGAAGAAAGGGAGAAGATTAATTCCATTCTTTTTACATCTTTCATGATTTTTGTAGCCTTTGTTTAAATAAAAAGCCTCCAGTTGTTGTCCCTACACATTTTCTCACTCACTTTCTAGAGTGGCTACTGGAATGAGACTTGAATATTAACTTATTTAAGTTCCTTCAATCATTGTGTGTTTCAAAAGAAATATTCAGTATTGAACTGTGGGTAAAGAAAATAGAACATTCACCAGGAAGCTATACAAGTCCCAAAAAGCTTAAGCCAGCAAGATGCTTCCTGAAAAGATTYCCTTTTTTAAGAACTCTACTGCAGTGTGGAAAAACTCTGACACAAGGCAAATTTCTTTCAGCCAGTGAGTTAAAAAGTAATATAATTGTCTAATTTTAACAACTCTAGACCGTGTTGTTGCCTAAATTCTTCTAAAGTTCCATTTGTCTACACACAACTTTGAAGATTTTTATCTCCATAGTTGTAGAGAATCACAGAATCTCAGAATAATTCAGGCTGGCAGGGACCTCAGGAAGTCTCTAACACAAGCTCCTGCTTAAAGCAGTGCCAGTTAGTAGATGAGAGCATGTTGCTCAGGGCTTGCTGCAGTTGCCCTTAACAGTCATTAGTGCCCTTAGGCCCCTGGCAACAGGCTGGTCAGGCRTGATTTACCTTGGTTAAATCCCTGCTGACTGTTCCCAGGCACCTTCCTCTCCTTCATGTGACAGAAATATTTGACAAGAGGACTTACTCCATGTTTTGCTTCAGTACCTAAGTAAGGCTGATGGTCCTGTATTTCACTGGCCATGTCTTATGTTTCTTTTGAAGAGGAATTCAACAGATGGCTTTCTTCAGTCGTCAGGACCTTCCATGATCTCCATAACCTTTCTAAGATGACAGACAGCAGCCGTGCAAGGACATCAAACAGCAATTTGGAATCCTCAGATGCAGCATGTTAGGGCCTATAGTCCTGTGTGGGCTGAGTCATCTCCAGTCATCCGAGCCTTGACCCTCACCCACTGCTTGTTCTCCTCCTTCTTGAGCCACTGCCATTAAGCACAGAGGCCCAGAAGATCTTGTTGCAGAAGACAGAGGCAAAGTGGCCATGGAGTTATCTGTGTCCACTGGCACTGAATCACCCATGAGTTGTAAATATACTATAGAATCAGCTATATTTACATATATGCTGGAGAGGGTTTCAGATTGCAGCTAGTGATTCACCTCCACAATTCAATAAAAGCAAATTCCATTTTACTTGAGGCATTAAATGTCCATACCCTTCTCATGTTGCAATTTTATGTGTGTATAATCACTTACTCCCAGCCTTTAACATGTCAATTCATTTAGCTAAATGTATACTTGCATATAGTTTTGGAATCTAGGTGAGGCTACAGCAAATGTACTTTCACTTTGAGTAGCAACATATTTGGAAAACAGAACTTTTGTATAGACCCTAACTTGACAGAAGTGCACTTCAGAGTTAACCAGGTGTATGCCAGCTTGAACAAGACACTATCTAGATAACAGTAGTAATAATAGATWTTAAAACGCCCTTATTCTCATACATTTAAACACTTCTCCCCTCTACCAGGTAAATAAGTTTAGTACATCAAAGATGTATAAAACTGAAAGTTTCAAAATAGACCTGTAATATATTTTTCATTACTATTATTTTATCTTTTGCAATCTCCTCCTTTTCTCATCACTACCTAGACAATCATTTGTAGTAGATAAACATTGGCAATATGATTAGATTAGCCTCATCTCTTTGAGAAGAAAGGTTGTTCTGTGTTTTTTGACAAAACTCAAAGTCTACAGTTTCAGCTCTGATAAGTCTTTCTTCTAATTCAAGCAAAAGTCTTGAAAATAATTTTGCAAGKATTCTCCTAAATCATGTCTCAGTTAGAACTATGATTCTTAAAACACATTAAGAGAAATCATGCTCCTTGAATTAAAAAGAAAAAAAAAAGAMTGTTTCTATGTTTTATGAGAATTAGGATATGACTGTATTAATTGTAAAAACTTCAATATGCATTGATATATCCTGCCTCAAAGCATTGATTTATCTAATGTATACAATTATATGTAATCAGAGTGCCAGTTCAATTAATTAACAGAAGGAATAATGTGTCTTCTAATCAGGGTTTCTTATGGAAGGCTCTTGTTGATGTTGATGTTGTCATTTGCAATATTTTTGAATGGAAGTTATTTTTACAGTCTCATAGAGTAAGAGGTTTTGGTATTGTGTGAAAAATTGTTATATATTTGCTTTCTATTTCCTGCTACTGGGAAATGCTGCATTCCTTCAAGTGCCTTCTGGAAAAAAAATGGTTTCATCTTCTTCCTCAGAAAGTTAGTAAGTTTATTACAGGATTTTAAGAATTTGCAGCTGAAGGAGATACAGAGCAGGAGGTGGACAGGAGGGTAGACAAAACTCATACTTTATTGCTAATTACCGAGAAAATATTCTGAGAAATTAAATGGACGGGACTCTGAAATAATTTCTTTTCTGCTCTTTCAAGTGCTCAGGAAATACTATTTTCATGACAAGAATTGCAATAATAGGTTATGCTGACAGTTTCTTCTGGGTGTAGGAATGTGTGGCTACTTGAGAGAAAAAAACAAGTGGGGAAAATTGGGTTGGACATTCACCACTTACCCAACGTTTACAGAAGAAAAAACATCCTTCCTCCTCTCAGTAGTTCCCCTAGTATACAGTATCATTTTTYCTGGAACTTGATGAAATTTCCAGTGCCTTGTGGAGACAAAAGATTTTCCCACAAATCATCAGTCTTTTGCAAATCTCAGGGAATCTGTTGGCTGTAAGAAGTTTTTGGTTTTATTTTCTCCTTGGTGGGTGTCTAGGTGGATCTAGCTTTTGCAAATCTCTGTACATCTGATCACTTAGCATCTCATCTGAAGCAAAGGTACCCATTACAGTGAATGGCTTGGTGAATAGCTTGCATGGATGAGTCACTCATTCTTACTAGCCATGTTAATCAGAAATGGAAGGCACCTGAGTTATATTGGTGTCTCCATTTTAAATTTTAGTATTTCTGAAGTGCTCACACACTCTAACTGTAGTTTTCAGCCCACAGAAGTCTTAGACTTTTCATAAAGCTCATGCAAAATATAAGTGTAAGATAAAGGACTTTTGTCTCATATTCGCAGACGTCTTCTCTACTTTGACCGAATACCCGAACACCTAAGATAAGTGCTCTGAGCTGCCTTTACTGAAACTACTTCTTCATTGGGATGTGTAAGTTAAGCTCCTACCTTTAAAAATATGACCTCAAATCTCCTAGTCTTAAGCATTTTATCTTGCAGTTAGAATATTCCTAAAGAATTCAGGAACTTATTAGAGGACTACAAATACATGCTCTTGTTCTTCATTCTTGTCTTCATTAAGACTATCAGTAGGCAGAGCTATGGGCCTCAGTGAGTTATCTTTCATTGTAAYAATATAATCAAGACATATTCAAAACTCTTCGGGCTAAAAATGTAAAATCTGCATTTTATTATCCTTGCCTGTCAAAGTTTAAGATACTTCATATGGATGTGCTTCTGTTAGTAATTGTAATGTATTTATTTTGTAACCTGTTCTCTAGTAATAATTAATAACACATCATAATTTTGATTATTTTTAAAGTCAAAATGAACTCCCAGGAAAAAAAACACACTTTGCAATAAGTAATGATTAAACTTCAAACTATTACACTTAATCTTGTATTTTCTCTTGTATTACTATTTTACTTATCTTCCTTCTTGGASAAGCAGAATACTCTAATTATCTGGCACTTATCTTTCACACACACGAAAAGCATGTATTTACCCATATACCCTTTACTATATTAAAGTCTAAGATTATCAGGAGTATCTTTTGTTATTTTTAAGAGTTACCTTTTACATATAAGTTACTATTACTAGAGTCAACAAATGAGCTGCTCAGTAGTAGGCAGCTGAATATAGAGATTATCAGTTCAGTTTATTTTAAGATGAAAATATGCACAAGAGCAGTTACTACTGAGTAATTAACAGACAGACTATAAATTCATAATTTAGTCTACTCTGTTAGGACTTGTTTATATGTTCAAAGGTTTATTCAGAAGAGTATTTATGAACACGACTAATTCTATCTGTGCATAAAATCTAGTGAAGTTAATGAAATTAAATACAGATGGAAATTCAATATAAAACTTCATGCAATGGTCATGAAAGTTAATACTGACTTTTTGAAAGTTATAGGATGGACCTAAAGGGCTAAAGAAACTAAATAACAAAATAAAGCTAAGTGTATGAAGGCAAGAAGAAAAAAAGAGAGAGAGGAAAGTGATAAAGGGGGAGAGAGAGAGAGAGAAAGGAAGGAAGGAAGGAAAAACAGAAATCAGACAAATGTTACAAACATAATATAAAGGCAAGAAACAGCAATACATATGGTTTTACTCACCTCTTTAAAWTTCCTTAGCCCTTAACAGCAGGACTATATGCTCCATGCCGTCTGCCAGCTGTTAACAGAAATAAAATCACATATACAGGTACCGTAAAGTACAATCTAATTAGTGTACTAAAGCTTAATATATTTGAGATTTTTTTTTGTAAATATAACAACAATTATAATAGAACAAATCTATTCCTGTGACAATGTAATGAAGAGGCTTATGCTTCTGTAATGAAAGGCTTTATTACACTTAGCTTCATTATCTTGCATCATGCCTTACTGAATATATATCCTGAATATATTATATAGCCTCATGTATACAGCAATTAAAATGATAATATACAGAAGCAGACACAGAGAATCTGAATCACTACAGAGTTTGTAGCATTATGCACTGAGCAGACTATGCACTGAGACACAAGGCTGTTCATGGATCTGCCACTCTAATGTATGACTTCTTTGTGACTTCCTTGTCCTTTTATGACTCTGGAATCCTTCAACAACAAGTTGAATATATTGGAGAATAATTATTCCATAAAACTGAAGGAAAAATTACTTAGAAAAATCCTTTCATTTATCAACAAAAGTATTTTTCCAGTATTTAGACCATCTACTTTGTGGGCTTCTTCAGAACAGGACTGCAATGCCAAAATAAGAAAAAGTAATGATACAGAAAAGATATGAAAGTGCTGAATTTGCTCATAGAGACTGGAACCAAGAAGTACTTCTGAACCATTATTATAAAGAGTCTGCTGCTTTTCCTTGACCACTTAGGAATTATGAGGAATTCTGTGAGATGAAGCAGCACTTCCTTAAGCCAGCCAACAAGAAACCTGAGGAAAAGGGTTAAGCAAACTTGAGTCTGTATGTCAAGCACCACTATTCATGTTTTAGGATGCCAGCATTAGCAGCAGTTTTCTTGTTGTATGATGGACTAAGGCAATGTTTCTCAAACTTTTTGAGAAGGCAACGTTCTCCTGGTCATTYATGCTACCACTTAAAGTGAAGCAACTGAACTTTTCTGAGTTTCTTAGCCTGGAGATATAAAGCTGCCCTTGAGTGCTGCTCTGTAGTACTTCACAATCCCTCGTGAACCATCTCACAATTCCATACTATGCAGCTAGAGGCAGAGGCAAAGTAGCCATAACCAAGGAGGACGATACGACTTTAACCTGGTGGTTAGGACTTCAGTAAGGACAAGGCAGGCCTTGGTTTCATTTAAGTTCTTTTTTTCTCTTCGAGGAAAATGTAAAAGCACTTGRTGGACCACTAACCAGAAACATACCCCAGAATATCACATTGTATAGTACATATGAGGCATATACTGCAAAACCAATGGCAAGTGGTTCTAGAGGAATGTCTTTTCAATGGGAAATTACTTGATCCCAAGAGAAGAGCAACAATACAGTTCCCTGGAGCTGGCTTTTGGTCCGCTTCAGAACAGAACATATTTCTTTTATAACCACAAGTATAAAGTATTAGGGGTTTGGAATCTAGTCATAAAATTTAGCCAATTTTAACAACTCTGCTGAGGTTAAGGAAGTATTTTTCACATGTTGCAGCATCTGACTTAAGACCATAATGGTCTGGATCTTTTCCCTCACATTGGTGCCAGGAGGTAGAGCAGCATATCAGCTGATAAGACAGAGATGAGCATGCATTATGTACGGCATCTGTTGAAGTATTTGGTTTAGGATTTTATCTTGTGTGCAAAGAATAATAAAAGTCCAGTAATACAAAACATGATGTATTTTGAACTACATCCACCATAATTTTTGGTAATCATAGGAAAAATCTGAATTTACAGATATAGTAAGTAAGATATAACACAAGTAACTTCAAAAGCAAGAAGGAACTATGTATATTGTAAGATAGCATCCTGAAGTGTCTATCTTAGAGCGTCTGTGACCAATGTGAGATATTGCATATAAGTCACTGAAAAAAATAAATGAAACATATTCATACCCATAATTAAAGCAAACCATTAGTAGTGTTTTAAGTTCAATGACTATAAAATTAATCTTGGTTCTCCTGACAGCTACCTCTGGGAAAAACCGTGTGTTCATGCCACCATGTTCTTGTCTGTGCTTAAGATGCTTTTCCATAAATTCTTTCTTATTCCATTTTCCCTTATATATGCCCCTCCTCCAATGTATATTTGAATGTCAAAACATTCTTCTAAGATATGTAACAGAGGACATCTGGGAAAGTATTTGAAACTAACTCCTAGAAGCTTTATTTTCAGCTATTCCTGCTTGCTGTACATGGCAGCTACCCTGAAATAAACGAGTCCCTTCAAMTTCCATATTGTATCTCATTGTTCATCACTGCAAATCAAATTGCTGGGAAAAATTTGACTAAAATTAAAAGTTTTGTATATTCTTTGGTATTAAACTCTGGAGATWTTCTTAAAACCATTTCAAAATTCTGTATAGTTTGATTAAATTAGTTTGAAATGTTCTGTAGTGTACAGTTTTACAGTAAAAACATTCCCTAGAGAGCACTTAGAGGAGGAAATATGGTAAAAATATAGACTGAAAATCTTTTTTTTTTTTTTTTCTTACTTACAAAATGGGAGGTACTAAGCAAGCCAAACTGAGTATTTTGTGGTGTTAGCAGCATTTTGCCAACAGAACAAAAGCACTGAGATGAAAATAGGCCTGAGAAAGAAAGAAATACAGGAGGTTCACCAGGACCTTGGTGGAAGATGTCTAAGAATAGCAGAAACTGAGTTCAAATAGAGGTAGTAAGAAGACAAAGGAGTTTTACTCTCCTTAGAAGGTTCTTATGCAGCAGTTGGATTTTCCCATATCTCTTAAGGGAATACACAAGATAAAACTTCTTCAAAGGACTTGAAAAATCTGTTATGCTTAAGAATACTCTTGAAAAACTCTTCATATTCTTTAAATTAAAAAGTATATTGTATATTAACATCTATTTTGAGAAATAATACCTTTTTTAAGACTTTGCTGTTGTTCTGAGCTCTATTGAATGTGTGGATTTTGATACAGACTAAGAAGAGAAAGTTGATGTATGGTTCTCAAAATCTGAGTACAGATGGGTCTTTTGAAAAAATGAATAAATCTAGAAAAAGGAAGATATTATTAAAATATACTATTTTCTTGTGTGGATTGGTTTAATTTTCTTAGTGTTGAAAATGTTTAGTGGAGTGTGAAGGTAAAGAAAAAAGCAAAACCCAAAACAAATTAGACTGAGTTATATCTGTGATAAACAGAACTGTGTTATGCAACTTGTTTTAGTTGGAGGGATGAAGGGTAAAAGCATAGGATAGGGTAGTGGTTACGGAGAGTGAACATAAGTCCTCCGAGGAAATAAAGTATACCAGACATGTTAGAATGAGACAATTCAGGGCGTAATAAACTCCTTGCTCAATTTCTTCCATTAGCCTCTAAAATTCAACCAGTGCATCAAATCTCTAGCTGCCACTGTGTCTTGAGTATTTTCCAATCTCGGATATGTTCCAAAATGTTAAAAATTCAGCTCTGCATTCAAAAGTCAGAGCAATGTAACATGATTTTGGTGTGAGACTGAAAGCAGACATGACTTTGTCCCAGCTRGTGAAAATGTGGTAACTAATAGAGGCCACAACAGAACACTTGTGCTTAAGATTTTAATTATAGTTAGACTGGAAATAGAGCATCATATTAATATGGTATGTCTTCTGATCCACTAGCCTTCTGCTTCTAAAAATCTGAGCAAAAATTTTGATTCTCTTCTTTCTCTATTCCTTACTTCATTTACTARTTATGAAAAGCTACTTTTTCACTGTGATCATTGAAGCTGTGCTGATATATATATGTCAGAAATTTCTGACTCAATATTTAAAGAGTTAAAGTATTATAAAAAAACTTTTTTTCTTTTTTTAGAAATTCTTAAGTAGTATTTCTTTTTGGAAAAGAAATGTCACCAAAATTCTTGGGTTTTGTTGATTTGTTCATTGCTTTTGACTCTCTGATTGGGTCAGGTTAATAATCAGTTARTGAATACATGAGGATCAAACAGGAAGAACTGTTTAGCTAACATAAACCTGCCACAACAGCTTAATTTCTAAGAGTAGACCAGGAACTCAACTTCTTTCACTTCACTGGAATTAAACTAGTTCCTTCACAACAAGTTTTTGCTTCTATTTAGCCAGAGCAAAGTAGCTATCTTAGTAGTTTGTAATTATACTGAGTTTAATTACATGTAAAGTACATGAGCTGAAACATCTGGGTTTGAATGGTAGAAATAGAATCGGTGTGGCCTGTTTTCAGTTGCCCACCTCATTTTTTTTTTTTTTTTTTTTTTTTTCTTTCCTCCGAGCCCTGAAATGGAAGACACTCCATCCAGCATCATCGGCACAGGAGAGTGGAAGATGGGGTAATGTATATTACATATTTGGAAAGTCAGTAAATTGCACGGGCTGCCAAAGAGTGCAGAAAAGATTCTGCTTTTCATTGCTTCCATCTGCTGGTTTCAATTTGTGTTGAACTGGCAAGACAGGCAGTCTCTCATGATGTGCAGTTGTTGAAAGATTCTCTAACAGGAAAACAGCAGTTTCCTATTCCCTATTTCCTGTTTCCTATTCCTATTGAATTATAACCTGCTGTATTTTGTCATACTGTGAATATAATGTATAGTAAAATGCAAAGACAATTAAATTACACTGTAAAGTGTGATTAATGCCTAGAATATATTTTGCCTAAAAATTAACATGATTTTTTCACAGTTTCTCCATTTTTTTTTACAGGAAAAAAAAAACATAAGAATCTAAGCAGCTACTTTGTTTTCCAAAAATGTACCTGAAAAGTTTTGTAGTATTTGAATATAGTGAGCTTGTTTGAAAAAAAAATCTATTTTTGTTTAAGGTATGAGTGACTGAGTTGACTACTTTTAGGCATTTAAGTATGTACTGCAATATTTTCTCATCTTTTACCAGAAATATTTTACTAACTGTACAAAGGTACAAACATATGATTGAAATCTCACTACTAATTTAATTTCTTGACTCTCCAAAACCAATCTACATGAATCATTTCTTTTTGCATTGCAATGTTAATGCTCAGCCATTTTCAATGTTGTTTTTTAAGGTTTGTAAACATATTCTTTAGTGATAAAAGATCTACTCCTTTGAGACTATTCTCAAGAAGCAGCCATTTTAGTGATAGAGGTGAATCACACTTGAATGTCTGAATATTAATTGGATGTGATACCTATTTGTATACAGCAAGATTAGTTTCCCTATAAATTGGCTGCTTTGGGATGCCTCTCTCTCTCACTCTGTTTCTGTATTTATTTTAAAAAGAATAAAAACAGACTCCAAATTATCCACATACTGTGGAACTGTGGAAACAGTACTAAAACTAAATCAGAGTCCTTTATGATGTAAATAAAACAATTCAAGACTTTCCATCAGAATGAACAGTCAATCTAACTTTGTATTTTACATAGTGGAGCACCCACATAAGAGTATTGAATAATAGAATGTGAAGAAGTGTTTAACTTAAATGACATTGATGCAAAACTGTAGATGTCAGAAGAAAGTTGAATGTAAATAAATTAGCTGGATTCTATACAAATCTTGTGTAATTAAGATATATATAAAGTATATTAATAGCTATTTAATAAATAAAGCAGCTAATAACCTAATGAACTTTTAGGATTTACAATTAGAATAGACTGTGGGTTTTTGTTTTGTTTTGTTTTTGCTTTTCACTGAAGATATTCACCTYCAATATATTTACCAAAAAGAAATCAAGTTCATTATCCTGATATTATATCAAAGAGGAAGATATAAAAAAATACTAGAAGAAATTTTGGAAGCATAGTACCAAGTTTGCTATAAATCTTAGTACATTCCTTCAACTCCTCATGCAAATATTTCCATTTTATTTAATTATATCCCTAATCTTGACCTGTTCTTTACCTCTGCCTCATCTGAGCTCACTATGTTGCTACAAAGACTTTGCTTAACTAAACAGACAGATAAAAAATCTCMTTATACAGATGTACCAAAATTCTCTGTTCAGGTCTGGTCATCCTTAAACTATTTTCTGGATAGTTATGGAATCCAGAATTTCTTGCCTTGTACTATATATGAATAAAGGAAACAAAAAACAAACAAACAAACAAAAAAAAATCCAAGAGTTCACAAAGAGAGCTAACCTTTAAATGGCCTATGATGGGAGAAAGTCTAGCCCGACAGTCTGAACAAAAGTCATCAGTCAGTAGGCTGTGACAAAACTCTTCCTGGATTTTCAGAACCCCCAGAGGGACATTACCACAGCTCAAGAAACCTGATATGAATATTTAATCTCTCTAAAATTGGATGATTATGCAGATACTGTGCATCTGGGAGAGTTGTTCCCCCAGCGGCTTATAAAAATAAATACTACATCTAAAATGTAACAGCCAAGATGCAGGTGTTGAATTCTCTCTCCACCACTTGCARCTCTACTTGGCTTGTCCTAATGTGCCTCTGAAACAAATGGGTGTTCTCTGAAAAGCAGTTGCTAAGGCACATGCACCGTCCATAAGGGATGAGAGGACTCATCACTGCAATATGAGGTGTTCCTCTAGGCCATCCACTGCTGTATGGCTGATGGGTTTGATGGTATGGAGGAGAATAGTTTACAGGATTTCTTTTTAGTGCATGGTATATTAGCATCTCACATTTTAATGAATTCCATAAATAAAAGATGATGAAACGCCAATGTTTTGCACACTACATGCAGTCACTTTCTTGGAAATCTGGCTACATAAACAACACTGTAACCAACATTTTTTACCCTGTCTTCTGTGTTGATGTTCTTGGAATTACTAGTTAAACAGCAATAGATCACTTTCACTACCAAAAATAAAATATTGAGCTAGTATCATTCTCGTTTTTGTACTTTCACCTCAGCTTCATCAGTCATACTGAGAGCAATTGATCTGTTCTGGATAATGGAGACCTGTCTTTATGTGGGAGGCTACTTGCTGTTCTAGCTGAAGCCTTTGGCATACTTCACTGTAGAGCTCAAATGCAWTGTATTGGTCCCTTGATTTTCTTTTCTTCTATATTCTGGGCTTCAGGAAGGTTGCGCTGCAAAGAGAGRGACTCTGGCCTAGACATATGTGCAGCAGGAGAGTTCTGATAGTGTTATCTAAAGGAGTGTAAACTCTCCAGGAACGATATTTTTTTTTCCTTTTGGATGAAAATAATACTAAAACATTCAKCAGAGAATCACGTTTTGTCTGGAGCAAACAGCAGCTTGATGAGCTTCTGCAATTGCTGTTCATACACATACCCTGAGGGGGAGGGAAAAAAAAGAGAGGATTAATAGTTTATTTGATTTTGTTACTAAGAAAGATGCTGGTGGTTGTAAGAGAATATTTTAATCWAAAAATTCTCTAATAAATACACATTTTTCACTTATTTTCAGAGAAAAAAAAAGGAAAATCTATTCTGACTTCAGATCACCAGGTCTGTGTGAGACAAAATCTTGCAATGTAAAGAAGCTGCTCCTGGTGGCAGAGAATCTTAATCCCATTTAAAAATAACGTCTATGCTGCAGAAAGCATTCAGTGTATTGCCATGGAGAGAGCAGAAAGCTGCAGCACTTTCTTTCACCCTCAGGTGGCTGGGCTGGAGCACAGTGTCGCACCACTGATCAAAAACAGAGTTTTTGTTTTTTAGCCTTTCTGCCCCTGTCCCCAGTTTAAAAAAAAAAAAAAAGAAAAAAAAAAAAAAAAAGAAAGCAAAGGTCACAGAGCAGAGAGGTTACCCTATCTGCCACCCTAGCCCAGCAACTAAGCCCCTAGCAAACACATTAGTGTTTAATTTGTCATCCTGGATGAAGGGATGGTGCCTGCTCCCCACCTCACCCCCGGAGCTCTGCTCAGAGGCTTTGTGCGGCGGCAGAGCGAGGCGGAGATGTGCCTGGCAGGAAACGGATTAAAAGCTGGGGTTGGGTCCACATTCCTTGGTTTGTTGCCTTACCTTGAACACTGGATTTTTACACACAGCTCGAGGGGCAGCAGGAAGGCGGTGGGAGCGCCAGGCAGTGGTAACGGCCGGGTCTCCAAACATCTCCCCCTCTCCACCATCCTCCGGCATCGCTCTGCAAACAAAGACTGTTTTGATTGCTTGGATGATGGCACAGGAATTCTCCTTTTGAAAAGCACTCGGTATATATATTTATGTGTGACCTAAGTAGCATAACCAGAGCCACCTTTAACAGCCATAATGAGGAATGGCAAGCTCTAGCTGTTACCAGATGCGTTCTGAAACAGCGTTTCTGATGGACAAATACAAGTAAATTGGACAAGTGTGCATATTGGTTCAACAGCATTGTGGGCAACAGTCAGTAAAAAATGGTTTAATGGGTTGGCAGAATTGTTTCTATCCCTTTTGGTTATGTTCGATTCCCTCCAGTCTTTCTGTTTACAAGTCCTATGTTTACGAAGCTGTCTCAAATACATCATTTAAATTCATTGCATAATGCACAAAAATCAATTTTCTTGTAAGCAGCCAAAGGGCAGGGGAACTAATTTCTGTGCAGTACACCATTGTTTAAAACTGGCCAATTTGTGACAGGTTTCCAAATGTATATTATGCCAAGGTAGATGAAAGACACCATGGAGTGATTACATCCAGTAACGGTAGCAAGGGAAGCAGTCATCTTAGCTTTCTGAAAAGAAGAAAAGATTTCTGGGAAGCCTGAGAAGCAAGGATGCAGGTGAATAAATTTGTGTGCTGCAGAACTACTCAAAGAGAATGCTCAAAACTACASCATATTCTACAAAATTTGTTTACTTACAACATGTGTTTCTAACTTACCTCTCCTGTGCTGCATCATTCTCATATTATGATCTTTTCTCTGATCTTGCCACTTCTTTGCTTATTCTGTCATAGAATTTTCCTGCCAAGTCCTAATCTGGGGCTCTGTATTCACTCACTAAACTTGTTTTTCAATCTGCCAGTCATTCTGACTTTGATATATTCTAAACTTAACTGCTGCCTACCCAGTGCTACTCTGTACTTGTGGTGGTACTGCCCAGAACTCTTCAAGTCTGGACCTGACTATTTGGGTCTTTTTATCCACCATGCTATTTGTAATCATACTCTTATTTCTAACTCTCATCCTACCGACATTTTATGTTTTCACTTCTGATCTGCTGAATATTATAGAGAAAATTATCTAAATTGGACATTCTTTATGCCACTACTTTTATCACTTCATCTTTTCTATTTTCCAGGGTAGCTTCATTATGTTCTCGCCTAACTCTTGTTTTCAAAAGCTTTTTAAAACTTCTGGGTTTACTTTTTGTAGCCTAAGACCTTGATGATATTTCAAAAAGTAAACCTGACACTATCATGTACAGCTGATTTCTGAGTTTATTTATTCCTACAATTTTCCTTCCTATTTATCTATTTAGCTCAAGGCTATCTCCTTGTTTCTCAGTTCAAACTTCCTTTTTTTGCTTCAGTCATCATTCATTACCAATGATTTTATTAGATCATTCTTTCTTGCCTATCTGTCTTTGTGCCCTTTGCCATTGCTAAGTTTCACCCCTCTCTCCTTGTTGTCCCTTGTCCTTCCTTCTCCATCTTCTCTGTGAGCAAACTTTCTGTTCAAGGATACCATAAATTTCTCTGATTCCTTCCTTATTCCCCTCTAGCCCTGATTGTAATCTATACCCCCTATTGAAATTGCCTTTGTAAAAGTAAAAAGGCTCTTATTATCCACCTGGAATAATAAGTCTCTGATGTTATGATTATCTTCAGTTTCTTTTCTAAATTCACTCTCTAACTCCTCTTGGCTCCTACTTTATAGATTTCTACTGAATAACTTTTTCTGTTTTTGTTTTTCCTTACTTAACATCTGTCTCATTTATGCTACAATTTTTAGATCTTCTTCCCTCTCTTCTCGTCCTCCCCAGTGGTCTTCAGGATTTGCTGGCTTACCTTTTGTTTATATTGCTTCTTGCCAGACAACAAGGACGTGCTCATCACATTTATGTTAACAATTTTCATATCTTCTTTAGCAACCACTAATTCTTTCCATCTCTTTATTACTTTCTCACAGCTGTCTCACATCCTGCTTAAATTAAAGCATGCACAGAAAAACTGGACATCTTATTTTCATATACATCTGCCTTTTTTCTTGTTATCTTGGCAGGAAATTTTTCTTGATTATTTTGTTCATCATTTTAGCATACTTCTCACTTTCCCTCTGTCCTGTTTTCCCCTAATTCATGTACTTACTATTAATACAACRTAGGAAAACCTTCTTCCTTCTTTCCGATTTAAGACACCTTTTCATTTCTTCTGTAGTTCTTTCTCTCCAACAACACTGATAGTTTCTTCCCTCCTCCTCAGTTCTTCCCTTCCATAATTCTTTATTAGCTTTAGACCTCCAGTATTGTGTGCAGTTCTGGGCTTCCCAGTATAAGAGGGTTATGAAGCTTCTAGAGAGGGTCCAGTGGAGGACAACAAAGATGATTAAGGGACTGAAACATCTCTCGTATGAGGAGAGACTGAGTTGGGCCTGTTTAGCCTGGGAAAAATTACTATATAATTACTATATATAAATACCTGAAGGGTGAAGTAGGGAGGAAGGGGGCCAAGCTCTTCCTAGTGGTTGCCAGTGATAGGACAAGGGGAAATGGGTACAAGTTGAAACACATGAAGTTCCATCTCCATGTGAGGAAGAACTTCTTTCGTGTGAGGGTGACAGAGCCCTGGAAGAGGCAGCCCAGGGAGGTTGTGGAGTTTCCTTCTCTGGAGATCTTCAAAACCCGCCTAGATGCTGCCCTGTGCCCCATGCTCTGGGTGTCCCTGCTTAAGCAGGGGGGCTAGACTAGATGATCTCTAGAGGTCCCTTCCAATATTAACCATTCTGTGATTGTATGATCAGATGCAGTGATGCCCCCTTAGATCTCCACAGGTAATCTGATATTAAGTGATTCTGATTCTGTCCATTGATTGTTTAAGAAAGAAAAGGAAATATTTGTTACTTCTCTCAACTGTTCGGATCAGTCTGCTGTAGCATGGCRTAGACTAGGGAAAAATAGTAGTGTTAGATGTATCATCCTGTAGTAAAATATTCCATGGTTATTTTAAGAGTAGGATGTATGGATTAACAGCTCCTTTATCTTTGAATTCACATTAGAATAAAGTTAGGTGGCCACATCTACTCTAGAGACAGTTTCTTCTTCTGGAAATTGGGACATTATACAATTACAAAAATGGATCATGGAGCCAGTAGAAGAGGTGATGAGAAGGAGATTATTTTATATGGGAAGGATTTCAGGTCTTCCTGCTTGTGATATATACATAAATAATATTGAGAAATCCAAATCTCCTTCCTCCTTCCAGAAAAATGTAGTGTCAGTCCTGCCTATTCTCATTTTAACCTCTTGATTCTTGCAATCCTGAATACACTGTTTAGAATATCACTTAATCTAATGGTTAGGGTTGTTTTCATGTATCATACCATGTTCAACCTTTCTAGGCTGGAGAGACCTTAGAATCTGGATTGCCTTCTTTCTATACCAGTGCTATAGATTACCATGCATAAAGTTTTCCTTTAGGCAGCCAGTAATGTTAGCCGTAGTCAAAATCCCAGAATGTGAAATCTGGAATCACAGCAGAGCTTTGAGCAAGTGCGAGATGCCTTTCTCTGCAGGCACATGTCCACATGTCTATGAATATATAAAGATGGGCACTTAGGAAAATTTAGGCAGCATTATTAGGTTTACAGAGAGTTCAGAGTTTCAGAGTATTACATAGCAGTGGACACCAATTTGYATGGGTTATTGTCTGGGAATTAGTAGAGGTGTTTCAGTACCAATATAGATGTATGCACAGAAGTTCAAACTGTGCACTTTATCCAAGCTTCTACAGTTACATTTTTCACCTTACCTTTCTTTGAGTCTCGATTTGCTTCTCCTCTTCCGGAATAATTGAATTAGATAAATAATTAGATTAATAATAATAATAATATATATTAATAATAATATCTAATTATTAGATTAGATAAATAACTAGAATTACTACAATAATATGTGACTTAGGTCCGGACCATCAGGAAAAATCACATTAGCATTCCTGTTTTGTAGGTTGGTGTCTTGGCTTTAGAAACACTAAAACCAATATGCACAAGGGTAAAGGCTTCTGCTTACGCTGATTCCCCTAAGCATGAGCCAAATAGCACTTAGACAGCTAAATAACTTCCTGATTTTGGTTCCATACCACGTGGAACCTATAGCAGATCAGGAAACAATCTTGGATTTTTGTGGCTAAGGTTAGTATGGTAACTACTAAAAAGCTCTCCATTTATGAATTTTACTTTGTATATAGATATAAATAAAATTTCAAACTTTTTCATTGAACAAAAAAAAAAAACCCTATCATCTCAAACAGGGTAAGAATTTAGAAATGTTTATTCCCCTTTATGAGGTTTCTTTCATACAGACACGAAAACATTGGAATGCTACTTAATTCTTTATAACTGAGATACCATCACATCTCTTTTACCACCAGAATGTAAGTTAGTGTCAACTTGCACTATTCAGATTACATTTAAACACTTAATTACCCTGCTGTGAGAACTTTATTGTCATTTGAAATAGTGAACACAACCAAAGGTTACTGTATATATTGATTTTATTCTGATTATTTTAATGAAAATGAACCTTTGCTAAAAATTTATTTTATTGATACTTAGTCCTGCTTAAGTATTATTGTTATTATGAGACCAGAAATATGATGTATTTTTAATACATCATTTACAAGATCTTAGTATATTATGGGATATGGAAAGTATTATATTCACTGATGTTACATTGGTACTTGGTGTTACATTGGTTACATTTGGTGTTACAGTGGTATGTCTATCTGGTCTTACATTAGTACTGAGATAGACAATATTGTCACCCAAATGCATATAAAGCTAGTTCAGTTAGTAGAAATTCAGAACCAAGAAAATAGTAAAATCTTTGCTGTGACTCTCTGGAGGCTTAAGTAAGAGAAATATTCAGGTTTCATCCCACTGCTTCAGCAAATAATTATTCTTTTACCTAAACTAATTTCTAACCCACAATAATTAAAAAATATAGATGTTTTGCTAATCATACATAGATAGGAATCAAGCCCTTGAGTTGGCATTTCACTGACAGGGACATCTCATTTTTATAATTGCTTTACTGTTCTAAAAATATTAACCATTTTGAGGAGTATAAATAGATTTTCAGCAGGATATAGACGGATTTGTTTCAAGGATTGTTTTCCTTGTATTCATTCTTGAATAGGATTTGTCTTTCAGTCTTTCTATGATTTCTTTGAGCTTGACAAAAATCAAAGTTTAGAAGATTTGTTTGGTGTTCAACTTGATTATTTAAATAAGAGATAAGCAATTTCCATTACAGCAGCTAGGCAATAATTTCCTTGGGTCATGGTCTCTCCTGCCCAGCATACACCCCTATTGTTAATGGAGCTGAACATACACACACACATTTTTAGAAGGGAATGTTAAACAGTCCCCGTTATTTTTACAGTGCAAATACTTGACAAAATGCACACAGACTTCAGAACTCTGTCTGAAGACTATAAAAAAGAGCTAGAAGAACAAAGAGATTTAACTACGTAACCATTACTTTCCCACCTTGCTGAATCCAAATTTTAGAAATGCAGAACCTAAATTAACTTATCTTATCTCCCCTTGGTCATCACATGAAGCTCAGTGGTGCTCAAGTATCAACTTTTTCCTTGATATTTTTCAGTGGGCTAATGTAGCTCTGCTTTTATAAACCTAATATRTTTCATGAATTGCACAGGGAGCCTAGATACAGGTGCCTAATAAACAGCAGCTAACTCTTATCGCAAAGTCCTGAAGTATCACAGAATCACAGAATGGCTGAGGTTGAAAGGGACCCCTAGAGAGCATCTAGTCCAGCCCCTCTGCTCCAGCAGGGACACCCAGAGCACGGGGCACAGGGTGGCATCCAGGTGGGTTTGGAAGATCTCCAGAGAAGGAGACTCCACAACCTCCCTGGGCAGCCTGTTCCATGGCTCTGTCACCCTCACAGTCAGGAAGTTCTTCCTCACATGCAGATGCAACTTCCTATGTTTCAGCTTATATCCACTGCCTGTTGAGCTATCACTAGCCACCAATGAGAAGAGCTTGGCCCCTTCCTCCCTACATTCTCCCCTCAGGTATTTGTACATGTTGATGAGATCCTCCTGACAACCTTCTCTTCTCCAGGGAAAACAGGCCCAACTCACTCAGTCTCTCCTTGAATGATAGAAGTTCCAGTCCCTTAATCATCCTTGTTACCCTCTGCTGGACCCTCTCTAGAAGCTCCACATCCCTCTTATACTGGGGAGCCCAGAACTGAACACAGTACTCCAGGTGTGGCCTCACCAGAGCTGAGTAGAGGGGCAGAATCACCTCCCTTGACCTGCTGGCAACACTCCTCCTCATGCAGCCAGGATCCCATTGGCCTTCTTGGCCACGAGGGCACACTGCTGACTCATGGTTAACTTAGTGTCAACCAGGACTCCCAGGTCCCTYTCTGTGGAGCTGCTTTCCAGAAGGTCAGCCCCTAATCTGTGCTGGTGCCTGGGGTTATTCCTCCCCAGGTGCAGGACCCTACACTTGTCCTTATTGAACCTCATGAGGTTCCTCTCTGCCCAACTCTCCAGCCTGTCCAGGTCCCTCTGGRTGGCAGCACAGCCCTCTGGAGTGTCGACCACTCCACCCAGCTGGGTGTCATCTGCAAACTTGCTCAGGGTGCCTTCTGTGCCCTCATCCAAGTCATTGATGAACAAACGGAACAGCACCGGACCCAGTACTGACCCCTGGGGGACACCACTGGCCACAGGCCTCCAACTGGACTCGGCCCCATTTATCACCACCCTCTGAGCTCTGCCATCCAGCCAGCCCTTGATACAGCTCCTTGTCCACCTGTCCAGTCCACACTTCCAGAGCTTTCTTATGAGGATATTTTGGGAGATGGTGTCAAAAAGCTTAATTAAGTCAAAGTAGACAACATCCATGGCTCTACCCTTGTCCATCTGGCCAGTCATCCCRTCATAGAAGGCTATCAGGGTTTGTCAAACATGACTTCCCCTCGGTGAATCCACGCTGACTACTCCTGATCCCCTTCTTTTCCTTGACATGCCTAGAGATGCTCTCTAGGATGAGATGCTCCATCACCTTTTCAGGGGTGGAGGTGAGACTGACTGGCCTGGAACTATCCAAACAGCTTCCTTGTTTGTTTGCGTGTACAGCCAAAATATTAAGTGTTAGGACTCAAACTCTAACGTTTAAAATTTACTTTAAAACATTTACTTTAAAGCACTACAACTTGTAAAATACACTCCCAGTACACCTGCAAGAGCCCCACAGAAGGAACTTCTGCCAGCCAGAAATCTAGGATTTCATGCTATAATGCTTTTTTTTTTTTTTTTTTTTCCCCTCTCATTAAGGCAAGTATATGCCTATGGTTACATTTTGGCTACCTTTTGCTGTCACAGAAATGGGCTTCTCCTCATTTTTTTTGATTAGGTTGGCTTCTGCTACTGTCTGTAAGGGCAGACAGTAGCAGGGCAGACAAAGTGCAATAGGTAGCTAGCTTGAGTATTAAATCCTAGAGAATTACTTTATAAAAATGTTTCCATAATTTACACTTTAAGAAACATTAGGAGTAAAAAGTGTATCTTWGGGAGGAAAATATTGTTAGTATTCAATCCATTTGGCATTCAGATGAYAAAAATAGTTATAAAGAATATAGGTTCTGCAGACTTTTAATTGGACATGCATTGCTAAGCCCCCAAATAGCTCTTGGAAATTTCACGCTAGCTATTCTTGAAGGAACTTGCTTCTGGAGACTGGCATTTATGGCTAACYTGATGTTGTCATCCATTCCTGCCCATAACAGATCTCTTCAATCACTGCATGACTTGAAAGATGTGGCTGCCATGGTTTAGGGTTTGTGTGCCTGATCTCTTCCTGATCCAGAATACCACATCGTTTTGGTCCCTTCATTCCTTTTGCTTCTTCTGGCACTTCCAGATGATACAGTAACACATGCGTTTTAGGGCATACCTCCTTTCTTACACTTTGCAAAAGTCAAAGCTTCAATTTCCAGGAAGAAAAACATGCTAAGTGCAAAGAATGTGGAAAGAGCATGAAATAATAGTCCCAAAAAAGCTGATATTCAAAAGATACAAAATATCAAAAGACAAAGATTTTGCCAAAGCTGTGTTTCATACTCATAGATCACCTATTGTCAGTTATAAAATGTCATCTATCTCAAATCTAACAGGAAGGTTACTTACTGTGAATACAAAGGTGTTGATCTTTTGTTACAGAATGACTTGTTAAAGTGCATGAATCTGTCATTCCAATTAGAAGACTGAGATATATTGCAGACAGAAAATATGTATGAGGACACCAACATAAAATTGATCTAGAAATAGTGCTGAAGTTCTCTATGTATCTAGTCATTGCTTATGTCCTTCCCTGGACGTATTTTTATGTGATGATAGAAAATTTCCTCCTCTTTCTCTTCCCCCCCTCTCCTTTTTTAATTTTTTTAAAAGGTGTTCTAAGCTGTCTTCACAATAGGTCGATATGTGAGCACTACACTTAAAGTTACAAAGTTTTCCAAGTGAAGAAATTCAGTGAATAAGAAACACCTGAGTGCATTTTGCCTGGTATCTGTAGCCCATTGTTTCTAAGATCTTATGTCTTCARCATAATAGACAATGAACTTCCTTCTGTTTTCAGTTACACCATATAAATCTGGAGTAACACMTTTGGAATTTGAGATGAGTGTCTGCCTCAATCTCTCTTTTTTTTTAGAAACTGGATTGTGGCCAAGGTTTTTACTTTCAATAACTGCCTCTAACGCTGGGGTCTAACGCTGGGATTCTATTCATAAGTAACCAATAGGAGGTGCATTGGAAAATACAGTACTAAACCTAGGGAAATGCAGGTAATTAAAGTTTGTGCCACTGAATAAATCTGAACTCTAACCCTTAGGTTTCAGGAAATGTATCTTATAATGTGTGCATCCTATGTCTACAGCTGAAGAACAGGCATGCCCACACAGGATCTGCAGCTTGCAGACTATGTGGTATGTGGAGCTACTTGGAGAATCTCTTTTTTCTTCTGTTTTTATATGCTCTCTGATCATCTGGTTTTAAAATTCTTCCTTAGGTAAAATTAAGCAAATATATCCCAACCCTATTTTTGGAAGCATTTCGAGCTTTAGGTTGCCTTGCATGCCACTGCAGGTAGTTGCACATTATATTCATTCATTCTGTGAAGAAATGACACTGACAGATATCTTCACAAATCAATCACATTAATTGTAAGCCAGGTAAATAGCATAACCTTGGCTAAAATAAAMTAAAACAACCTACCAGAAATAATCACTTTGAGTTTTAATTTCCTGCAAAATTATTTTATATCTTATAACAAATTTACTTAAACTATTACAGAATCTACTGCTTTGCAAACATATTGTAGAAATTCACTGCTATCYCTAAGTCTGAAAATTATGCCAAAGAAAATTAACTTGATGGAGACCCAGCAAAATGATTTAAGTTCTTCATGTCAAGATCAGAAACATCCTTCAAACTTGCTGCATGTGTATGTATGCAATTCAGTTTTTGCCCATGATCATTATTTTCATCGAAAAATAGATATGTCAACAACATTTTCTGTCAATGTAAATTTTGRCTAATTTTACATTTTATTAAGAATCCTCCCTGTCTTTATTTGTACTCCAAGTCTTAAAAGTCTTCTCTTGTATTTAAGGGATAAATATATAGTAACTGCCTCTCCAGCTGCTTAACAACTCACGCGTAATGTGTTTCTCATTTCAACAATTCCCACCACTCAGCTCACAGTTTCATTAATTTTTCAGGTGAAGTTTTGCTGATATGTGGTTGAGGGATTGAAAAGGTTGAAATCCATTAAACTGCTTCTCTGCTACAAGTTTCCCTTCAAATAATTTACTTAGTGCTAGTACAATACCACTTCACACACTATGTCAAAAAACAGAGAAATTGCACTTCTGAAGACAAGTGTTATTAAATCAGTTTTGTACTAGTTCCGACAGTTTTTCCAGTAATAATATATCATTTTATTAAGAACTACCTGTGTTAAATTCACTAGAAAGGTTATTTTTTGCACAGGGCACTGAAAATACGTTGAGTCTGTTTCTAAGACAAGAGGGTAAAAAAAAGAGATAAAAATGGAATACTATTTTTTACTTAGTAAGAATCAAAAAGATAATGTAAATAACTTTATGGGATCATGCTAAAGCAAGGCATGACAAAATAGGAAATTGTATGGATAGCCAGTATTGTCACGAAGCATATGGCCCTGCTCCCCCTGGGGAGAGAATGCTGGGCTGATCAGATAGCCAGGCTTAGGCTGATAGCACTTACTCGGAGCTGAAAGTCACTCTTACTTTTTTAATAGTACTTTTTAGAACATAACTTAGYGATGACACTTGCTTCCTATCAAGTAAAGGACCTCACCTGTCCCTCTTGGCAGTAAATTCACAGGATCAAGTCTTAACATCTACTCCTAATTCAGTCTCATTGAAGAAATAAATGAAACTCAGYCCCCAAATGTTACCTTAAAAGTTAAGCCACATTATGATCATAGGTTGAATCTCTCTGGAGTAAACTGAAGTCTATTTACTTTGTTATGTCCTACACAAGGCCCAAAGAGCTGTAGAAATTTGAATATYTAAGTAGGTCTTTATTTTACAGCATACATGCACCTGCTGTAKAAACCTGAGTAGCTTCCACTTAAGAAGGGAGCAGTTCCTGGCAAACTATCAAATAACACAAGACTTGAACATGAACCATTCATATTGTGCAGACTAGAACCTTGTAGGGGACAGAGAAATGCCTACATAAAATATGCCAGGACCATGTTCATACGCATGGCTTGATGGAGGGGCCAAATATTCTTAAACCTTGAAAAAAAAGAAAAAAAAAAAAAAAAAAAAGGCAAAGATCTGGCTCTGCCTCCCAACATTTCTAAACCTTGATAAGAATTCTTGATGGAAATATTCCTTATAAAGGAGTGAATTACATGCCGTGTGCTCTAGTGCTTTTAGTGTCTGTAATGCCTCTGATGAGGGAAAAAGACAGAATTCTTTGTTTAAATAATTGCTGAGAAGTAATTTAACAAAGAAACCCTTATTAAAAGAGTCCMTGCACTACTAGGGGGATATTGACTGAACTAGTAAGTATTGGAAGTTATTTTTTCCTTCCTCTCTTTCTTTTAATACAAAACAAGTTCTGAATGGCAGATGTGGTGTGCAGGCCTCAGAAATAGGATTAAAATCTTGCAGCAAGTCTGAGGAGGTTTTCARTTTCAGTGTGGGCACAGCTTCCCTTAGGCCTTCCTAAGACTCCCCTAACGAGGTGATCCTTACCCACCTCGACTGCCTRCTGCAGTATCTCACAGGGCTCCCACGTCCTCAGAGAAGGGACGCACTGGAGCACAGATGGGGCCTGATGGATGCTAAAAGGGAGGCATTACCTGCTGAAGTCACAGAGCAGCCACAATTATTACAGGGCTCTGGGTTCATTGTCAATTAGAGTGGCAGTTAAAGCGAGCAGCAGCTGTGACAGATGGCTGAGCTCCAGCCACGTTGTGGTAATGGGATCGGAGCCAACTCAAATCTTTTCTTCCCTCTAAAAAAAAAAAAAAAGCCCCCAAATCAACACATAGTTGTCAATTAGTCACAATGTATAAGAGGGAAGTATCATATCTACAAAGGCATCATTTATCTGTTCTCTATTAACCCTTACTTTCAGCTTTTTGAAGTCAAGATTTTGTTTATTTATTACTTACTTCAAACATGTTTTAGCAGGATGTTCAGTTGAGAAGACAGTTTACATTAAATCTTTGTTCTGAGGGAACTTGTAAGATGCTTTACTCATAACTGAACCAATTTAACCCAGTTGTTAGCTTTTTAATTGCAGAAATTTCTTTTGTACAGAAATGTAAAGTACATTAAAATAAACCCAAGGCTGAATCTATTGTCTCTGGTGAATCTGAACTCATCTATTACCTCTGGATTTTATTTACCCAAGAATCAAAGACTGGAATCATAGCACTCACCCCAGTCTCGTGTAGGCAAGTCCCCAGGAGGGTCTTTGAAGAGCTTTCATTACTAACGCTTCTGGTTTGGTGTGCCAAACAGATCTTCATTCTTGTCCAGGTTCAACCTCTGTCAGTCTAAACCTGCCCTTGCAGGTCCTAAAACTCTACTGAGTAAAGGCCCAAACAAAAGAAGTCCACTCAACATAGGTCATGTTTTCATAATGTTCTTCACTGAATTAAACTTCCCAAAAATTTAAGCCATTGACTATGGTGTACAGCAGTCCTTAT
Source organism: Nothoprocta perdicaria (assembly GCF_003342845.1). NCBI lineage: Eukaryota > Metazoa > Chordata > Aves > Tinamiformes > Tinamidae > Nothoprocta > Nothoprocta perdicaria. Next base: position 5,235,885 of record NW_020455093.1, read on the forward strand.
GTGTCTGGATGTGTTTTTGAGCCTGTTGCTGTCATGCTGCTGTAGCAGTGGCCATAGCAAAACTGTAGTTCTCTGGTGGTGCTTAAGAAGGTGGTGGGGAATCAACATCTAGAAATGATAGAATGATTCCTGTCATGAGGAACAATGATGTCATGAGGAATCATGATTTCTGTCATGATTCCTGTCAGAGGAAGTCCTCCTGTTTCATCAACAGCCCATTTGACAACAGAAGTGCAGAAGGGCATAGAAATTTAGTGAACCAATATTGTCTCATGATGAATGCAATGTGTTAATTGATAGTGGGCATTAATCTAAGTATGAAACATGTAGACTCCTCATCAGCTAGATTAGTGATTCTTTGCAAAAGAAGAAGCAAGAAGAAAACAAAGCAGTGCCTTACTTTTGACTTTAAACTAGTCTTCCTGTCAGAGCTATGACAAGAGGCTTTGTCTTTTAAAATCCTAGCTGCCCATGACAGATTTACAGTCAAAAGACAAAACATTTCCAACTATCCAGCAAAAAGGAAATTTCTTTTCATTGAAGGGGGAAGTTGGAGTAGGTTAAGTGTAAACGAAAGCCAGCAGGATCAGGAAAATGAAATTAGAACAATATATAACAAATGAAAGACTATAAAATTACTCTTTACAGACTTTCACTGAACACTAAGAAAGAACACGGGGAAATGAAGCATAAGAAGACACAGAAGCATTATTAATTAGAAAAATTTATATTATAAATGTGTCGTAGGTCCTTATCTAGAGTTAAAATTTAAGCTTGAGATATGATTTGTTGTATATCTGGTTGGTTAATGTTCCTAAGGGGGTGGGAAAACTGAAAGAAAATTTAATCTCTTGTTGCTTTAATCTCTTGTTTGCAATTGAGCATTGAGATAGTCTTAGGACAATACAAAGGCAGAATGTTTTTAATTGTTTGTATTTATTTAGGCTCTGTAGTAATCAAAAGAAAAAAACTAAATTTCTTCAAGCTGAATTCAACATTGGAAATAAAGCTTGATCAACAGTTAGGTTATTTAGTGTTTATGTTGCAAAGGTTTGATTGACTTATTCAACTTTATTCTTATTAATTCAGCAATTAAACAAGAACAGGTGGATTCCCTGTTAATATTAAAGATTTTGTTTGTTGTATACAGGAAAAAAAATGTACAAAATTATCCTTTTGTTGCATATATGGTTTTTTAGAAGATGATGCGTTCTCCTCAAAATATTTTTAGAATTTGGATTGGTCTGTCAAAACCATAACTACAGCTGGTAAGTGAAGTATGCAGAGTATATATTATGCCTTGTGCTTTTTTTTTTTTTTTAACTTTTGTTTTCCAGCCTCCTTATGGACTATCCTACCCAACTGTACCAACTATAACCTGTTTTTGTTTGTTTGTTTTTGTTTTGTTCTGTTTTCCTTCAAAACTCCAAAACAGCCCAGATGGGCAGAAAAGATAGAGAAAATGAGGTAGAAGAGAATATTCTATTCTGATTTTGCAAATGGATAACAGATATACAGAGAGAATAAAGCAAATGTTCATAGTCACACAAGCAATTTGAGAAAAGGAGATGTAATTTTTTTTGTTCAAGGYAAGCATATTAACTACATAATCTGCTCTTGCATTTGAAAGGAAAGCAACACAACATATAGTAGAAGAAATGCGAGTCCTTTACAGGGCAGTGATAGAGTGTTTTCATTTTAAGTGGGCTTGGGCCCATGTCTTATCAATAATGCAATTCAAACAAAATGATATGAACAGATATAACTTACTGGTGAAAATCAATTACTTTAAAATGCAAAGAAACTCCTTCCTTTCTATGATTCATTGCCTCTAAATATTAACTAGTGCTCTGCAGTTTATTGAAACAGTGAAAGGCACTTGAAGAAATTTTTTAAAGAATATTGTTAAAACAGGCAAGATATAATTTGATAAATATTATTTGAACTACTCTGAAAAACACTGAATTTGGAAACAGTGCTTTTGGATACTTTTAAAAGCATTAAAGAAGTTTACTAATCACTATTATTTACTAATCACTGTCACTTCTACAATTTCAGAAAGAACAGAAGTTGAGATCTATGCAAAGGTTAACGTCAGATTTAAAATGAAAATATACTTTTATCTTCTAAGCAGGTTAGTCGCTTTGCACCTGAAAACCACTCTATTTGGCATTCTGCATGAGTATAGTGGCATAGTATTACACTATAATTCAATTCTGCTAATGCTTATTTGGATCTGGGTCTAATTTTTAAAAGACTAATCAGTTCAGTGAGTATTTCTTGATGAGATGCAAAAAAAGTCTTTCATTTGAAAATATTCTCAAAAAAAAAAAAAAAAAACCCACACAGACTTTGAGAAGTAGCCCCTCTCTCTGACACTAAAGTTATTGTTTCCACTATCAATAGATAATGATAATTTAGTAGCTAAGTGATATAGATKATATGCAAATGAATAACCACAGTCTGCATGAGGGTGAAAAGATAAGGCAGCTCTTTTACAAGGCCACCCTGTAGCTCTTTATTAACTTGCAGCCTCTGCAATATCTTGTATATTGTTGACATTCCTGAGCTTGGGCTAACAGCAACAGGCATACAATAAGCCCATCACACCCTTCACTAACTCAGTCAACCCTATTCATATGTTACACACCTGTGTATATTTACAGTCCATTTAGATTTGGTGTGAGAAATATTAGCTTTCAAGGTGGACTCAGTAAAGATGTTTCTACTCCCCCTTTTTGGGCTTTGCAAATGTTAAAAGAGAAGCTAGAAAGTCACAAGCCCTAGATCTTACATATTCTTAGGTTTAATGCTATCACTAAATTAGTAGCAGTAGCTCTTCATCAAATAGACAGAGCTTTTTCCTCTTGCATCAAAAACGATCATGTATATTATATAAACAACATCGTAAATGTTTAACCATGTAGAAGGATACTGGTTCTTCAGAGAGATAAGACTTTTAAGGATTCTGTGTTACTAAATTGTATTAGGAACATCATTTAAGGAAGTCTTTTTTTTTTTTTTTTTTGGTAACAATAAGCAATTTAATGCCTTGTGCCATTTTTACAGTCAATTTGAATGTCTATATCTGGTTATGGAAAATGAAATGTGCTGTATTTATCTTTGTGCATTGAAATTCTGATGTATTTGGAGAACTTGTAGTAGATGGAGGAGATCTCACTATTTATAATCTACTGCAGGCTGCAGTATACACAAGACACTCATATTCCTAAATGCCTCTTCTCTGCATATAGATATAACAATGTTGGAAGGATTTGTGAATAGTTGAACACAGAGATATTTTGACAATTGACAGTGTTTTTCATTGACACAATAGTTAAAATCATGCAAAAATATAAAAATATAAATTCACTGATATAAAGTGAATGATCTTCAGAAAAAAAAAGCAGTAAACAAACACTGAAGAGTTTCTTCTGAGTTTCTGACTAAAATGCATCCACGCCTGTAGATTTTGGAGAGCAGTAGTTTTCGAAACAATCTCAAGGAATCACAGAATCACAGAATCACAGAATATTTAAGGTTGGAAGGGACCTCTAKAGATCATCTAGTCCAACCTTCCTGCTCAAGCAGGCACACCTACAGCATGTGGCACAGGGTGGCATCCAGGCGGGTTTTGAAGACCTCCAGAGTAGGAGACTCCACAACCTCCCTGGGCAGCCTGTTCCACTGCTCTGTCACCCTCACAGTAAAGAAGTTCCTCCTCACCTGGAGACGGAACTTCTTATGCTTCAGCTTGTGGCCATTACCCCTCGTCCTGTCGCTGGCCACCAGTGAGAACAGCTTGTCCCCTTCCTCCCTGCATTCTCCCTTCCTGAACTTATACATGTGAATCATATCCCCTCTGAGCCGTCTCTTCTCCAGAGAAAACAGGCCCAGCTCACTCAGCCTCTCTTCATACGAGAGATGTTCCATTCCCTTAATCATCCTGGTTGCCCTTCTCTGGACCCTCTCCAGAAGCTCCACGTCCCTCTTATACTGGGGAGCCCAGAACTGCACACAAGGAAGAATCATGTTTCAATCTTTTTTTCTGTAGATCACTTATTCCTGCCAGTGAGATGATGAAAATGAACTCAAAGAAACAATTTGGAAAACACTGATTTTCCTATTGCAAATTTCTAATATTACCATAACGCTGCAGAAAGTCTACAAAATGAAATGTTCATTCATTCCTACTTYAAATTTTACAGAACACTAACAGACTTCACAAAAAGAGTCTGTATGTCAGTTCTGAACAAATCTGAGGTTACTGGATATATTATTTTTTAACTATCTGTGAGATATTGTAATGTCTCAGTTACTGGAAGATTTTGAAGTATTTGTGTTGCCTTGGTCTAAGTTAAAACAAAAAGTGCGTAATATGGTCAAATTTGCAGACACTAACTATGCAAGACTATGCCATCCTCACATGTTTTCTTCCATAATCATCGGTGTCAGTTCAGTATATCCTTATGAAATAAATAATGAATTTCTAATTACATAGCTTGGAATCTGCCTGATGACTTTTAATATTTTTTTAATGAGATGGAACTGTGTTTAGAGTAGTTTTACTACAATTTTCAACATATTGATAGTTGCTGTAACGAAAGAAATAACTCAGAACTATTTCCTACAATCATACATATATGAAACGGTCACAAGCTGGAAGGTAGGGTAGAATTAAGCRTTTTATAAAGTCTGTCATCTGTAAAGTCTGCATTCAAATACAGCTGCATAATTAATTGATTCAGTTAATTGMAATGTACAAACTTGAAATCCAGAAGGAATGAAGTGTGCATATACATCTTAGGTAGTCACTCGAGAAGTCTTTTACAGGCAATGGACATGGRATACAGTTCAACTCATCAGATGTAGRTGTATACTTTAGGATAGGACATATTGTGTCTTATGCTCCATTGACTATATAGACTCAATCTCCAGCTATCATATGGACAGTCAGGTGATTAACTCACATACTGATGGCTACACTTTGAGAAAAAAAAGCCTCAGCTTTATTAACCATACTTATGCTCCCACTTGAGTCATTGGTAAAAGTGACATTAACCAAACCATTTTAAGAGGAATTGGGCAAATATGAGCACTTTGATAAAAGATGGATTTTTATTTTTAATTGTGGGTGGAGGATATTCATCCTTAGTATTAGAAACAGAAATCTACTGAAAATTTCCTTTATTATGTAGGATGTATGCATGTATGTAGGATGTATGCATGTATTTTCATATAGGAATTCCCAAATGCATTGATTTTCTGGCCTTGTCATTCCTTAGCCAAGCATTACTTCAGGTTGCAATTGGAACTCCTCATCTCCTGAACTTTAGCTAAGCATCGTATCTCTGATTTTAAATATCTTCAGATCATGCAAGCTCACTGTTCTCTTGCCAGTTGGGATCATAAACTCTAATTTATTCCAAAGTTAGATGTGTCCATTAGTCTCACAGTTACACAAGTTTGCAAAACAAAGAAGGTAAAAGAAAATGACTGAAAATCATGTAGTTAAACTGGCAGGAAATCCAAACAGCTCCAAGCATATGATATGGTAAAATGAAAGAAAATGGTGATATAATCCACTATGGGCTTGCTCCAGCAAGACTGAATTTAACAGGAGTTATTAATATTAGTAGGAAGATCAAGACTCCTAAAATGACCTAAGTGATAATATTCAGAGAAATGGCTCAAAGAACACCTGCCTATATTTTATGAATATCCTTGATAAAAATTCAAAGCAAAATCATGTGTAACAATTTAAGATAACTTATTCCTTTACCCCTAAGCAATTCTGAACTATTAGTTTAAGAAAATGTCTATCAGGTCAGGTCCTGGAATACTGTCTCACAGATGGGCTAAAGGTAAGGGAAGAGAATAAGATCAGAACAAACTTGWAGCAACAGTTCTGCAGTGATTTGTGTAACAGAGGTCACCTGAACTGAGATTTGTTGTTGCTTTTAATGATTTTGGATTGTTTTTTTTTTCTTCTGTTAATTTATGCAGGTATTTTTTGATCCCTTTTAGACCTTTAGCAGCCACAATATTCTGCAGGAAGAAGCTTATATAATGTGAGAACAAGAACCATGTTTGTTTGTTTCACAGAATCACAGAATGGTTGAGGTTGGAAGGGACCCCTAGAGATCATCTAGTCCAACACCCCTGCTCCAGCAGGGACACCCTGAGTGTGGGCACAGGGTAGCATCCAGGCGGGTCTTGAAGATCTCCAGAGAAGGAGACTCCAMAATCTCCCTSGGCAGCCTATTGTTTGTTCGTTCATTTGTTTTGCATATACAGCCTGCAAATTTTATGTGAAGCTTCCTAGCTTTTTATTGAGAAAACTCAAAATCAACTATTCCATATTGATCATCTCCAAGCCACTTCCTATTTTATAGTTCTTTTAACACATTCTCCTTTTAGCTAACTCTTTCATTTTTCCCATCAACCAACTTAGCCTTTCCTTACCCAGAAGTATATATTTTCACTTTCTTTGTCCCTTCTTGAATATTTTCCAGTTCTATTATATGCTTTTTGAGTCAAAGGAACCAGCGCTTCAAAAAGTACTTATAGTTATAGCCATACTCTAGACTTATTCTCTGTTTTTTGCTATACTATTGCATTCCTAATAATTTATATATTTTTTTAATTTGACTATTGTTGAGCACTGAGCTGAAGTTTTCATAAAATGATTTAAAGTATACATTCATGTACATATTATGCAAATATATAATCAAAGATTAGTTCATGATGTGATGCCTGTTTTTGATGACTGAAAGGCATTTTTAAAATATCTATTTTAAATCTGTTTTTCCTCCTTAAACAAAAAAGAAAACTAAGCACTTCTATAAAGTAATCTGAAATAGAGCAAACATCACCTCTTTCTCTCTATTGACTGCAGAAGGGCTCCAGATTAGAAACCTAATTTAGCTGATATCTAAAACCACATAATATGAAAATCACACTAATCTGATGCATGAGTATCCCTTGGTTTGTTTCCTCAGAAGTGCCTCACACACAGCTCTTCTTTAGATTTAGAATTAAAGCTTTATCAGTCCAAAAGAAAGAATAAGCCCAAAGTCTTCAATGAGTGTCTGTGTAGTTTAMCCACAACCATACATTTGCAGGGTTCAGCTCCCTCTCTCCACCTCACTTTAAGGAATTCTGATTGAACTCCATCCCTATTAGTATTTAAAATACTTTCTCTGAGAAAGCTAATATAATTTCCTTTGAATTGTTGATTGACGTTATCCATGCTTTTCTGCACCAGTTATTGTTCTTAATGTTTGAGTATTCCTATTTAAATCAGTGAAGGTAAAGGGGGTATGTATATGTATATGTATATGTATATGTATATGTATATGTATATGTATATGTAAATGACAGCTTGTTGCATATTATATATGCTGTCATGCTGGCTCTCTAAATTTATTCTAATTTCACAAAGAAATTATGAGTGCATTTTAGTGGAAAATCCCCTGCAGGAGTGAGTTTTGCCTCTTAATTAAAGTATTCTTTATGAAAATAAGCAGTTCTCTTGGTATTATGTATCACCTGTACAAGGACATGGTATAATACATCACCCCTATTAAGTTTCAACTTAGTATAGATACTTAGACACCCCTGATTAGTACTTCAAAGATGTGTCAGGGTGCATTTGAACTCAGTTCATTTTGTTGCACTTTGAAGTACKTACAACAGCAGTGATAACAAGGACYGAAAATGAGCTGCCCGGAATCCATGCAGAGATCATATTTCTTTGCTAGGGATCAGTTTTTGAAATTATATAAAATGTATAAAGATGTGCTTCTTGCTGAAAGATTTTTATTATTTGTCTATTACTAGATGAAATTACTTTTGCTCCATAAACTATAATTTGTGCCTGAATGCCATTTTTGGGTGAGAAGCCACCATCTCTCAGAAGTCAAGAAAACAGCTAGCAAAATTACACTGTAGTAATATCACAATAGTGTCACCAAAAGGCACATATTTATAGAAGTTAGCTCAGGTAGGAAGAACCAGCTATAGCATGGGTAGAGTACCACAGTTTGGCCATGGATTGTGAAACCCCCTGGAATAACTCTCAGATAATTTGAATTCATCAGTGCATGYAAAGTTAGGGCTATGCAGCTTGTAATAAAGCAGATTGTTCCACTCCGAAGGGTAGCAAGAAATTGCTGTGGTCTTACCCAAAACCAGATCCACAGATCCTGTGACACAATAAGCAATTAGAAGAGACTTAGGAAGGGATGCTCTGAATTTCTCAGTGTACTCTGTGACTGTTGTTACCCTTCAGTTCACTTTCATTCTCGAGAAGGGCAGAACCCAGCCTGATTGTGCTTTTCCTATTTTCTACCTGTAGTTCCTCTTTTCTGCAACACACGTGGGAGATGACAATTCTTCTTTGTCCTTCAAGGGATTGCATAAGGGCTTGAGCAAGGCTCTCTTTTTTCTCCACCAGGTTAGGAAAAAAATGTTGTCTTTTTTAAAATAAAAAGCAGGGTTTGGAGTGTTTTCTGACCCCACAGACAAGCTACAGAGTGAAAGAGCAGTGTCTGCAGAGGATGGCGTAAATCTTGGTGCAARGAATGTCTTGAGATGGTCTGTGCACTCCCTTCCTGTCTTCCTATTTTTTAGTCCTTAGCCTCAGTTCTCACAAGCCCCAGTGTCGTTGTCCTGCTTGAAAGCTTGACAGCAACATTCCTATTACAGAGAGAGAAAAATTACCAAACTCTTTGAAGTAATTTGACAATACTTCACACTGAGCCTACTCTTACTCTTCCTTATTGTCTCTAAAGAAAAACAGGGATATGAATCAATCCAAGTTGTTCCCAGGATACCCACAAGGGGAGGTCACTYAGCCTGCTTTAAAACCCTACTTTAACAACAGCAAAGTTAAATTATTAGTCACATGCTTATTCCAGGAAGGAAGAAAAACACCAGAGATGGGAGATTAGGTGTCTGGATCACTAGCATAATATAGGGCTGGGAATATCCTTGCGGTTGTAGCTGTCTGTAATGTGCGGCTGGTTGGTGATATTCAGGTTTTGGAAGTCTTTTTAATGAAAAAGTGAAAATCTGGCTGTTTATGCGGCTTAAACAAAATTCAGAATATAGACAAGTAAGGGATTGGCTATCTCTGTTTATTTGATGATATAGCTCAATGTGCTGTATCAAAAAGGGATAGCAATTCATTTTATAATCTATCCATTTATTCTACATTACATCAAAGATCTATTCATAAAGATTTGGGGTGGGGTAGAAATAGCRATGGTTAGGTGTCATAGCAGGTAAAAAGACTGTGTATATGTGTACTATATCAATACATGTGTACCACACAGTACATGGGTACTATATCAAGTGCAGCAAAAACCTACCTCAACTGGAGCATCTTAGGTCTACTGCCAAATAAATAATACCCAGCAAGAAAGATTTCATTTATAAGAAAAGGATTCCTTGTTTTGTGGCCCCTAGATCCTTAAATGTGGGCAAATTCATCAGTGGAATGAGGATTATTCAGTTACATTTTATCCAGATGAGTTAGTTCGTATCAAATTTCAGTGTTGCAGCTCAAACCATAAGGAGATTGTATTATCTTTATAATTAATAACTGCTCCAGTGATTTCACTGTTTGGGAGACTAATCTTGCTTTGGAGCTTTTTGATTAAAATTCCAGATCTGCCCCAAAATCTTTGTATTTGTTTTAATAGTAACAAATTATTATTGCAAATACATGGATGCTATTAGAATGCAACACAGATTAAAGTTTTCTTAAGTCATTGTCCCATGGTAAYATAGTTGACTTTTCCTTGAGAAGTTTTTAGAGGAGAATAAAATCATGTCAACAAAAAAGCATTTTCATTCCTAAGATATCTTTTCTGGTTTTCATTTTATTAGCATGAATTAGCTTCAGCTTCCTATCCGGACCTACTTTCACCAGCTGAATGCAAGTGCTTAAATAATTTCCCAGCCTGGTCTAGTGTTTCTGAAGTAAATTGTAATACACCTTCAGTTTCAGCATTATCTTCTTGCTTTGTTTTTCCAAAAAAAAAAAAAAAAAGAAAAAGAAAAAAAAAAGAAAAAAAAACGAGCCTTTAAATGCACAGACAAAAAAGTTCAAGACTGCAGAGTACACAGCCTTAACAGAAAGTCAGTCCTGATTATCTCATCAATGAAATCAAATTAGAAACGTTTTCTGTTTGCTGCTTTAAGTGCACCTGTCTGTAGGCATAATATCAGATACTGCAAACTTACATAGTGGATTTGACAATAATTAGATATCTGCTCTTCAAGAAATACTTTTATAAGCAGACATGAGGGGTTCTGACTGCTGCTAGTTGAAGTCGTGTCTCCTCTAAGCTATGGAGGCATGGTTTGAACTGAGACAGTAGTTGTTTTAGCAYAGTGTTGTCTTAGACAACTTAATAAGCTAAATATGTAGGATCTTTTACTAAATCTTTGTGTTAGCATCCAAAATATATTTATKAACATATTAGCAGAAAGTCCATTTAAGATTTCCACAATCCATGACATCTTTAACAATAATTAGTAATAATATTTTTAAATATTGTAATTAATTACAATAGTTTATTTTTAATATTAATATATTTAATTTTAATAATACATTCTTTATCTTTTGCTCCTTTTTATCGCCATTCTGTTTTTCAGTATGTTTGAAACTGAACCATGTCAGCAAGTTAAAGAAACAAACAATCCTTCTAAGAACATGCTTTCATCTGAATTCAGGCATATGAAATTAAGAACTCTCATATTTACCGGATGAATAACCTACCTTCTCCAATATCAAGCCTCCGGCCATAGCCAGTGAAGATAATTCGTAGAAAGAGAAAAATAGTCTTGAGAACCAAAATGAAGKTTTCAGTTTGGCTGTGAATAAAAGGCAGAACCTATTCTTGGTTCTGGATCTTTTTCTTGCTACTTTTGCTTAAGGCAAGATTTAGCCTCACAGCTTTTTAAAGTCATTGTCTCAATGTACTAATTTATTAATTTCACCTCCTTCATAATGGGAAGATATAGTGAAAAAAATCAGAGTTTCACTTTGGAGGTCAGGAGTTCACTTGAGCTCAAACAGACCTTGTATTTTTAAAAAATCACAGGCACCAGCCACAAATACTGAGTCCTACAGCCCCTTTCTGCCCCAGCCAAAATGATTCACTAACAGTGGTGGGGTGGGATGGGATGGGGTAAAGTGTGTAAAAGGGCCTGGAAACTGTCTCTGTAGAAAGAGACTGTAGCCATGCTGCAACACAGGCTATGTTGTCTGCTCTCTTTCCTGTTGTTTTAACATTACCTTTACATCCCCACGCTTTGCTCTTCTTTTCTAACTACTCGTTCCTCCTATTTGCATGCCTGGGTGCTACCAAAGGGCTTTAGGAATATGAGAAATAAGGAATAGGTGACGTATGGAATACTCTTAACACAAATGAAACAACTACATTGTTTATGTCCTGGAAAAGGACCACGCTCCAGAATTATGGGAAGCTAGAAATAGCTTGTGTTAAAGATCCAATGTTGGTGCTAAATGATTTCTATTGCAGAGTAATGTATTGCCTCTTGCCTGCATTTTTTTTCTGCTATATTTGGAACAAAATTGGCTAATACTATTAACTGTGATTCTACGATATCTTTTGTCTACAGTTATAGCTAATTTAGAGCTATAAAGGTGCATAAATTGTTCAAATCTTTTTTTACCAACACAGACTTTACCCTTTCCTATGAAATACCTTCAACATACCAATTGTTCATGTCAGCTAGATCCTCTGCAGCTTTTTCATCTCTCTTGGTTAATATCTTTTTCACAACTCAGAATAAATTAACCTCCACAAAATATAGAAAATAAATTCTAATAATTTGGAAAAATCATTCATRGATGGTCTAGTAACTGGATACTGGCAAAAATCAGATTAATTTACATTTATACAATRGAAACCATTTATAATAGTCCAGTCTATATGCAGTTTGTTTAACTGAGATAATATTCTGGGCAAACATATATAAAATTTATAAGGTCTTCCATTATCTGCTGTATATATGTTACCAGATACCACAGACATATGTTGATCACATCTTTTGCACTGATTGAGGAGGAATATGCTATCTGACTGTATAACCATCATTTGCCTTCTTGCATACTGATATCTTATTCATGAGGATCATGTTATATACACAAAAACAAAATAACTGGTCTTATTGTGTGAATATATAACTGCCTGTGGATTTAATACTATGTATATTTAACAAAGAGATAATGTTTTCTGCAAGAGAGATCTAAATCCTTAATAGTATTGAAATTCACTGAGTAGGAGTTGTGTACAGATTTGGGCCCCAGTTACTACTTATTATTGCACTCTCTATGTCTGATAAAAGTTACCTTTGCCTTGCTCCCATTTCCACCTTTTCTACTGAAGATATGCTAGTTTGCTTTAGTGTTAATTTATAGAGAATCATACCTCTAGTCCCTGATTTATGTACTTTCATTTGGTGCTACATACCTCTTAATTTCTATCTTTTTACCATAGTGCAATAGGCAGCTTTATGCATTAGCTGTTTGTATTGTTCTGTTCTCCATGCGCATTTAAAATTCAAAAAAATATACTCCACTTGCAATAAAAAAAAATAAAAAAAGGAAAAAAGAGTACAAGGAAGTCTGTTATGTTTGTACTTTTAATTTAACATTGATTGGGATATTGGCCAATATAATATAGGCACTTTTCTGTGCACTGGAAAACCTAATTAGGACTTGTTCTTAGTTTGATTATCAGTCAGAAACATGCATACCGAAATATTCATTAGAGACCTACTGAGAGCTGTGATAAAGCAGCAGACAGCCGAATTATAGAGTCTGTCAGTATCCCCACTACAATTTTACATTTTCTTGATAAAGGACAAGTAACGAAATATCTAAGATGTAATTTGGTGTCCACTGGAACTGCACTTCATTATGGCAGATATTGTTCTGACTCTCTTCAGGAGGTTGCTGAGTGTTTCATGACATGATACTGTACACAAATGATAAATCACTATGCTAAATGTTGCACCAGCTTCCATGCACAGATAGGCAATATAATTGCTAGCTGGCAATTGCCTCTCCGTCTCAGTCTAAAGCCAGTAGTTTGGGGAGTGGAAACATAAGACAAATTCCGAAAGCTTGGATGATGTTAATTTTTAAGAATGATGATTCCAGCTCGCTCACCCAAATTAAACATTGGTTCTATTCAGAAGCCATGCAGAAAGGAAACAGAAATAATTATTTATTGGTTTTATGAGTAGAACTTGTGGAAACTATTTCAGTTAATATTAGATAGCCATTCTAGTTTATCGGTCCTCTGCTCTGAGACTTAACTTCTAGTAACCACCTCCACTGGCAGTAAAACACAGTTTGAAAGGATAATACAGAATTGAGAAGGACACATGCACAGAACTGTGATATCAGTCAGCTAACTAGATCAAAGTCTCTCAAACAGTTTACTTAAAAAGCAGTTGGGAAATCTGGTTCCAATAATGACTTCAATGTGTTTTCCTTTCAAAAAGAAAAAAAATATCATTTGTAAATGAAAAAATGGCATTTGATTCCATAACTGAATGGAATTCAGTAACGAAGTTGTCCAAGATACATCTTGGACATCTAAATTAAAATCCATCTAATCCATCTAAAATTAAATTATTTAGATAAATATTCAAAATCAGATAAAGATGGATGATAAAAGCCTGGCTGATAAACTCAACATATTGAAACTTCATCTGTGTACTGACTTTAGCTGTCCACCTAAAACTCAGCCAAAATCATAGTAATGTTTATTCTTTATGTTGTAATTTAATTTTATTTTGACTAGGATTCCTTAGCAGGCTTTTTTAAAAGAGCATATATTGCATCAGCAACCCTAAAATAAATACATGTTAAATCATGTTACTAAACAAAACTGTTGAAAGATCAAATTCCCAAGGCCATTCTGGCTGTGTGGGTGTATTCAACAATTTTACAGTATTCTCTGTTGGAGGATTAAAACCAGTTCAGCATATGAAAATAAAACTGAAACACATGCATAAATGAAGTATATTAAACCATGCACAGTCCTAAAACAGAATTGCAGAGCAGGATGCTAAAATATAAGTATTCGCTTTTCAGTATTGTCATCATTTTCTATTTGAGAAGTATATTTGTAGATATATGAACATGAATAGAGTTATATAGTTATGCTATAGCTAAGATGCCTGCCTAACCCACCTTACCTCAGTGACTGAAAGCCTCACATCTTGTTTTCCCTTAGAATATTTCCTTCTCATATAAAAAATATGGTTTTCCCTAAGTGAACAGAAAAAGATCATAGACCCTGTGGAAGTATGGACTAACAGGTATAGGCAGATCTGAGCTCCATCTTTCCATGTTAGTCCTGGAGCTGGAAAAGGGCACCAGCATAGGCATTTGCATCTAAATTTTGGGCTGGAGCACATTTCCAGCTGCCTGCCGCACCAGAGGTAAGGTATTCTGTTGAACATCCTTCGCAGCGGAGGATGTTGCTCAAGCGGCAGGTCAGAACTTCCCCTTTTACTGGAATATTTCTAACTCCATTTTGCCTGGACTGGAGTTAGTTCAGCTGGCTGAGAAAATAGAGGCCAACCTAAAAAATAACACAGTAAAGAAAAATCATCACTTTTCCATTAGATGGATTCCCTTCCTGAGCTCACTGTGCAGTCCCATGCATCTGACACTGGCAGGAAGCAGCTAATGGAGACTTGCACCCATGGCAAGGTGGGGAAGCCTGGATTACCTCTTGAGGGTCATTTGAGTATAAAAATACAAGGAAGCCCTCTCCAGCTGTATCCATACGGATTAGTACTGACCTAATGCATAGCAACTTGCCCAAAGGTAGAGCGGATGCGTGCTGGGATCAGGAGCTTAAGCCTTGTCTTCTACATGTGAAGCTCCCCGCTGTGCTCAGTGATCTGCAATGCACCTTGTGCACATGTGCATATTGGGAGGTATCCTGATGGAGTCTCCATATGGAGCTGGATACGGTTTCACTTAAGCAAAGTTCTTTCAACATGCATTTAAAATTAAATGTGACCAAGATGTTCTGCTGAAGAAGAAGAGTCTTAACGCTGTGCCCAACAGCTCTTCTGAAACAAAATATTCAACCTTATTTCAAAGTTCAATGAAGTAGTAAAGTGAGAAAAAGACTCAGTGATTTCTTTGACTTTTTAAAACATCACACTCTCCCAGTGCCCAGACCTGTTTTTAGATGTCATGTATTTAGAGCTCAGAAAAAAAAATATGGTGTCAATAAGTTATGAAATTAAATCTCTTTATGGTTTATTAGTTGTACATCTTTTTTATTATTATTATTATATTCGATCATTGTAAAGGATTAATTCATTGCATAAAATAATCATTCTCAGGATACACGTTTAAACAGAGGCCAGGTAGGTACTAGCCCTTTATACAGAATCTAATTTTGCCATCTCAAATTGGGGAAGAGTTTCACTCAAATTGGGGTCTGTTGATTGGAACCCTATAGCATCTGCAAGGATATTGCAAACACTATTGCTTACATACTCAGACAATTCTAGTTTCTAACATTTCAGCATTATTCAGTTCTTATGGTGGTTTATTTTCATTTTAAGGAACTATGCACTTTTGTGGAGCCATAAAGACATATACACGTGGATAACAATAATGTATTATATACTTTTTCTATCTGAATTTTATTCTGAAAAAAAACCCAAAGCAACAGCTGAATACCACGTGAAAAAAATATATAGCCTTGCAAGCACTATTTATATATCAAAAAATCTTTATTAAAATCATGGGAGCACACTGCTGAATAAAAACATCTGTCGTTTCCCTCTATCTTTTTTTTTTTTTCCCTTTAAGCAGTAACACCCACATTTTGAATGGCTGAAGTTTATTTAAGTTATTCTGTATCATCTACATGCAAAGATAGACAGCATTGTAACTCTGAGAAGAAAGCTCCCAAAACACTGAACATGAAGGGAAAAGACTGAAAGAAAACAAAATCATTATGTGCCAACAATATATTGAAAATGTTAAGTTTGGTGATTTGTGCTCAGTGTAGTTCTAGGAATTGACCTTTTCCTCTCTATCATTACTGAAGACTGGGTGGGTGAGCCATCTTTCTCCAAAGATATATTTATGCTTTGCTGACAATGTTGTTTTTTCATGTTTAAAAATAAAAATGTTCCTTATAATAGACATATTCTTACTGTGGAACATCCAATGTCAAGTATATGAAATACCAGAGAGGGAAAAAGAAAAAGATAGTCCCTGCCCTGAATAGTTTACAATCTATTTCATAAATCTGTCATTCAGAATATATATTTTTTTAATTCACCAAAACTTTTATTCTTGTTTGAGCCTGTTTTTATGATTATGCTGCTTTATATATTGATATTAACCCTCCAGTCTCAGTGGTGCTAGTCCTGATTTATAGCAATACACCTGTAAAGGAACATCCTCAGGTCAAATGAATGAGTCAGATTAGTCAAATGAGTCAGAACTGAACTGCAGGCTAATGAGCATGGAGGAACCAATCCCAGTCTTATGCAAATTAGGAGGAGTTATACAATAACATAGCATTAGTGAGGACTGTAGACTGGGGTTTGTCCGGTTTCCGGATAGCCTYTTAGCTGTTGGGTAGGTTAGGTCACCAAGTTTCTGGTACTATATAGTCATTTCTCATGATTTTTAAGGGGAAATGTTCTTATCTTCAGCAGCTGCATAATTTTTGATCAGACATTGCATGACACTTCTTTTTCCAGAACAGAGCTAATGACTCTGTTCTGGCCTCCTGCCATGTACGCTTTTATATACTACTTCAGCCTCTGCTTGGCTGAAGAATGAGAAGGATACTGCGCATGTAACATACAGTAAATTTCCCACAGGGAAATGTTTTGCATTAATGTGCTGCTAGGCCAGTTTTAAACTGGCAAAAAAATCTTCTCACCAACTTTTTGTCAACTGTGTAGTCAAGTGAAATTTCTTAGAATTCTCCTTTTTTTTTTTCATTATTTTTAAGTCTGTCCGGTATACATTTTCTCTTCCGTACTTCTCTCTTCTTTAATGCTTTAATTACATGACTAATGCCACATTTTTTGAACCTGCAGAGTTGCACATAGATTTTACTACTTTCCATTTTCCATGCAGTTGTCACTGTCCAGGTTGTCTCTGTAGTTAACAGTGTCTTTCTGTGGAGCTGGAAGCAGAAGCAAGAGGCAGAGGACACACAAAGTGCGGGACAGGGGGACAGAGAAAAGAGAGGCATTAAAAGCAGGAGGAAAAATCAGATGAAAATGCAGAAAAGGTGGAAGCTGCCATTATGGTAAAAGGTAAAACTTAGAAGATAATAAATATTTAAAAGTATTTCTCTGTCCTAATCCCTTAAGAAGTCTGGCAGGAGGCTGACGGCTGCTTTTGCACCCATAGTAGACCTCTGTGGCTCCATGAGCCATTAATATTGTATATTTTACAATGATGGCAAATCCAAATTAAATTTCCCCTTAGTGGGAAATCCTAAGAAATTTTTACAAGCTGTTCCTCAGTCTTGCTTTTAAGCACCTTTGCAGCCCTTCAGCCACCTCTTGTTTTCCATAGGAAAGGAGTGATTTCCTCTAGATTCAGGATAAACAAACATCACTTCGCTACTGTTGTAATGACATAGATGGGAGAAGGATTTAAAGCAGCAAATCAGTGTATCTTAAAATGAAAAGATGTGATATGATCCTAGGTGGCTAAAGAACCTGAAAAGACTGAAAAATCCAAATTACATGGGAAAACTATTGTTTGAAATCTCTCTTTGAAAAGTTGGCCCATTTTCAATATAATTATGCAATTACCGAGTCCTACTTTGTAGCAGTCTAGCAATCTTTTCTTTTTCTTGTTTTTATTTATTTATTTTTCATCTTTAGGGAAAATAAAACAGGCAAATATGCCTTTGCGAGATGCAAATAGAAGATGAGAAGAGAAAGGATTATGAAGAATAATCTAAGCAATAGAGCTGGTGAGAGTTTGCAAACTTGGAGGTTCAACAAGAATATTTTTCTAAGTATTTCAATTAATGATATTTCTAACTCCTGCTTCTAATAACAAACAAACAAAAAAGAGTCCATGGAAGTAAATTCTGTATTTGATTAAATAATGTCTTTTCTTAGGGCCACAAATTATTCTTCAAATATAAAGAGTTTAATTTTATGGAGAGGAGACTTCCAAAACCTGTTTATCTATCAATGCAGGGCACGTCTGTGATCAGATAACAGTTAATCTCACTTTGTTTCTTGCTCCATCTTTTGTTCATATTAGGGTTTATTTTTAAGCATTTTTAAATTTATTCTTTTGTTAAAAAGAGCTAGGAAATAACTCAATGCTTTCCAATGTAAATGGCCAATTTCACAGCCTTCTGTAAGAGCAGAACAGTAAGCATCCTTAGTGAAGATGGGAAATCATGGGACTCAGTAACAGACCTTAGGGAGCTGGACAAATTGGCAGTGTACAAAACAGTCACTCTGAAAACAATCATGTTTCTAAACCATCAATTCTCATTCATATGTAATGTCATGATCCTACTCCTGCTGAAATAATTGGCAAAGCCTTTCCTAATTCCATCGGGACCAAGATTGGTCTTTTGGGCTTCCATTCTGCAAACTCCCATGCACATGCTGAACAGGCCTATTCACACGCTTAAGTTAAGCATGCAAATAAGTCTTTTCACTTACAGTTTGGACATTACTAATGTTTGGAAGAACTGAAAAGTTACTTTTCTTCCTGAAACCTTTGGTGCAATAAATCCCCTGTTTCCATTGATTATAAATGAAAGATTTTGCCTCATGAGCAGAAAATATTCCAAGTTCTTTGTTTGTGTGTGTGGCTTTTTTAATTCTAAATATTAGAGAAAGTAGTTACAAAGGGTCTTTGTCCCTGTGCAAGGTAGCTGCAGTAAGAGTTTCAGTAAGTTGTTTACTGGCCATGATTCTTTTCTTTCTAGACGAGTCTGGAAAATCTAGACAATCCTCAAGGAAATGTATTAAGTAAGAAAAATATATGTGAACAGAATAATGAAAAAACCTGTTCTACCAAGGTGACATTCAAAATTATTTGGTCAAAGTTAATATCCCTTCAGGAACATAATATTTTTTTTCAGACATCTTGTAATATAAAAAAAAAGGGAGAAAAAAAAGAAAGGAAAACCATGAAAGAATTTCCTTGTTTTTATGCTACTTATTCCTTTCTTATACCCTTGCTCACAGACCAATTCTTTTCTAAAAATGGCTCACATCCCTTTTCCTTTGAAACCTAGTGACCTGTACATATTACATTTTTTGAATTGTGTGTGCACTTAGATCCCTAATCCCACTAAAATAGGAGCAGTTATGCTAGCATTCCAAAACTCTAACTAATATATATGCATTTTATCTAAATAAATAGGGTTGTCAGGGAAATACTTTTTTCCTCTACTTTTCAGGAAATACGGAGTTCCTTTCAGCTTATAGGCTGGTAAATACTGGAATGGAAAATATTGGGATTTAATATGGCATTGCATCTGGAGGAAAGTTTGAGCATCAGAATAGAATAGATATGATGCTCTCCATGATAGCATATCTGGTTCTTCTACTGGGTATGAGGTTGTTTCGGTCATTGGGGAACTGAACTTACCGATGCTCACCAGGAGCTTTGCAGGGTGCAACAGAAGACAGATAGCAGGATGTCACAAAACTAAACCCTCCATTTCCCCTAGTGAAAGTCCATGGAGATACCATGGGCTTAAATGTGTCCCATCACTGATAAAGTCCGTTTTTTTTTTTTTTTTTTTTTTTTCCAAATAGGTTTTAAGAGACTTCAGGAACAAGTTCCACAGCCTATAATGGCTTTGGGAATAGCTTCCCTTCAGGCCTTTCTGAACAAAACAATCCTACACAGTTTTCCAAACTTCCATAATACTCTACATGAAACATGAACTGTCTCAGCACTGACTGTATTCCTCCATTCACTTAAACTCAGCTACAGACTGGGACCCAAAATAAACCTTTAGGATACAATTACAGCCCTGCTTATATGCAACTGCTAAGTGGAGTCAAGGTAGATTTATTAAAAAATGACTTGCAAGACTTTGATTCCTGGGACTTGCTCAGTACTGTTCAATATTCTTCAATGAATATAAAAGAAAGCCCAACTGGATGTGGAGAGTCAGAAGCAGCTCTTTATTGGGAAAGAAAACAAATTCTACATAGAAAGCAAAGCTTTGGAAGCTTGGCTTCCAAATGGATTATGTTTTTTTCCCAAGCTATTACATCCTGACAGGTAGTTCTCTCCAAAAAGCTTTTAAGAAACACGCATGGTTTGAATTCCTGATCACTATGAAGCAGTTGCAGAGAAGTTTGCCTGGTTCACCTCAGGGTAAATAAGCATTCTAGATATGTGCCAAGTGTTCTAGGTGTCCCTGATTGTTCAGGGGAGTTGGACTAGATGATCTCCAGAGGTCCCTTCCAATTTCAACTATTCTGTGATTCTGAGTGATTCTGTGATCTGATTTGTTTCTTTGACAGCACATAATCATAGATGAATAAGATTCTCCAATTATGGAGCCAAAGCTTCAAAAAAATGGCAGAAGCATCTTGGGGTTAAGGAATTATGTGCTGGACTTTTCTGCTATTATTAAATCCATGTAATATAATGTTAGTTAAAATATATGAACACTAAGAGATTTCTACAAAATTTCCAAACAAAATTGAATAGGATCTTTAGGTAGGTTTACTTTAGGTAAACACTGATTTACAGGATTACTGATGTCTGATGAATTTTTAAAATAAAGGACTTATTGCATGTCCTCTGGAAAAAAAAAATCATTCTTGTGTTTTTGAGAGGTCAGAAGACCTTTTCAAATTTGCTATTTGCATAACTTAATTGATGCATTCATTAAAATATGTTTTCTTATATGTAGTCTTCATATCATAACTTTAAGACCACACTGCATTCATGAAGAAAAAGACTGGGACCTCTGTGATTGCTGGCTTTGAATCAAACTAACATGAATAAGTAAAAATCCCTAATAAACATAGGGAGGTCCTATCTTTACAATTTACTGCATCACAAACATTGATATTAAAATATACCTTGTAATTTTATCATGTTTTTATATAAATCTGTTTTATTAYAAATCCATATTCATTGATATTGTTTGATTTCTTTTGGCTGCAAAACATGCATATGTTTGTATGAAGGTATCTGTGCTGCAAAATAGATTGTTTTCATTTGTATATGTATTTGCATATATAGAGATGTGTATGCACATACCCAAACATTTCCTTTAAGGAACTGTTAGACACTTAATCTTAACGGAACTTCCTAATATATTGCAAAATAATCTTGTAAGTGGTATTAAGATTCTACTGTTATAAGAATTATACATCATTCCTTCATATTTTTTATAAGGAACAACACGATGTATTCAGTGTATTTATTTATAGCACACCAACCTCTTTCCCCAAACATCTAACCTTATGAACATATCAGATGATGAATTTCATTACTCATTGGAAAATTACAATTTTTGAGCTAAGGCCCGACAAGCTAGAGTTTTAAGTGGTAATCAGCAATAATGTATTGCTTGTACCTTAATGTCACTATTGGTGATTTAGTGATTAATTATCTGACTGCTGTGTAGTGCTTAAAATAATCTAAATGCATAGGGTAAATTAGTTGATCRGGAGAAAAGTCTGTCATGCAAATTCAGTTCTTACAGAACCTTCCTGTCACACTCATCAATGACAACCTAAGTGGGTCACCAGAGTGGATGGCCTCTGTTAATTTATTTTCTCAGACACGCAATACATATTCATGATATCCTGCTGTTTGTCTGTCACCTCAAAGAAACTCTCCATCTCCTCCAAATTATAATTAATGAAAATATGCGCAGTTAGGCTTAGGGGCTTGCAAGAAGAGATATTGGTATTATGTTCCAGGGGGTTGCAGGGTATTGGTATCAAGCAGTTGCTTGCTAATGGGGCAGAGGAAAAATATTTGCTGGCTACCCTTTTTCCATTTTCCTTTTTCCAGAAGACAGATATAAAAGATCACATGTAAGTATATAGATATGCAGTATGCAGAAGCATTGCTCACAGAGGAGCTTTTAGAAAGATTCTATCCCAAGAAAAGTAATTTTTTTTTTATTCAGTCCTTAACAAAAGAAATCTGTATGCAAGCTAACCATATCCAGTCATACTAAACTTTCAAACTTATATTTTTCTATCTGCCTAGGTTTTATTACTTTCTGATAAGTCTGTATATCCAGACTGCCCATTATTAACAAGTAACTTGCTGTCATTATCACAGCAATATATGAATTGAAAAGATATATTATATATATACATGTATATAATATGTACACGTATATATACGTGTATATWTGTATAAAATCTTACAGAACAGGAACAAATATGCATTATATGCAAACTAGTAAAAAAAGAGGTAAAATTAAACAAATAAATTAATATTTGTATATGAGTAATGGTAATAGCAATGAGATAAATTGCATAACCATATAATAAATTTCAAAACAATGCTATAAATAAAATATATCTCATACCTTTTCAATTTATCAGTTACCTTTGACTGTCTCATCATTTCCTGCCACTAATCCATCTCCTATATGACTGGTTTGAACATTTTAGTCCTCTGAACAACTTCAGAAAACCACCAGTTCGATAAGAAAAAGAAAAAATGCTAGTATCAGAGACTCAGTTTTTCCTATTTCTATGCTATATTTCTATGCTATATTTCTAGCATTTACATTGACTGAAGAAATATCCTCATTCAGCTCTGTTTTTCTACTGATTCTTATCAGAATTACTGAGGTCCTTTTCCAAAAAGTAGTAATTTGTGTTGCAATAACCTCTTGTTTAAGTGTTGTCTTTACTTCCTGGAAGTGAATAATAACTACACTCTGGATAACTTTATCCAAATACAGAAGAGTGAGGCTTAATAAAATTTAAATTGAGCTATATGTTTGCAATTAAAATTAATTATTTATGGTCAATGGAGAGGCATTAAGAAAGGAAAGTAATGGATCCCATCAGTTTTAAATAGTTTTAAACATTTGAAAAATAGTTCTTCTGTTATATCGATAATATATGAGAAATTCATGACAGTGAAGTAGAAGGATTTTACTACTGACCTGCATGACTTAGTTGTGGCTTTGTCACTCATAAATAATTTATTCAGCCCCGACTCGTGCCACTGAAACATTTATACCACAACACATCACTGTGTATGTTATATAAATATTTATTATGATGAATTATTAAAATGAGCAATGAATATTTATTCTCCTTGCAGTATGACTATATACATGCATGTATATTCTGTTTATATAGATATGCACATACATAAGTATTTAAGAAGGCCTTTACACATGGCTGTATATGCTTATGTKCTCTCCCATGCATATACTCTTATGCACATACACCTATATGCATATATGCATATATACSTGTATACACACAGCTGTAGCTCTGCCAGGATGCAAACCTGCCCTTTATAGATCTACATTATTTATAAATAAAAATATATACATGTAATGTGAAATTATGTACATTTAATTTTTTTATTATCTATGATTAATTCTGACAGGATCATGGCTTAGCTGCAACTATCATAACCAAAGCAGGGCAAAGGCCTCAGCTGAGCAGTATCTGAGTCTCTGAGAACACAGCATCTTTCATTAGCCAAGATTTACAACACAGGAGAATTCTTTCAGCCACTATTTTCACACGTTCGCCCGCTTATACCGAAAAATCCCTATATAGCTTTCATGATATCCAAAAAGCATTTAAAGGAACAAAGTCAGACTGTGTTTCAGAAGCCTCCCTACAATAGATGCCTGTTGAATGCTGGAGACTGTCTGGATGCATCTATCTAATCATATCTGATTTCATAGACTGTTGGCACATTTTTAAATATTTGCCAGGAAATCATATGACAGCAGAGACACAGAGAATAGACAAAAAGCTATGACCATCACTTGGAGAACAGAGCCAAGGGAAAAAGCTTGGGAACCAGACATGAGATGCATTTTCCAGGCTCTGAGAAACTTTTCATACAAACGTTGCACACCATGACATAAAACATTCCAGAGCTGGTTGCACATTTGAAATATTAATAAGAATGTATCAAGTTCCATAGACAGCCTCCTATTTCCCCCATTTGAGATGTACAAAGCAAAAGATTAACACCACTGGCAATATTTGTGTCAGGCCATACTGATTAATTTAATATTCTGATTGGATGAGCAGCAGAGCTTTAACGGCTGTTAACTTTCTGGCAAGCAGTACTGAGAAGGTGATAATGAGATTAACATTTGGAGGACCTGATTTGCTTTTGCACTGTACTTAATTACTACTTTGACACCAACTGGTAGGCACTATGGCTTGTGYAGATATGCTGATAGGTATCCTTATTTGCTAAACTATATGACTGGCTTTAAATAAATATGTTAAATTCTATGTTTTCAAAATTATTTTGYGCAAGACAGGAAAAGTATGTAATCTTTTGCTAAAAAGTGCTTTAAATATGGTATTTGAAATAAGTATGCCTATGGGAATTTAAAAAAAAAAAAAAAGAGATTCACCAGAAAAGTTACACATTTGTTAGGTTAGGAAATGTCGGAATAAAGTACAAATTGCCAAAAGTCAATTTGACAGGGCTTTTGCAAAGGAAATTGAAACAAATGTTAAAAAACACTTGAGCTCTATTAATAAAAGCAGAATATGGGTGGGGAATGAGACATTTCTAATGYTAGGATTGGGTGAAGATTTTGGCATTTCCCTCTCCCTTAGGGAAAAAAAAAAAAGATGCATGCTTATTGATTTAGCATTCAGTGAAATGCTATAGGTATCTTAGGTATATCTTAGGAAGTTTAAGTAAAATTTTAAAACCAAAATAGTTTATGTAACCCTTCCCCAAATGACGACTAACCTGACACTTTTCTTTATGAGGAGAAACAATTTTCTAAATAMGTGGAAAGTGGTATTGAGGAGCATTGTTGGTTGACAAGACAGACAACAATAAAGCTATCAAGTTGAATGAATTCATTACAGAGAAGGCTAACAATTGGTCCTGAGATTAATTTTATTGAGCATTTTCTTTCAAGAGTTTGTTTCKAAAGGCTGGAAGATGAAATCTGTATTGACATAAAAGCTCTTGTTGTTACTAGATGGTTCACCAAAAAAAAACACTGTAAGGTCCATTTATACACAGTTTTAGAGCTGAAGAAGCAAATGTTTTAAAGTGTCCCTTTCAAATACAGAAGTATGAACTTTTACAAAAGTACATGAATAAAATTTAAGAGAGACTTCATTTGAAGCATCTATTATTTTGCACCCAAACTTCAAGCTGAAACAATCGTTGTAGAAATATCAGAGCACAGTGGGACTGCTAACACATACTGAGTATGTCCTTCAGGACCATTCTCATCCCGATAGCAGATGTGTTGGAAGAAAGGAAATAGAGAGAGAGAATCCAATTGACATGTATACAAAAACCCATTTTACAGTTCTACAACTGTAAATGCAATTTTCACACATTATATAAGTTCATTTACACTCTTAAGGCGGTGAAAAAAAAGCTTCAGGCTAAATGAGAACCAAGCCTTTAGCTTCCCTTCATAATAACTAATTGATATCCCTTGCAGCTCGTTTTTGCTGACAAAATAAGTGTGGTTTAGATATGAAAGATCACACTCAGCAAAAGAGAGCCTGGAATGATTTTCTTTTTTTTTTTTTCCCAATCAATTCATTCTGCAATATTAGGCATGTTATTTTGTTTTTCCTTACCTGAATTCATATTTTCCTCCTTCACAACACTAAACATTTACTCACTAATTTGGGACCAATTCAATGAAATCATGACACACATGGTTACATTGCTAGATAATAGACAGCAATTCATTTGCAAAACAATGATTTCTATATTCCTRCTATAGGCCCTTCAGTTTTGCAGAATTTGACACTTTCAAATCATTTAGTTTCAGCCTCACCACTGAACTTTGATGCCAACTTCAGCGCAGACATTTGTAATAACTTCAAGTTGAAACAATCAAATGGGACAAACACTGAACCAGCTACAGGAGAATCTATAGTCAYTCTGAGTGGGTATGTAATACAGGAGCTCATGCTTAAAGCTTCTACAGGGACTCTGCCGTGTCCTTGCCGTGCTAAGATGAAGGTGGACCTGTCACATGAGAGCAGTGAGTCTGACACTTTGGGAAGTCTTTAGATTTGTTCTGTGTGTGTTGTGTATTTGGTTTGAACAAATACAACCATTAACRTTTTAATTTACTATAAGAATAAAGGCAGTCTTAAATCTAAAACAGATAAAGCCATAACTTCCTACACTTTAAAATTCCTCTCTACATGACCACAACGTCTGTAACTTAAAACCTATCAGAAGCAATAAGAGAAATAAATTTAAATGAAGCTGGAACAAAATAATTAATCAATGATTCTGAAGAAGTTAAGTTGACTCTGGTAGGGCTTGAACTTTTGGATCTATGGTACATTCCCAGTGATTCTTTAAAAAAAAAATGTGAAAGAGCTAGACTTATTTGAAATATCTACAGCACAGCTTGAAAGTGTTTAGACTGAATCACAGATCTTTGGCACTCCACATAGGAGAGCTATTTCTTTTCTTTTTTTTTTTTTTTTTTGAATTATTTTTCTGATCAATTAGAAATAAATGTCTCCTTCAGTAATATTTTACTGAAGTAAAACAGCCATTGACATGACAGAGGTTTTTCTAAGTTGTTCAAGAGACTGGGTAACTTTGGTTTTGTTTAAAAAAATCTAAATGTAATGAAGCAACCTAGACCTAGCTATCAAACCAAGAAAATAYTAGAAAGCAGATGATTATAGTACTACTAATTGTTAAAAAAGGACTAGCACTAACACACAAAGGATATGCARATATACATTTGAGTTCTAGCATTTGTTTGTGTTAAAGTGCAGATTTATATTCCTAACAGAGCTTTCTAGTCACACCCTGGACATTACACATCTGTCTGCCCACTGTAAGCTTTTTTTGTTGTTGTTATTTACTTCACTAACATTTGAAATCCCATCCAAGGCATCTTGCTTATTAAAATGGAGAGGCTTCAAATTTGCTTTCACACAATCAGAGCTAATTGTCTGAGACAATTTACATCCATCAGTGCAGTGTTTTATGGCTTTCAGACTTAGTGCAAAATGAATAAATAAGAGAGTTGAAATCATTATTCTCTTTTATTACTAGAGATGTGCTGGCTAATCTGAAAATAATTTGAATGCTAGAGACCCATCAAACACTTGACATCTGTCAAGCTCTAGGTTCAGCTGCTAATTCACAATCTGTGCCATTTAGTAGCCTTCTCTCTTTCTATCCTGACATATCTCAGACAAAGAGAAAAGTTGAAGCTAGTCCTTGAGCATGTGTATTCTTTTCTTTACATGCTTGAAGAACTATTCAGAAAGAACTACGATTTTGTTCTTTGGTTTAGATCAGTATTAGCTTTATTTTCATGCTGTTGGAGGGGGTGCTCTGGGAAATTTTTATGAGCAATCTCAGACATCATTGCTATGTTAGCATCATTATCAGAGAGAAGTAGGAGAAAAAAAGACCATCTGGCAATCACCACTATTTATTTCCCTCACCTTCACACAAGTTGTATCTGACAGGTTTAGGAAAAAGTTCACAAAAAAAGTGAAAGAGACAACAGAGCAAACAAAACATTTGAGGGAGGTGGGAAAATAAGAGTGGAAAATAATCTGGTCAGAGAGAAAAAGAAAWGCAGAGAGACACATTGYAAGTATGAAATTGGAAATATTTGATGAAAATTGGGTAAGAAAAGTAAGAGAACTGGAAAAGGGGAACTATATTATATATTGGAAATGGAAAAGAAAACATGTAAAGAAAATGATSTAGCTGTGAGTGAAACATCATATAAAGAGAAATGAAAGAGGATTAGCTGCAAATCCATTCCAAAGATTCAAAAAAGTTCAGGAAGGGAGAAGAATATTATCTGCTGCGTGAAAACCCCTCCTGATCTTCCATTCAATAGAAGATGAACATGACATTATAACCAAGGAATTTTTTAAAGAAACGTAATTACAGATATTAAGCCATTTTTGTAATACTGTGACAGATGTATGTGTGCTATATTCTATTCCTATTTCTTTCATACGTTTCTTTTGGGGGAATATATGTCTTCATACTGCAAAATATCCAACAAAAATCACCACCTGGAATCCAGCACTTTGACAYAGAGTTGGGCTATGGCTGCAGCATTTTGAAAATGAGAGGGTTTTTAGGGATAACTCAGCTTCAGAGAAAACTCCCTTTYAGGGCCCCAAAAAAATCAGGCTTTCTTTTGTCCCAAACAAAATAAGTTGTAATAACTCTTGAATTTTCATACTAAGATGYTTGATATTCAGATCCAGGTTCAGAGAGTATGTAAATACAAATTATTTATATACACTTTTAACAGAAAAGATTTTAGTATCACTTAGCAGGAGGGTCTTAGCTTCTGATTATGTACTCAAAAGACACATTAAACAGCAGGTCTCAGTGTATCTTTTTAATACGCCTAATTTTAATACTCCTAAATCTTCTACAGTTTTACTCACATTAGAACGCTTTTTCATAAATGTCTTCAGGGCTAAACAAATGTTATTGTCAATCTTCAACTTTGAATTATGATTTTTTTTTCCAAATTTAATACCATATGCAGCTTTTAAATCTGGTAAAATATTACTGATGTTTAATATTCATAAAAATTAGAAAATTCAATGAGATAGAGAAAAATGTGAAATATCTGAATCTTTCTTAGGAATATGCGAACTTGGAAGTATGCATAAATCCAAGCTATGGAAAGTATTTAAAAATAATCTTATTCTTAATGGCCTGTAATTGATTCATCTGAATCAGTATTTGCATTTCCAAGTATCAATGCATAGCTTGATATCTAACAATGCATAGCTTGATATCTAACAACTTTATTGCAAGTTTAATTATTGAAGTCATTATCATCAGTAGTAATATATTAACATCTACAGAACCTAAAATATACAAGAATTTTACACTTGCACTGAACATAAGAACCACCCAAGAWATTTTCTTAGCCCTGGAATGCCATTGTGCACCATGGCTAAATTTGGAGAGCCATCACAGAATCATTATTATCAGAAAAGCCCTTCCAGATCATTAAGTCCAACTGTACATGATCACCATCGTACCTATTAAACCRTGTGCCTAACTGCCTCATCTATATCTTTCTTGAACTCTGTTAGGGACTGTGACTCCATCACTTTCCTGGGCAGCCTGTTACAATAATAGATAATTCTGTTCCAATAATCCAGCACTCTCTCCACGTAGAATTCTTTTCTTACTATCTAACCTGAACCTCCCCTGAAACAACTTGAAGTCATTTCCTCTTGTYSTATTGGTAGTTATTTTGGAGAAGAGAGAGACCCTCGCCTCCCTACAATCTCCGTTCAGATAGCAGTAGACAAGCGGTAGAGCTTGGCCATCTAACTCTTTCATGGCAATTCTGTCACACAGCACAGGACCATTTCCAATCACTAGACTGTATGCTGCTGCTGTCCTGGAGAGGAAGAGAAGGTAAGATGTACTACATGTCATCTGTCTGGCTTCTATTTCAGAGGATTGTCCCAGGCATATTTGCTGTAGTAGTTTAGATATAGCTTATGTACCAGTTGATACACTGCATCAAGCAATAAATAACTGTTGTCTTAAAGAGACTGTTGTGAAAACAGAATGAAGCAGTAATATCTCTTTAAAACAAATAAAGACTTGAAAGATGAGTGAGTGACATATTTTGAAAACCAATTAAATCCCACATAAACAGACTCATTTTTTACTGAGCTGAACTTAATAAGTGTAGCGTGTATAACCCTTTTCAAAACTTAACAATGAATGTCATAAGACAAGACTAAAAGGAAAAAAGTGGAGAAGTTCGTCTTGAAATTAAACAGCCTTTTTGTGGTGAAAACTGAGCTGTTTTTGTAATGTGGTCCCAGATTTTTACAGAAAATCAACAGCTAAGGGTCCTTTCCTTTATGATTCTATCTGCTGGATTATACAGAAGTACTGGTGGCATTTGCAGACACAGTCTATCCCCTGCAAGGTGATGGGCAGAATATGACTCAGATTATCTGCTGTTAACATATAACTCATATATTTTGTTAGCACACTGCAGTTAAAGTGCCATAAGGCTTAATTTATGGTACGCTTTGAGATTTTCAAAGATTCAAAAGTGTGAAGCTTTTCTATTTTAAGTGTACATTTTTATTTATATTCCTATATTGACAGGAGTTAAATTACAATATAATATACATGACAATTTTCATAAGCTAATGTATTTTATTTTTAAAATCAGATTGATTAGAACTAACTCATTTAAAAATTAAAGAAAAAAAAAAAAAGAGAAGATCTTAGTAAATCTACCATATAGATGAGTTTTCACTGAACTTAAGCATTAACACTGTTGTAGTTGTGACCAGAATATGACTCAGATTAAAATTCATTTTAGCACAGATTGATGCTATTTTTGTGATCTATGTAAAAGATAGAAGAGAGAAGACTAAKAGTAATCAGTAACCTCTGTTTGAGAAATGATGTGTCAGGTACAGTATGAAGCAAATGATCCCCTGATGTYGTACATCAATTAGACATGTACAATAATTGTGCAAGGATAAGGATTTGTGAATGATTTTTTAAAATGATTCTTATCATCAGGACATGATCTGACTTTAATGGATCTGCAGATTAAACAATAGCTGAGAATCTGTCCCTTAAAAACGTGGATTTTTTTTCTATATCAGACACTCAGGATTATTTGTTATAGTTTTAGAGAGTAGTCAGGAACTTATGCTTAAGAAAAGAGTATAAAACCAAGATAAATATAGCTTCCTCCTACCTTGTGGCAAACAGAGGATAGAATCTGAGACTGGACCCTGCAATAAGATTTGCTTCAAGATGCCAAGTGGGGGAGATCTATCTGCATAGATGTGTCATACTTTTGAACTTTAAAATACTTGCATATAATTTAGTTCAGTTCATTCCCAAGYTCTGGTTTTCAAATTATTCACATTGCAGAAATGTTAGTTTATTGCTGTTTCCTACTTTGGAGGAAACAAGAATTCTCATGCCATAATTTGAGGAAAGTCACTCATACTGGCAAATTCATATTATGAAGATCACAAAAATGAAAAGGGAAGTAGTGTCAACAGCATCCTCTATATTTGCTTTTAATATAGGAATGTTCCATTATTCATATTTCCAATTCCCTTTGGGTATAGAATATTTTGTTTTAGAATTATTGCTAAGGAAATGACAAGAGGCTACTTTAATATTGAAGTCTGCAAGTTGCCTGAGCCTATGTCCTTTCCTTATACTTTATTGTATAAAATGGACCTTTTACTGTAACTGAGATTGAGGATTATCTACAGTTTCAAGAATAAATCTATAGATGGATTTTGCAAGACTCAGGGAACTAGAGAGGAAGCTGATGTAAAAATGTAAAAAAGTTAAATTCTTACATTCACTTTTTATGTATAACTGAGTCCAAATATTGAAAAACCTCTGGGTTAGGTTAGAGTTTGGGAATATAACTTCTCAATAATTAAATTCATTATTACCTTTTACAGGACCCAAGAATTAGTTAGACAGAAATTATTATTCAGAAATTCTAAAAACTTCTGGTCTCCTGCAATACTTTTACAAAGCCTTGAAAAACATATTGGATTATCTTTGATGAAGATTAGCACTGAAGTGGGRCAATAGCAATCTCCTGGTAGTTACCAATCCTTTAGGCAAGATAATATTTGTTTTAAATTTGGATTAAGGCAAGGTAGGGTCTGATTATTCTGTTACAGTTTATATTAGAGCTAGAAATGAGATTTAAGATTGACCTTGGGAATATAAAACATCCGAAGCTTGTTTTGTTACTGCAGTGACAGAAGTTAGGAAGAGGGAATGCTGTCTATGGAAGACATTACCATGTGTTTCTTTCTCTGTAGGGACCAAGGTAGACAATGAGTTGAAACTGGAGTGAAGTATGGGTTTGGGGAGGGACTTGGGGATAAGTCTTCACAGTTCACATTAACAGTCACTGAGAGGACCACAGAATCAGGGAAAGGTCCAAAGACTCACGTTCTTTTTTAGGTGCAATTGGTCCTTCAATAATTACAGTTAAGTTTAATTAGGGTCAGAATTCAGGAATGTTGCTAGGGTTAGAAGTTGAGAATGTACACATTTAAAGCCTTGATTACTTCTGGATTCAAAAGTGCCTGCAGGCCTATGAAGAGGCCACGATGTTAACAGGATCGAAATAATAGGATCTCATTTAGCTCAGGGATTTATTTCCTGACTCTAATTAGCATTATAGTAAGGATAAGGTTAGGAATAAAAAGGACTTGAAAATCTTTATTTTCCAGCTTACTAAGACTTACAAGGACTGCAGAGTCATACAAGAAGTTGGCTGCTTCTTCATAGATGTGGCTGTTTACATGAGCTGTGAGAGTAGTGAAGGGTCTTATGGTTACAGCTTGAATATTTAATTTATTCCAAGCCTTTTGTTTTGGTGCCCACTGCAGAGTTCACTGGATTAGGAAACTGACATTTATTGCTCTACTCTCCCTTACAGGCCTTCCCTCTGAGAGGATGTAAGGACTCTACATACACTTAGGGTTAGGGTTTGGGAATGAAGAGCCTCCTTGGCCTCAATACATCTGCCAGCGTCTGCAGAATTAAGAACAGGGTTAGTGTTCACAAACACCACAGTCTYAGCTTTTCTTTAAGACTGTAGATATTTTAGCCATTTTAGATGTAATATTTTAGCCATAAGTAGGGCAGATTTTCAGTTAGCACTAGATCTTTGGAGTACACAGGCACGTGTAACGGAACGTGGCACGGAAAAACATAGAAACAGTTCACTGGTCTCTTTTCAAAGTCAGTGGCCCATACAGGATGCTCCAGTATTTTGGAATTGCTGGCTGTCAGTTCTCAAATCTTCTCTCAAATCTCAAATCAAATGAGGGTTACCTAATCCTCATTCTAATAATACTGATGGAATCAATCTAATATAACTGCTACCCAAATCCACTCTCAGCAACAAACACCAGAGAGAAACTGTTTCTCCAGAAACTGTAATTTTGAACTGAAGTCCTGTTCCATCAGTTTTAATATTAATAGAGGCAGTTCCCTGATGTAAATAAGGGAGGTGTGACAGTAACCCCCAATGGTGTAGGGAAAACCACATCAGGGCAGGGACATTSCTAAGGAGCTAGAGCCTATGGGGAACCCACACTGGAATAATAGAAAAGCATGAGGYCAGGAGTACCAATAAGGACCTTGTACACTGACCCCAATCTCTTACACCATTTTTCACCTCACCACAGGGAGGTATAACATGCAATAAAATCAAGGGRAGTGAAGAACAGAAAGGATGGAGGAGAATTACCAGACCAAAGCTGAGCTGCTTTATTAAGGGATCTGATATAAGATGTGGGCTGATCTAGAAATCTGCCATTTTCCTCTTCAGGTGAAGATCTATCAAGTATTCAGTGGAAGGTTTAACTATGAAAGAGATCTAGCTAAGGTTAGGGCATACAATCCTTCAGGAATGTGGTTATTAGGGGACAGAGTCAGACCTGAGGTGAGGTGTTGCACATATCAGGTACATATCCCTCTGAGTTCTGGAAGACGGGACCTTTAGGTGATTTAAGCATGAGAGTAGGCTGATCTGAAGACCTGGGAAGGGGAGTCYCTCTCTGCAAGGATAGAGATTCCAAAAGGAATCTGTGGTTTCTGATAAGAAAATAAGCAAATATGAACTCCTGAGGTAATGTGGAAGTGCCAGCAGACCTAATGCCAAACTTAAAGGCAAATCTTAAGAGGGGAAAATCTTATTTCTGTCTTTGTAACTCAGTTGTTAAATCTATTATCTTCCCTGTTACCACAATTATGTTTCACTTTATAAATTTATCTAGTCTACATATAAAGCATACTCACATACTAAACGTACTAAACYATACTAAAACATACTTTGAACATACTGAAATAACACCAATGACTAACTAAATTTTATACCTCCCTTTTTGCTGAAATATCACTGATAACTCTCTTCTCTAATCATGTGTTATATTCAAGAGTACAGACATCTTCACTGGTAAAGAAATTCTGTAGTACACTGTCATTTTTGTCTACTTCCTCTCTCATTGACTTGGTAATTTTAGTGATAGGACTGCATTTTTTCCCATTTCTGATTAGAAAGTCAACCTAAGAGGGAAAAAAAAGTGCAAAGTGCTTTGTTTTCACTGTTTATAGTCAACAATAAAAGTTAACTAAAACTATGAAGAGATAAATTATTATCTTTTSATTTTCTTTATAGAAATAAACATTGCTTACAAGTTCAACTGATGAATGGAACTGAGATATTTACTTTCAAGCGCCTTTCAAAAGTGCCAATGATTATGATATTACTTTCTTGTATTATACTAATGTCACTTTCCTACATGCAAGCTTCATTTTCCTTATAATCATCAAGTATTCAAGAGAAAGCAGCTGGAAAAAACAGTTTTAATGACAAAAAAATGTTTCTTCAGAAGGAACCCCATCAGGTGAGTTGCCATCTCAGGCTCTTATATCTCTATGTGACATAGGAACATTAAGGTTAAGAAAATTAATATTGAATTTCCTACAGCATTTGTTAAGCAAAACATATARTGGATGAAAATTTTTAACACAGAATTTAACAGATCCCATTAACAGTTTTTAATTGTAATTTCTGTTATATTTGATGTGTTGAATTTGAATCTTGATGACTTTCATTAAGTTACTACCTGACAGAACAGGATCGGGGAGCAGCACAAAAGATCTTGATACGTATGACTCATTTACCTAATGAGGTAAGCTCGAGAGAGGTGACCGTCCTCCTTTACTCGGCCCTGCTGAGACCACATCTGGAGTATTGGGGGCAGTTCTGGGCTCTACAGTGCAGAAGGGATGTGGAGCTGCTGGAGAGAGTCCAGCGCAGGGCTACCAGGATGATCAGGGGCCTGGGACATCTGCCCTATGAGCAAAGGCTGAGAGGGCTGGGCCTGTTCAGCCTGAAGAAGAAAAGGCTGGCGGGGGAGTCTGATAAGTATTTATAAATACTTCAAAGAAGGCAGTGAGGAGCATGGGGCCAGCATCTATTCAGTGGTGGCCACTGACAGGACTAGAGGAAACGACCACAAACTGAAGCACCAAAAATTCCACAGGAACTTAAGGAAAGAATTCTTGACAGTGAGGGTGACAGAGCACTGGAAGAGGTTGCCAAAAGAGGTTGTGGAGTCTTCTTCTCTGGAGACCTTCAAAACCCTCTTGGATACAGCCCTGTGCCACACACTCGAGGTGATCTTGCATGTACAGGGAGTTTGTACTAGGTGATCTCTAGAGGCCTCTTCCAACCTTAAGRATTCTATGATAAGGGCAATGGTAGTCTGTGTTGAGTACAAGAAGGAGTTTTGTCATCAGTGCTTGACCGTAAATGAAATGCTCCAGCTCAGCACAGGGATCAGAAGTCATCAGACTGACAGGATCCCCAAGTGGCACCGGAATTAGAGTTTATAGCTCTCACCAATAATAGAACAGAAGCTGAAAGAAGAGAAGTGTTCTTTATTTCATCTSTAAATGGATGAGAAACACCTCATCTGCATAGGTGAATCATGACAAGAATGAGCACTCCTTTCCTAGAACTTCAATATTGCTAATGGTGAAAACAAGCAGAATTCTCCCTGAGACTCTGCTATGRCCAAAGTGAGAGTCAACTACTGGATTCCATATGTTTGGCTTGAGGACAGAGGCAGAACTCACTTGTTATTTTTTGTTGTTTTTTTCTTGCTTCTGCAAAGGCAATATTTGAGACGCTACAAGTAAGAGCCATTCCAAAAAGACTGCCCATGTGACTCAGCTCTGGTGAGGCCGCACCTGGAGTACTGTGTTCAGTTCTGGGCACCCCAGTATAGGARGGACRTGGAGCTTCTSGAGAGGGTCCAGAGAAGGGMAACCAGGATGATTAAGGGAATGGAACATCTCTCGTATGAAGAGAGGCTGAGTGAGCTGGGCCTGTTTTCTCTGGAGAAGAGACGGCTCAGAGGGGATATGATTCAYATGTATAAGTTCAGGAAGGGAGAATGCAGGGAGGAAGGGGACARGCTGTTCTCACTGGTGGCCAGCGATAGGACGAGGGGTAATGGCCACAAGCTGAAGCATAAGAAGTTCCGTCTCCAGGTGAGGAGCAACTTCTTTACTGTTAGGGTGACAGAGCAGTGGAACAGGCTGCCCAGGGGGGTTGTGGAGTCTCCTACTCTGGAGGTCTTCAAAACCCACCTGGATGCCGCCCTGTGCCACATGCTGTAGGTGTGCCTGCTTGAGCAGGAAGGTTGGACTAGATGATCTCTAGAGGTCCCTTCCAACCTTAAATATTCTGTGAATCTGTGAATCTGTGAGATTTTTGTCCTCTTTACTACACTATGCAAATACTAATAAGCAATATTCTTAGGAAGGAAAAGAAACTTGAGCTAGTAGCAACACAGAAGAGGATCCCAAATTTTAACTTTTAAGCCTTGTTTCTTCTAATCTGGAGAYTTAGGTTAATCCTTAATTTAAGATTTTAGGAATAATGGTAAACCTGATTTATATTTTTAATTCTACTGATCAGATTTTGATAGAATAGATGGATGTGAATATAAATACAAATACAGTGTTCCAAGTATACAGGTATTTGTTGCTCCTGTTATTTTCCTTGCTTTTATACAGAAAAAAAAAAAAAGACTTAGCTGTTATATTTGCCTGTACTAGAGACTCTGTAGAAGATACTGACAGTTTGATCCTTTGACATTTAAATGAATAGGGCAAAAGCAGTCTTCAGTGCTTCAGATTTTTGCTCTGGCTCTAGACTTGACAATAAGAGATCAAAGAAGTTATAGAAGTGTGAAATGAAAGGTGGAGAGGGAAAGTGAAGAGAAAAAGTCGTGAGTATTGAATATTCAGTCATCAAGCGTGATTAATGTATGTGATTTAAGGCTAAAAACTACAAAATAATAAAACTTTGACTGTTTGTCTGATATGGCTATTATTAAACAYGAATCAATAGCTGAAAACCCTCTTAGATCAGTCAAGAATTTGCAAGTAATAACAAAGTGTAAGTTTGATTATGGCAGCACATTTAGCTCGAAAAAGGCTTCAACTACATTCTTTTTTGGCTGGTCAAGAGATCAAAAGCAAAAGCCTAGAAGGACTGATATCTAAATGTTAATATTACACTCAATTTATTTGTAGGAAGGTCAACACTATTTTTAAATACTTTATTAGTGATATAATTTACCCAGAGCAGCACAAAATCATTCATGTAGAGAGGTGATAGTATAGCAAGTAACCTAGCTGTGCTTTAATCAAAACAAAAAGAAGGCTGAAAAGCAAGACTGTGCTTGCAATTTGCCAGAGAAAAACAGGATGATGGTGACAGATCACATCAAGCCTCCTGTAGATAAAAAGTACATTTCCCCCCAAAACACACCAACCCAAACCCCAAAATATGACAGCCAATTTTTGTTTCAAAGACAGTCCCATTCTGCTTTTCTAGTGCATCTAGGGATGAAATTTCCTTGCAGTTAATGATTTTGTATCTGAAATTGATCTAATTTACTTTTTAATTTTCAACAGAAATAACAGCTGCATTGCACCAATGTCTAAGCATCTATGATAAGCAGAATTATTCTCTTTGAATGAATCCTACCAGTTAGCAACACAGGGAGCCTAATTCTCACTTCCACATTTCTGACAATTGAAATAGATCCTGGAACACAGTTTGTATTGCCCAAGTGACTCTGTAGGAACTGGAGAGCCCTACATTAAAGTGAAATTTCTATTATGCCACTATTAATTTCTTTTAAGACTGTATTTTTTTTTTGCAGCACATTCCAAATTTATTGGATTGCTGCCCAAATAACTTTGGACCAAGTATTTCAATAACAGTAGTAGTCAGAAAAGTGCACTTTTTTGATTTTGTTTTTACAGTAAAATAAAACTATGTTAGCAAAGTGAAAAGCAGGCAAAGCAAAAGGACTAAAACGAAGTGGACAAGCTRGGCAGAATTATTTCCTGAAAACTTTTCAATTCTAAACTGTATGTAAAATATTCCTAAGTAAAAGATTAGCACTTGCACTTATAAAATAATATCCTAAACCTCATTCACTAGGTAAATGATGACAGGGTTGGTGTAAGTGTGGTGGAGAGCTTTAAGGGGGGTTGCAACAGACAGAAAAATTGGAGAGAGGGAAGAGTAAAGTGGCAAATCTGTAAGATTTCAGAAGGAAATATTGCTCCCTGTGTGTGACAGCACAGG
Organism: Nothoprocta perdicaria; assembly: GCF_003342845.1. Classification (NCBI taxonomy): domain Eukaryota; kingdom Metazoa; phylum Chordata; class Aves; order Tinamiformes; family Tinamidae; genus Nothoprocta; species Nothoprocta perdicaria. The sequence goes on from NW_020455093.1 coordinate 5,274,347, forward strand.
AATGCACATAGGAGATTTTCTGGACAAGCAGAGAAAGGAATCAGTTCACATCACTGAGAAGATCCAAACTGTGGAGCACCTAACAGGAAACGCTGGCATCCTGATGGTACCCGACGCTGTCTTCTCCGGGCATGGTATGCTCTGCTTTAGGAAATACAGGTCTTCTCATCTCTGGCTACTAGGAATGTTATAATAACCAGGTAGAACAATCGTTAAGGTGTCTGTTTCTTGCTAAAAATAGCAAAATATTAAAAAGAAGAGCATACTGAGTTAATTTGGTGTGTATATATATATATATATATATATATGTTGAGCAGAGAAAAGGCCCTCATTTCAATTTCCTAAAGCAATACAAATTTTCTAACATTTCAGGAATCTTGCAAAGGCAAAAAGTATGCATACTTGTATTTTGTTTCCATTTTCCTTTTAAGTTACAACCTTAACAAAAATAACAAAAATAAGAAAAATAAGAAAACCTCATCTTTTTATTCAAATAGGGAAATACATAGGACTTCAGCAGGGAGATTTTACAGAYACAATCATCCAAACTTCTCTACTGATACTAAGATTTATTTATTTTGCCTTATGGTTTCTCTCAAAGAGGCTCATAACCAATTTTGTTAGTCCTGTAGCTTACTCGAGAAACCACAGTAAATCACTCTATATTAGGACTTTTTAACATGAACTGATGTCTGATTTATTTAGATGGGAATGAACAGTAGCATTGCACTTTGCCTCTGTTAGTGCATCAGGGCCTCTGCTACTAGAAAATGAAGTTGTTTGCTATTATAAAAAGTCAGTCTATATAGATAAAAGCATTTCTGAGTGACCTGATCCATTAAGCACTTTCCAGGTATATGGCTTTCTACCACCAGGGTCAGTGGGAATTCTGCATACAGTAACAAGGAGTCCTGTCAGTAGCTAGTATACTGGAATCCTTTTTTTTTTTCTGGACAAAATTATATACAATTATTTTTTCCCCCTAAATCCAGCCAAGTATTTAAGTCCTCAAAGCCCAYACTAATTCCTTTAAAAAATGTCTGTGTGCTTTTTATTATGTGAATATAAGTGAATATAAGTTGGTGAATATAAAATCCAGAAAGAAAAATATCGGCACAGATATTTGTACGCAACATATCTTGCAGCTCTTTCACTTGAAAAAAATTTGGTAAACTAAGTACTTCAATCTACTCATGGCTTGCGTATTAAAGGACAAAATTATTTGACCTATTATTTCAAAATTAATTCAAAATTTGATCTCTTCATAAGGCACAGGTGGTTGAAAAGTTCTGCTTCATTTTAGGATAAAAAAGGATTAGAGGTGTGAAGAAGAGATTTCCTAAAAACTTTTGCATATTTTTTTTCCCCTCAGTCTTTATTTTTCCCATAAGTTCTTCAGGTTCATATTTTATAAAGAAAATGTAGATAAGTTCTTTCGAATTCCTCACAAACTGTTCCCAAAAACCTCTGCTTACCGAAAATGGTTTTCAGCAACACAGCTATGACCACAGCCAGACACCATAACTTTCCTTAACATAGGTATATTATTTATCTAATTTAGTGTTTATTCTTATTACTGACAACTTCATCCTTAGTCACACCACTTGTACAAGTCTCTCATTCAGAAGTACAAGTATCTTTGTCTGCTCATGGTTTCCTCCAGTTTGTACCACAGATGCAGTACCATAACATTTCCATTACTATATGAAATACTTTTCTAATTTAATGGGTAGGAGTGTTGCATTCCTGTGACCCTCATTCAAACCCGAGAAAGCCTCTTAAGTAGAGGCTTTGYGGCATTTCAATACAGTAATAAAAGAGGAAGGCATTTTTGACCTTTTACTTCCACAATTACATTGGCTGATAAAACATTAAAAATAGACATCTTGGAAACACTACTGAGAATTTCTGGAATACTAGAACTTCCTTGCACTTATATTAATGGAAAGAAATCTAGTCATGYACTGTCATTCAGTAGCACATTACATTCAAGGTATTTTTTCTACAAATGATAGAGCTAGAACTATTGACTCTGTGGCATCAGTGATTTACACCTCCATTTAAATGTTTGAATAAAACAGAAAATAGGTTCTTTTCTACACTTTATTTCCAGTTAAATGACTTCTTAATGTAGATACTGAAAAGCTGAGTAGATATTTCAATAGCAGTGTTGTAAAGCTGAAGAAAGATGAATAAAGTTCAGGCTCTCAAGTGTATATCAAAGTATCAACACAGTGTGGTGACTCTGCCTGTATCATCATTCCTGTGTTTTTTTACCACATAAAAATAGTCTAGTTTTGTAGTGCATGGCTTATCATAATTAGTCAACTGAAAATTAGGCAACTAAGTTGGACTTTGTATCCATATCCTCTGTAATGAAGACATATACCTATCTTACGATGGAATGAATCACCCTTTTTAAGTGCATCTAAGGTATGTAGGGTGAACCACATATAGGACATTAAAATCATTTGTCTTGATTGAGCTAAAAAAACAAAACAAAACAAAACAAAAAAAAGTGTAGATTTGAGGAACACCTAAGCATGACTGAGGCAATTCCCATCCTAGAAGATGTGGATCCATGTCCTTCAGGTTCACCATGCATTTTTCTCACTGATTTTCAGCATGCCATGATTGTATCTCACAGCGCTTCATGTTTCTCCTGGAAAACAAGAATATGAATAACCAGAGAACCCAGAGAATCCTGAGGAGCACTGGGAGGTCTATTTTATATATGCTAGAGTAGCTTTCAGATCAAATAATGACAGTGGTAAGGCTGACTGCAGAGCACTATACACTAGCAACCTGAATGTATATTAGTGTTTTAGCACAGGCGTTGGCGTCTCTGTCCACACAAAATTAGCTCTGGATTAAAGCCATGTACATCATTAGACAGAAAACTAGCATGCAAGTTTTCATGGGACAGAGTCAGTAAATTCTGCCATCTCACTTTCATAAAGTGACCGCTTTTTATCAGCCTCACAAGACAACRGAGGAAAAAGAGTTTACAAGTGGTATTTCAGAGATTACCTCAGCTGAGTAATCAAAGTGCATATATTATTTATTGCTGCTCTTGATTTGTGAAAATGTATTGCTCAAACAGTGCTCCCTTATTCTCTGTTCCTAGTAATCCTTCCTCAATATTTTCAACATAGACTTTTAGATGTGCAATTTCATTATCTTTCATTTACATAGTATGTTTCATCATCTAGGAGCACTTTACAAATTTAAGTATGGAATATAGAAAACCTGAGGCAGATTGCAGATGGCTTTTCTTACACATGCAGGGCCAGCCATTTCCCCCTGAGCATCCCTCCTCCCAGCTGCAATCCGTGCAATCTTCCCACTGCAAAGAATATTATACACAAATACCACCTGGACAAAGAAGTGGTCAGAAAGAGGAAATGTCATTGTATGCTGCTTTATTTGACATCAAGCAAGTGYTTCCTGAAAGGGGGAGTGTATAAACAGTTCTTACTGCTGTATATTGGTATTATTTCCTCTGTAAACAGGTCACCAAAAAAAAAGGACAAAAAACCATATATGTCTGGTTTTATACATTTGTGTGCATACATGTAGGCAGTGTCATTTCTTCTAATTGTTATTTAACAGTAAAAAATAAACACAATTTTAGAGAATTTTGCATCAAGTTCTGCTGTAMATATTGTGTAGCAATAATATACAGCAGTGCATGGGAACAGTCTTCATTTTGCGTTGAAGCAATCAGGGGGATTTTAGAGAGGTGAAATGTAATTACTTCTTACAAACTGGATCACAATACTTACATTAATTACATTTGAATACTATCTTTCAGTACAACAGCTCCGCAGACTTTTGCAGGTGTGAATGTCTGAATTACCCACTGGCTGCAAAACATAATTTGTAACCTTTAAAGACTAACCCAAACTGAAATGAACAATAGAGCAAGCTACACACAAGCTTATACTTATAGGCTTGGAGGGTTTTGAATCTTTCAGCATTGCTGCTCATTGAATAAGTGAATTAATTCTATTGGCTGAGAAGTATTCTCAGTGCTCACTCACGGCATACCTAATAGCAATGAAAATTCAGGACATTATACATGCATACAATGTGCTTATTCATGTGATTTCTCTGACAGAGCCTGAACATCCATTTGAGTATTTCTTGCTAGCTGTTTTCCATTTTTTATCTTTTGAACAACATCCAGCATTGAACAGCATTTTGAGCGGATATTTTAAAATTAATACTTTAATTGAAAATAAATCAGACAGATTCTCTGTGGAAACAAGCTGTCAGAACTGCTGAGGGAAATATTTGTTGTTTTGGGGAATATGCCTTTGTGGAGCTGAAAGTTTTTACATACAAGATGCTTATTCCAGCCATATGAAAGGSTAGATTACTTTTTTTACAAAACTGAACTGAAATGTATGCGAGCTTTTAAAATAAATATGCTTCTCAAAGAGACTGATGCAAAAGTCTGCCTATGAATTCTCTCTGCTAGAAATATGGCTTTTCTTGGTGAGAAATTCAGAAAGCAAATGTCCATTTATGCCACTGGGATTTACATATCTGAAATGCTTGTTGATGTGTATAAAACACAAACTGCCTAAAAACTAAGCTCACAGACCAAGTTCTGTGCCACAGGATTAAAGTAATGGGAGCAATCTGCACGGGAAGCATCTGACACATTTTTGGGCCAGCTGTCTGCAAATTGCCCCTTCTGCGCTAAGGTGCTGTGTGGTCTCTGCTTCACTGCGTCCTGCTGCAGCCCTGCTACAAAAGCAAAGCTGAAAGCCAATATTCAAATGAGGCCTGCACCCGAAATACTATTTTTCTCCATTAGAGGGTGGTCCCTCCTCATCATGGTTGAATTCCACTGGCAGCAGGAGAAGACCTGCAATGCAGTCAGCTGCGTCGGAGATGACACACGAATCAGGAGATATTAGAGGCTTTCCCCTCTCACGTCTCGTGAGCCCTTTTGAACACAGAAATTAAAGAAAATAAATGTGCATGGCCACAAGCCAAGTGTGAACACATACATGCAGTACCTGTCTTCACACGTATTATATATGCACTCAAACATATGCACCTGCACATATATGTATGCGTACCAATAAGACAGCTGAAAAACAGCTAACAAACAGCTTTGTTGCAGCAGCTGTAGCGAAGGAAAATGAATTCACCATTACACACTTATTCTTCTGTCAATATCATCTACCTAATTTTAGCCATGCCACTGAATTGCACATATTTTTAAAAACATTCAGCGTATATGCATAGGTGCACACAGACAAATGCTAGAAATAAATCTCTTATTAAAAAAAAATGTGAGGGTTAGGAATTTGAAAGCCAAAGAATGACAATAATCTATTTGCCATATAAATATTGCTCCACTCTTGTACGAACATGACCAATATAAAAACCCTTTCATCACATGATTGCATTCATTATTGTAAAACCCTAATTCCATGCAGGCAACTATTCATGCAGCATGTTTTAAAGCTTATATAGAATAGAGCTATACCTTTTTACAGTTCAAAGCTAATAATAACTATAATAAAAAATGCTCAATATAATTTRTTATTGTGCAATATGCTATGGAAAAAACATTGCAATGAAACTTAAGAAAGAATGGCTCTGACATAACAAAATTTCCTAACACTTAGTGTTGTATTACCTTTATAGTAGTAAAAAGTCTCATTTACTATCACAAATTGTACAAGTTGACATATAACACCTATAGAAAAGACCTTTGAAGATTTTTACTAAATTTTAAAACCCCAGAATCCCCTGGATCAGAGCCAGATAGAGATATTTGATCCCAAATAGAATTTGAGGATGTTGAGATCCCATGAAAGTAGACCACTTTAAACCAAACACATAACTGCACGGCTACTAGCTATGCAGTCACTAGCGGTTAAAAGAGATACCAGCTATTTTAAATTGTCATCGCTCCATTAGAGTCATTTCAAACTAGCAGAGGKCTTGATCCCTGATCACTGTCTGCACCAACAAAGGCATTTAATCTAACAGAAGTAACCTAGCAAGGGAACCAGTGAAACGGTGAAATGCTTAATATTGCTCATGTGTTTAAACRCTTCTGATCAGGAGCAGAGTATTTGTCTTCTCCTAGAATAAAACTTAATTAATTGCTAAGTGAAATGAATCTATTTTCTGAATATCATTTTTACTGTGTAATCTACAATGTATAGTTGAAAATCCTAAGAGTGTGACCCCTTATGAATGCTTACATATATGGATTTTTCAGAGTGTTGTCATAATCACCTCTCATAAAAACCAGAGACACAAATGTCAAAGATTTTGTTGTGTTTAGAAAGACCTATTTGGGAAAGACATCTAAGGAGAATAGACACATCTTTCATTGCTTTCCCTATTATTCTTCATGTCAAYGCTAAAAGAGACCATTGCACAAGAAACATTTTCTAAGTCCTTACCAACAAAATAAGCAACTAGAATACACTTTTTTTACTAATTTTGTATGGTCAGATTTTGAGAACTAAAGCAGGATTTAGTTCAGGATTGCTGTCCAGCCATCAGATTTCAAAGGTACACGGCATATAGGCTTGCCATCTATCAGCTCAGTTGGTCTGTGAGCCTCAAGCCTAATAAGATTGCATTTTAGAAACAGCACATGAACATTTCCTTGTGCACAGTATGGCAGAGTTGCAATAATCTATGAAAAAATGTCGATCTGCACAGTACATACCACAAAACAATTTATGCAGCAGAAATGTATATCAGTGATTTTATTAGAACAAGGCCATTCTTAGCCAGTGAAAGACTCAGAGCTGCTGTACAGACAAAGCTTAATATTCCTTCATTTCCCATGCAAGCCTGTTTGTCAAGTCCACAATGTCCCCAGTCCACTGTGCTACGTTTAATGCTACCTGGAGAGCTTTTTCATGCAAAGCTTGTGTTACTCATTCTACATATGGTGCGAAGTTCACAGATGAGAAACGCGAGTGCCTAAAATAAATACTACATGAACCCGGAGATGTGTGAGGGCCCTTGGGAGCTCAGCAAATGAAATGCCTATCAGTCTCTGACACAGCAGACGCTCCCTGYAATTGGCAGCTTCATGCTTCATTATGCATGGATCAGATATATAGGTATGGCCCCAGGCAAGCTCCCCGGTTTAATGGAGAGCTGCATGTTGGGAAAGGCAAATGTCATTTGCCCGTGAATTTAAAAGATGAGGGGAAAGGGGGGAATGGATTTGATTAATCAAATGTATGAGGGGTTTATTTTGTACCATTTATTCTAGAGTTGCCTCACAGCGAGTTATTCTCAGCGTTATAGTTGTTGTGCCTTTATGTTTTGTGGATGTGGCAATGTTTAAAAATGTAATTATTCTTGCCCACCGCACTGGGCAGATCCACAATAAATAACAAGCAGCCAGGTTTGTGATCTGCAGAAAAAAAAAAAAAAAAATCCTCTGCCTTTTTTAATCCTCAGAATAAGCACCACATTTAGAGCATGGGGTCAATAGACAGACYTGCTGGAATTGTGCAGGAGCCGTTAAACATCATTAAAACATATCATGCTGCCCTAATGAATAAAAATTATACTAGAGACTCAACTACTTCAAGATTTAAGTCATAGGTATTCCCTGAAAAGTAAAGAAATGGAAAAAAAAAAAAAAGAAAAAACCAAAAAACTAACAACGCAGTAGTTTGGTACACATACACATTTCTAATTAAAAGAAACAGAGAGAACAGCAAATCCATACTGATCCACAAGTAAATGAGGTTGAAGGGAGGAAAGAGAAAGAATAAAGGAGAAAATCATTACAACAATCTCTTACAAAATCACAAGCCCTAAAACGTTTACAGGAAAGACAACTGTATTTCGTCATTCTCTGAGAAAATTATGACTCTGAGGAATCTATTGAGCAAAAGGGCTACTAGGTATTGGAGTATCTCAATAAAAAGCCTTCTTTCCTTCTACAGCACTTTCATTCCTAAATTGTAATCATGACACGTTCTGTCATTTTAACTTCAAAATATCACTGTAAAATCTTTCTCCACCATGCTAGTAACAACCAAGCCTGTTGAGATCAGTTATGTATGTATTTATTCATATGTGTGTGTGTATCTTCTTTTCTTTGTGTTAATATTCTGTAAAAGAACAGTATGGAATTGTTTTGAGCCTAAAACATGGATGGAAATAAATTAAGCCAAGTCTATAAAACTGAGACATTTAAGAAGATAAGCCTTCAGCAGCTGTAAAAAATAGAATGAGAAAAAATGAAAAAGAGAAAGAATGTCTCTAATGTCTCTCAGTGCTCTCTCTCTGTGTTCAAACAAGTTATGGTTAGGAATGTAAAACTTGAATTTAAAGAAAGTGCATCTGGTGGAGATTAAAAAGGATAAAGGGAGGAAAATCAGTTTGATGTACACTTCAAAATGCTGCTCATAATATAGTTTGTTCTATTACTTGAAAAGAGGGTATCAGTGTTCTTTTATGTCTAGTTTTTAATCCTATGCTTTTAAAGTATCTTTTATTTGCTCCTATTTGAGGTGAATTGCCTCACTTCAAACCTTAAATCTAGTTTTGGGATTTTGACTTTAGAGTGGCTTTCTTTGAATAATCTTCTGAAGTCATATTTTACCCTCCATTTTGCCATTTCTCAGGTTTTACTGAGTGGCAGTGAATATGTGATCTTCTGCAATGAGATTCACCTGCAGGCTCAAGAGTATAGGTTTCACAAGGCAGCTGCCAAGGCATTGTGTCAGGCAGGGGAGAGAGGTATTTTCCTAGATCTACTGAATTATAAACACAGTCAAACGGAATCAAGTAAGCACTATATTCCTCCATTTCCCAAACCACATTTTAAAAAAAATAAATACAAGGAAATCATGAATTTTCTTCTTAGGGTTTTATGACCAATTACTGTGGAAGTACTTCATAGCAGTCCTAGTCTTTTTGTTGTGTATTTTAGCCTTGCTTTGCTTGGTTAGGTAGTGACCAATGAGTGACTTCTGAAGATCTGACACAGATAATGAATGAATGGCTAGAAGAACCTATAATATTGCAGAAGCAAGACCATCTGGGGTTTAATGCTTCTCAAAGCATTTGTTTGTAAGTTATAAACCCAAAATACACACACACATCCTTTGCATTCAAACAGAGGTTATGTTGCGAGAAGACATAAACTGAATTGAATTCAGCAGAAAAAAACTTCACATTGCCAAAGTGATATAAAAAGGCTTCAGTGAAAACGAAAATCAGGCTCTCAAAAATTAGAAAGAAAATTTATCAATTTTGCATTCTATTTTAGCTCTTTTTTTAAAAAAAAAAAAAGCTCAAATGCTCAAACTCCTTCAGCTTGTTTCAACCTACAGATCTATATGTTAATGATGTACAAATCTCACCAACCAAATTTAAAAAATAGTATTTCTGGACATACGAGGACTGTAATTCAGCACAGCCAATGAGCTCTGTTTGCCACTTCAGCTAACAGCCAAGTGCAAGATGAATGATAAGGAACCAGTGAACACTAAGAAATTTATCTATGGAAAAGTAGTTTAGATTTCATATATTTTAATATTCTTGTGGTTCTAGGAAATTAAAATTGCTGTTTAATATTTAATCTATCTTTCAAACTGAAACTTGTTATTCTAGTTTTGTGGATCTACTTTGGTCTTCCATATTAGAGATATCTGCAATATGTTTTGTCTAAGTGGGCATAACTACCAGTGCACACAAAGGGTCCTGCCAGATACAATCCAACCGTTTTACAAATTTAAAAGCATATGATATTAAGAAAATGAAACTTGACCTATTGAATTGTGTGAAGCCTTCAGAAGTCTTAGGCAATGCCACAACTGCACCGCTTGTTTCCCCTTTTGCATGGGATTTTTTCTCTAATACAGGAAGCCTGGCTCTATCTTAGCTGTACCTATCTACAAAATTGAGTTGTATTTATGAAGAAAGACACTGTTCTGCAAATAAAATACTATTACTCCTCACTGGTTCTTTAAGAAAACTCAGTTTTTGGATAAAAATGTAGATTTCCAGCTTGATAAATTTCAACCATGAGAAGAGAGGAAAAGTGTTTGAAGAGATTGTACCATYCTGAAGAGAAATTTTGATTTTGTCCCTGCTTTATGTTCTTTTTACAGGCAATCCATTTCCTTTTCTCTTCCTCCACACTGCTCAGAAGCCTTTTATTTATTTTTTTAAATTTCCATAAGTTCATGCTTTTCTTCTTCAAGCTTTAGCATGTTGCTTGTTCAGATTGACGAGTGTGACTGGCATCAGGAAGGGAAGTGAAGCACATGCTAACAAGAGCACCGCTCTCCCTGTGCGCTTCACTCATAGCAGACAGTGGCTGATTAATGGGATGATTGGAGGGGAGGCCTGGGTGGACGGGTGAAACTGTCCTGTGTTGCTGTCAGGAGCCAGAGAGAGCTACAGGAAAAGCTACATTTATACCTCAATTCCCTGCCTCAAAATTTATGAAGTGTTCCTTGCCCCAGTTATTCATTGTTTCCACCCTTTCCTGATCTCAGGTCTCCTTCAAATATCCTCAGTTCTTCTATCTTCCTAGCATTCAACCCTCAACTGCTCCCCAATGTATAGAAGGTTTACAAGGTACATTTGGTGAGGTGCTRGTAAACTTCCTTCTGTCCCTTAGCCAACATCAAACATTAAAACATTTTCGGAAATATGCAGAACTGCTGTGTCATGAATGCTCTTCTCTTGGACACATTAAAATTTTTTCCATTTGTGAAATTTTTCTTAGTCATCCCAGTATATAAATTCCTTAAGGAAAGGGAGGAGTAGGAGAGGAAATAAGATCAGCTTAGGAGACACAGGCAAGCTATGACAGGAAGCACGTAGGGGAATACTCAGTCAGGATATAATGACAGTGAGGATACTTCCAGCTAAAGTGCAGCTGTTTTCCTTGTTTGAGCCTGCAATTGGAGCAAGTAAATCCTATCATCCATTATGAAGGAAGAAATAATTCTTTTTTTTTTTTTTCTTTTTACCCTTCTTAATGCACTGTTTGGGAAGTGCAGCCCATGTTTTCATTTAGCTGTCAAAATGAATCACGATGCCCCTCTCCTCTCTCCTATCCCTCTCCTGTCCCCTTTGCTCTGAGCACTAAGATCAAAGCTCAACTCAACATTGTTGTTAACTAAGCAAAGAGTATAAGCACCATTCTGCCGCCCAGTGACCATGGTGACCCCAGATATAAAGTTCATGATTTGAAGGTTGCACCACCTCTTTTAAATAAACTAGAAGCAGTAAAAATGAAGTAATCGATTTTATATAGTACAGTATGTAAAATACAAGATTATACAATAAATACAGTACTCTTGCTTGAGGTACTCTAATGCCTGTTGCTTAAGTTGAAAGTTGCGTGGTGTTCATCTATGCATAATAAACTTCCTGTAAACTAGAATAAAAAAGTATTCCCATTCCTTAAAATTAATAGTCTGAGTCTCTCTCTTACTTGTTTCACATTKTGACTGATACATTTATTTGGGATCTTTACACAAGACATAGAATTTCTACACAAAACTGCTGAGAAAAAAGTCTTTGCAGAGAGGAGTATAGAGATGTCTTAAAATCWCTTGAGACTGACAAGATTTTAAGCAAAGCCGTTAGAGATAACTTGTTACTGCTCTTTTGCAGACTGGCAATCCTGAGCTCTTTCAATAGGAATAGATTTAACAGATACGGCAAAATTCTCTCAAAAATAGCAATTTGCTAGTATTAATTTCTGTCATCCTTTAGCACTAGAGAATGTCCTCAATACAGAAATTTTTGATGCAAATAAATATTGTTTGCACAAGTTAGTATAAATAAAACCCTCTGTTCTGCCACGATTTATTTTTCCAAGGTTAGAAAAATGCATTTACTTGACATATAGGGTATCACATCATGGCCTTTTCATTCACTATAAGAGGTGGAAGCCATCCTCACAATACTATTTAAAAGTAACATGATTCTTTTTAGATTAAGTATCAAAATATTTTAGCTATTAGCTTCAACCTTGTTCTATACACTTTGGCATATGATCCAAACCAAGCACAATCCAGCATGTTTTGAACAACACGCCTTCAGTTAGATTGTAAGTGTGAAGTGTAATTAGTGAAATTAAAAGGGAATGGAAAAAAATTATAGACTTTGTAATGAGGTGTTGTTTTTCTGCACAAACTACAAGGGTCTACCACAGCAACTGACATCAGCAGAAATGTCAAACCTCAGTGCAGAACAGAAAAATACTCAGTACAGAACACAACCTGTGTTCCTCATGTACTAGCCTTTTACAGCCTCTCATCAAACTTATATTTTCAGTAGAAGTTAAATCTTTGCCTCTAGAATGTCCTTTGTAGTGATCTATGAGATTACTGAAATAAACTATTTTTTTCCATATCATATAGTGTTAACAAGTACGTTATAAATTTAAGCTATACAGTTGATRTGAAATATATGCATGGAAATTTAGTTTGAGGACCTTAGAAATAGCTTTTGCTCTTTCTTATGCTATGACATTAGACTCAGTCTAAGACTAGAAATGGATGAAGAACCATTATCTCATTTGAATTCCAGAAGGATGCAACTTTTCAGGTATTTGGGACTCTGTTCACAAAACWTTCAGAATTCCTTTATACAAATATGCCACTGTCATAGAAAAAAACAGTGCAGTTTTCCTCTTTGATACTACCTTTATTGATGTTTTAGTAGTATGTAAGAAGTGCAAATGAATGGATTGATAAGAAAAAAAAATAAAACTAAACACAAAACATTGTTTACATTCTGACCTTGCAGACATGATTCATCTCTGCATGTGCAAAAGGCTTATTGCCCAGTCACAGCCTCTAATATGACAGTGTGCTACCTATGAAAACAGCTAGCCTGCTCAGGGAATTAGAGAAACTAATGGATTTTGAAGGGATCTGCCAAAGCCTTCCCTGTGGGCAAGAAAGTTTTCCCAGAGCATACAGAGTAAGAGAGGTTAAATTTATCCCGTACTCTCAAATCCCATCAGAGTCTACAGTGGTGCTGTAGAAGGTCCGTTACTCTTCAGAAATGATCTGCAGAGACCTCCTGAAACCTGGTTAGTGGTGGCATATTCTGGCTGTGCTAAAAAGCCAGTCATGTGTGGTTATAACACTTAGGAAAGGGTGAAATTTAGGACAAATGTTTTCTTCTTTATATAAGGTTTTCAGCCAAYCCAGACCTCCTGAGTTGTCATTTATGTCTCTGCCAAACAGTACTGTCATTTGTAACATTACTGGTTATTGATCAATGAAAAATAAACTATAAAATACATCTGTGCAACAAATATATACACTGATATAAAGTGTGAGATAGAGTTGTTCAATGATACAGCTGACTTTGCCAGAAACTCCTTCATATTATTCACTAAGAGATGACAAGTCTGCCATTGAAGTTTAATCCTGGCATAGGTGTCCTTCCTCATCAATGTACTGCCTTTGAGCTGGCATTAAGGYCATTTGCATTCCAATTCTTGCTCCTCGAGGAGAACTACTAAATTCAACTGCAAAATGAAGATGTGGGGATGGTGCACTAAACCATTTTCCTGGATACAGAAGAGAGTAACATTATTTGATGAATATATCCACACCTTTAAATTGGTAGGTTGCTTACCACATAGTGATTATTAGCTCCTAGACCTCCCCTGGCTCCTTGACTTTTTTAACCACAGACTGTCCAAAAACTGAGATCTCCTTAGCCAGAGCAATCATCTGTCAGGTCCTCCCTCAAATCTCCTACATCTCTTCTGCCATATCAGGTGTCTTGTATCAAACTTTTATTTCCTCTCAAAGAGCTCCTTTAATGAATTCTTCTAGGCTCTTAACTAATTCTAAACTCTTCTAAAACCTTTCCTATGATAGACCTTCTAGACTCCATTTCAGGCTACCCAGGCTGCTATCCCAGAAACTTATACCTTTCCCAAACTCTTTGCTTCCCCACATCATATCTATTCCATCCTATCTTCCTGCGTCAGTGACCTAAGCTCTGTGACCCACCAAGATCCCCAGCAGTACCTGCAGTTATTTCAGACCTTCCTTTAGCCTATAAAATCATCCTGAGACCCACTTCCATCTACCACTGGGTAACACATATGGTCAAGACTTTCCTTCAGCCAGAATACTACTTTCTCAGGAATATCACTGAGAAAAGCGATATCTAGGCATAATTTCCCAAATGCTATACATAAAATGCTAAAAAAACACCTTCCCAGTATCCTGTGGGCAGTAGAGGAAGAAATAAAGTAGCTATCTGATGATCTAATATAAATACAGACCTTTTAGGGATTAATCTTGTATCTAATTATCAACAGCTGGGAGAAGAGTTGAGATGTAAAAGAACATAAAATCTGGAAAATGAAATTGGAAATTTTGGCAAGGATAACTGTGTGTTTACATGCTTCACCGTGTGAACGGATGTTATGCATGATGAAGGAAGGTGGGTAAGACAGCAGGCTTATCCTCAGACCTCCTTGGAGTTCCTGTGTTGAATCTGGACATCTGCTGGAGGCCACATTGAAAAGCTTGCAGAAGCAAGTATAGGGAGGTATGCGCCTGTGAATCATCTTTAGAGGCTGTAATAAACTCTCCAAGACTCAGATTCTCAGAAGTGTTTACACTAAGATTGAATGCAGACATGGTTACTGTAGATCAGCTGACATGCTGTAACTCATTCTCCCAGTGCATTAGGCCCTTAATGAGCCTAAGCACTCACTTCGGGCACTATTCTTAGGTAAGACCTATTGCCAGATCTTTTATTAAAAGAATTATTACTTCAGCACAGGGTAACTCTGTTAGCTTTATTATATTTTGGATACAGTTCATATATTTTCTTTAAAGTTCAATTAAGTTAAGAAGGAATCATTGTGAAACTGTGAGCCAGATTCATCAGTACTCTTCCTCTACTTTCTAATATTCYCAAGCAAGTATTGACCAGCCATAGCAAGATGACTCGCTACAGAYTTGCCATTTCCCTGTATCAATGAAGCAGTATAAAATAGTTTGGATCTAAGAGTGAATCCCACTCTTTTGTCATGTTATCAGTATTTCAATGTTCACAGAACTGAAAAGTTTCAAAGCTGAAGACATTCATACGACACATGGATTTGTGAGGCACCTAGGTTTGAATTTCAGGTCACAAGTAATAGCATCTAAGACCTTTCAGATACCCTCATTTGTTTACAGTACTGAGATACACTTGACTTTAATGAATTTCTAAGTTGCAGAATTGTCTTGATAATGCTTTATAAAATTGAAAGTCAAAAATAACAGCATTCTATATCTGTAAGTACTATTCAAGCAGTTCTAATTTGTGTAAGCTGATACCATGGTATTCAGGCTTTATAGGCTTCCAGAGACATTTTCAGCTAGAGTTATTGTTRATCTTTACAGTACATCTCTTGACACCAAAATTGATGTGTACTYATATTTAATTTTAATGGCACTGAAAATGATACTTATGCTGCTGTAATAAGTGTTGTCTTCAGGACTCACACTTAAGGATGGATAAGAATTCCCATTTAAGTATCAGTAAAGCTGCTAATACTGATCCTATTAAACTTCATTTAAACTTACTTAGCCATTTAAAGGATATAAATCTGGTAATAGAGCAATAGAGTTCAGTATGCTTACGGACTTTTGCGACCATGAGTACAGCAACATCTAAATTGCTCATGGAAAGGAGTATATTTGCTCTTCATTCCTTCTCCTTTCTAAGAAAACACTGTATATTATTCCTCACTGAAGAAAACAAAAA